>NW_028255934.1:0-388000 GCF_971803275.1 Cyanistes caeruleus
GCCCGACACTCCCAAGAGAGTGAGCGGTGTCTAGAAATCAAGGGGGGCAACTCGAATTTCCCACAAACTGCCCATGCCGAGGTGAAAAGCACCCCACACTCACTTGAGGGCTCTGTCTGCAGAATTTCACAAAAGATCTCTTAGTGCAAAAGGGCGGGAATGTTTTTGTTGTTGTGTGTATGAATTTTGAGTGCTTGGTGTAGCAAAGAGACAATCAGAATTTTAAACTGAAAGATTGCCTCCTGAGCAGATTTGGTCTTTTTACCCACACAGGGAAGCAAAAAGCAGTGTGTGTGTGTGTGTCTGTGGGTGTGGGTGTGGGTGTGGGTGTATAATTGAAGTTTATACCTCCCTGTAGTGGTTTTCCCTTTGTAAAAATGACTGAAAAGGGCAGTGCAGAAGTTAAAGCTGCATTTTATGCTCTGTTAGCAAAACACAATGCCAGACCTGCTCCAAGAGGGGAAAAGTGTGCCCTTAGTTCCTGGTTTAATTTGGAAAATGTGATTGATAGAGTATGTTCTTTACAAGATGAAAGAAAATTTGAATTGGTCAAAAATCAAACAATACTCTGCTCAGTTTTGGGAGCTTGTTTTACAGCAGCTCTAAAAACTGGCTTTAAGCAAAGAAGTGAGGAAAGAACTAGAATAGACTCCTTCTAAAACTTAGTTGAAATTTTGCAAAAACAATTCAATGAAGAAAAGAGTAAGATCCATCTGTTGCGAGCAGCCCTCCAGGATGAAAATTCAAAAATGCTGACTCGCTAAAGGAAACAGAAGAGGGGGAAACCCCTCTCCTGAATCAAATTTACCCTCCAAAAGAGCTAATTCATTCCAGTAGAAATGATGGACCTGTAAAAATGGCAGAAGAAAAATCAGAGAAAGCAAAGGTGTTAGATGCATTGGTTCTCTTAAGGAAAACCCAGACAAGAGAAAAGAAATCTCTCACTGCCAGTATTGGTGGTCACTGGAGATAAAGAAGGGGGTCCCCAGCAAGGTAATAGATGGCTTCTCACTTCCAAGTTGAGTGAAGTTGTTTCTAACTGGCACTGTCCCAAGTTCATTGTATGGAATGCCCCATTGGATAACCCAGCACAGCTCCACAGGCTCTGGGCTGTGAGCCAAAGCCGTCTCCTTCTCAGCTTCTGGGAGTGGAGCCCAAAGAGCCTCAGAATCAGGGAAACTGGGAACTCTGCCTCTCATGGGTGAGCAGAGAGGCAGAGGTTGCTTTTATTTCAAATGCTCACTAGAGATAACAAAACTGGAGACATACTGATTACAGCAATAGTGTGTAGAGAATATTTGAACACAAGGTGGGCATGATATTTTAGTAAAGACCTGTCTGCACAAACCAGCCTTTGGTATAAGTCATGATATTAAAGGCTCATGTCCTTGAAACTTTCCTGAAGCAGAGAGAATGAAGCAAAACAATATCCTTGCGTATAAGACAAAAAATGTAAACCTGTGTGGATTAACCAAGAGTAACTTGCTTAGCCCGGGGACCCTGTAAAACCCTATAAAAGTGTGCTAAAGATAGAAATAAACTATGTTCTCCATACTTCTGTGAAGACTAGGCTGAATAGTCTGAGCGGTTTCTCAATAATAGTGGGTCCTATACATCCACTTTTTACTTTTGTAGTTAACACTGGAGCCCAAATTTCTGTGTTGACCAATAAAGACTAGTGCAGGATTTGAGAGCAATATATGGAATAACTGAAGATATTTACCCAGTGGTAGCTAATCCTTGCACATTGTTAACATCTATAAAAATGAAAGAGAAATGGTTTACTGTACTTGATTTAAAAGATGCCTTTGACTGCACACCCCTTGACAAAAAAAGCAGGAAACTGTTTACCTTTGAATGGGAAAATCCAGAAATAGGAAGGAAAACTCAGCTCACTTGGACACGACTCCCACAAGGACACAAGAACAGTCCAACCCTATTTGGAAGTCAGCTGGGGAAGGAGCTGGAGATTTGGACTGAGAACGGGCAAGTACTGAGAAAACAATACCTGCTGTTACAGTATGTTGAGGATATACTGATAGCTACAGAAGAGAAAACAACCTGCATAAAGGTACCAATTGAAATTTGAAATCAGCTGGGAATGGGAGGATATAAGGAGTCGAAAGAAAAGGCACAAATTGCCTGGCAGACTGTGATTTCCCTGGGATGTGAAATCTCACCAGGGCAATGTAAGCTGGGTACTAATTGTATTCAAGCTATTTGTGCTATTCTAGAACCCCAGAACGTGCATGAGCTGCGAGTCTTCCTTGGGATGACAGGGTGGTGCTGCCTGTGGATCATGGACTATGGACTAATTGCAAAAGGCCTGGATGAGGCCCAGAAGACGCAGCCGTTTACCTGGGGCAGAGCACAGAAGGAGGCCTTCCTCAAACTGAAGGAGGCATTGACAACTGCTCCGGCGTTCGGATTGCCAGATTTGTCCAAAGATTTCCAGCTGTTTGTGCATGAAAGACTACACCTAGCACTGGGAGTGCTGAGCCAAGGTTTGGGAAGCTGGGAAAGGCCGGTAGGCTGCTTTTCCAAACAGCTTGACAAGGGGAGTGCTGGATGGCCTTCATGCCTGCGGGCAGTTGCAGCCAGCGTGATGCTGCCACAAGAAGCCAGGAAACTCACCATGGGTAGACACATAGATGTCTCTGTGCCACACATGGTGAGCACTGTTTTAAAACAAAAGAGGGGCCATTGGCTATCTCCAAGCAGGATGATGAAATTCCAGGTAATCCTGACTGAGCAGGATGATGTCACACTAAAGACAACTGACCTCTTGAATGCAGCTCTGTTCCTGGGTACCACAACTGAAGAAGGCCCATTAGAGCATGACTGTGTAGAAGTTATAGAGGACACCTATTTGGCAAGAGAAGACCTGAAAGACATCCCACTGGAGCAAGCAGAGTGAGAGCTATTCACAGATGGAAGCAGCTTGGTGGAGAACGGGACCAGATACGCTGGATATGCGGTAACAACAGTCAGTGCAATAGTGGAGGCAAAAGCATTATCAGCAAATGCATCTGCCCAGAGGGCAGAACTGGTTGCCTTAAGCAGAGCACTAGAACTGAGTAAAGGGAAAAGGGGAAACATCTGGACTGGCTCAGAGTATGCTTTGGAGTAGTGCATGTCCACAGAGTGCTGTGGAAAGAAAGAAGACTGCTGTCTGCTCAAGGCACACACATTAAACATCAAGATGCAGTCCTGCAATTGATAAAAGCAATACAAAAACCTGAACAAGTAGCAATTATGCACTGCAAAGGACACCAATCAGGAAACTCCAAAATTTGTGAAGAAAATGGAAAAGCAGACTGGACAGCTCGAGAGATTGCTCGAAAAGGGCAAAGAACAATGGCATTGGTATCTTTAAAAGTTAATGTATCTCAATTTAATTTGCCTCCAAAACAAATATATTCAATAGGAGATGAGAAATTGGGAAATTTTCTAAATGCACAAAAGAATTCAGAAGAGTGGTATGTAACTGCACAAAGACAAATAGTGTTTACCCCCTTGATAATGAGAGAAGTTCTATAAATGAAACATAACAAATGTCATTGGTGTGCAGAGGCATTGGTAAAATGGATGAAACAAAAATTAATCTCGGTACGGATGCTAACAATGGCAAACTCAGTAATGTCAAAATGTGTAATGTGCTTAAAAACAACTCAGTGGCTAGACACAGGCATAGCTAGGGACGATTAGGATAGGAACAGAATCAGGATGACACTTGGCTAGAACCCTCTTGTAGAGTGAAATTTGGCTGGGCCCTAGAGTCTTTGCTCGGTCCTAGAGCAAACTATCAGAATAAAGAAATGTTGTACAAACCTACAGGTCAGGTAGAGAAATTGGCAAGAGTGATCTGGGAAAGATTTAAAGAACTAAATGTACAATTACAATTTATTACTCTGAAAGAGCATGGAGTGTGTGGGTTTTTAAATGGATGGATTGATCATTGCTGTGTCCACATCCCAAATGTGACTGCAGATGTAGAATATGACATCAATCAGTTGCAACAAATAGAGCACAAAGCACAGGAAGAGCAAAAGGATTTGACTACAAGTTGGTTAGGCAAAATCTTCAAAGGGTTAGGGTGGAATGTGAGTTCATGGATTAAATCTATCATTGAGCGTGTGATCATCTTACTAATTGTATTCTTAGCAATTTGGTTAGTTTACAGCATCTTCAAGGGAGAAATACAGAAGAAAACATCCTGGAACCAGAAAATAATAAAGGCACTGACACGAGATACACCCGCACCATCTTCTGGTTCTCCAGTTCCTGACGGCATCCAGGACAACGTTTACATCAATCAAGGATTCGAAGAACATCGAGTGTAAACTCAGAAACAAAGGACTGTGTCAAGTGAAAACATTTGCACTTATAGTGAAGTGAAAATGCTTTCAAAGGGGGGAATGATAGTAAAAGGTTCTAAAATCATAGAAAATTTGGGGACTTAGAAAGAAAGTTAGGCTTGGCAAGCCCTGGGAAAAGTAGGTCCTGGGAAATGTTAGGCCTTGTGCTTGCTAAAGATCATGCGAAACTGCACCTGTGGAATCAATATATGATAAATGACACAATTGTTAGATGTGATTAGATATAATTATTGTTTAAAGAACATGAGGAACAATGTTAGGAGTCTGAGGAGAGAACACGAGAAATCCATGCTTGGGTAAAAACAATGCATTCAATAGAACAATGTAAGTTTAATAATTAATATGTAAGTTGTATAATGATAGAATATAAAACATGTTCAGCTCAAAACCAAGATGGGTCAGATTTGGGTCTGTGTATCCCTGACACCCGGAGCTCTTCAATAAAGCACCTTCATATAATCATTGTGTGATGATGTGTGTTCCGGAACTCTAACAATTTCATCAGATTTTACTGGAATTTTGTGGGATTTTGTGAAATTTTGTGGACATTTTTGGATATGTTGTGGATGTTGCTGGAATTTGGTAGAATTTTGAGAAGTTATAGGGAATGTTGTGGCATTTTTCTGGAATTTTTTGAGGCTTTTCCAAAATTTTGTGGGATATTGAGGAGATTTTGTGGGATGTTTCTGGAATTTTGTGGGATTTTTGTGGAATTTGGAGGAGACTTGAAGAATTTTGAGGGATTTTTCTTGGATTTAGTGGGAAATGGTGGAGATTTAGTAAGCTTTTGCAGGAAGTTATTTTTCTTAGTGACCCAACGACCCAACACCTGTGTGCTGCACTACGGTATTTTCTATCCAATCACCTCCTACTACCCAAAAACCCCTAGGAGAAGAACATGAAGAAGAAAGAAGAAGGACAAGAGAAAAAAACCCTAAATCCTCCATCTTGTCTCTTGTTCTCTAAACTACTTTTTCACCCAGTGATTTAGAAAACTTTGTAATCTACACACACTTTTCCTATCTAACTTTAACATTTGTTTTCATGTATCACCATGAAAACATGCTCATGAATTTCGTATTATATGAAATACAGTGTTTCTTTGAATCCTAAAAGTAAGTATTAAAAACAAGGGGACACACTCAGACTCCAACATGTTATCTACCTTTGACTGATCCAAGGAGCTATTAATCAGAATGCTGCCTTAATTAATAGGATTAGTCACCCATGTCTCAGGCTAGATAGTGAAGACACAGGCAAGCAGCTTAGCAGAAGGTTTTCTAGGAACATAAAGAAGGAATCCAGGACATTGTCCTGTATTTTCCTTTAAAACAGCTCTGAGAAATCCCCAGGATACTCATGTTAGGAGAAAAGTCCTACATGATTTACATGACCCTGCTGAGCTTCCGAGATCAGGCGGGATCGGGCGCTCTCAGGGCGCTCTGGCCGTAGGCGCTGCTTCCCCTCTCAGGAGCGCTCACCTTCCTGCCGTGCCCCGCAGCCTCACCAACACAGCCCAGACACGCAGAGCACACAGCCCGGCCACCAGGGCTGCCTATGGCCACAGCGGACTCGGAGCCACAGCCAGCAGCACACAGGCCACACAAAGCACAAAACCCACACCAGGCCAGGCACACAAGGCACACAAAGCACACCAGCCACCTGTGCCCACAAGCTCCTGCCCCTCGCCAAGGCTGCCCAAGGAAAACAAGGCACCTGCCGGGACCTGTGCTACTGTTCAAAGTTATTAGTCTCTGCCATATAACAGGAATAGATGGTCCAAAATTAAATGGCCTCAATGTCACCAGGAGTTCTTCACACAGTGCAGGTGTGACATTTGAAAGCAGACAGACTACAGTCCTTTTTTTCTGTGTAACTTCTGGCTGCTAGTCTGTGGCCATAGGGAGATGCCACAATGTGTCATTTAAAAATCATCATTTTTAAAAGCCCAAACAACCAACCACAGCTTCATCTTTCTTGGAGGACTTCATCAGTTTATTCCATAACAGGAGCACAATCTAACCAAGAGAACACAGAACTGTCATTCCAAATACATGGGCTATGGCCCTTCCACTTGGGCTAAGGGGCTGGATTTCCATCAGTGACCACAAGCCAGGACTTTCAACAGTGTTTGCTGCCTTTTTCTCTAAGGCATCATTTGGGATATTTTATGGCCTTTAATTAAATGTAAAAAAATGCTACCTTTTCAAATACTTTGTAAGGAACTGAAAAGACAAACTTTCCACAGCCAAACAAAAATAGTGTGTATGTCTCTAGATGCATATCTGGAGGTGGAAAAAGACAAGAGGATAGAAGGTAAGAAAAAATAGGATTTTTTCTTAATAGGATTTTTCTTAAAATAGGATTTTTTCATCTGGGATTGGGGGGAGGAGAGGAGGGAGGGGCAGGAATGGGACAGTGCTCCAGGGTCTGTGGCAAACAGTAAAGAAAAATATTGAGAGGTGTCAGAGAAGTAGAGGTGTCAGAAAATTAAAGGTGTCTCCAATAACATAACTATTTGAATTTTAAGATGGAGTGTCTGTAGGCAGCTAAGTAGGGAGATGACAAGGATGGGAGTGTGAAAGAGTTAAGGATCAAAGGAATTGCTCGGGATGGATCTATCTGTGAATAGCACTAACACAAGTTTGCTGCCATTTTAAGCACCAAGTGCTCCACTCAGCCATACTTTGAGATCAAGTTCCTGTAAAAGTATATATTTAAGTTACGTATGAGGGCATTTCTTCACACAGGAACAATTTGAGCTATTCCTGCAAAGGCAGGCAGCTCAATATTTGAGATATAGAGTGGTTCTGCAAGGAGATCTGTTTTCTTAGACTGATGGACTTGGAATACAAATATGAGTCTGATGTTTCTTGTGACACCCATGTCTGGAAGTTTACAGTAACCCTGAGGTGATGGCCCTGCTTCAAATTCATGCATTATGTCAATGAAGAACTGTGCACGGACTGGAAAAGCTGCTTAGCCGTATTTTCCCAGGAGACTGAGCTGTGTGAAATCATCTAAGATGAGTGTTTCATGGGGCTTTCCATTTCTGTTCCTGTTGGGAAGGCAGATTGCCTCAGTGAGCTGAGCAGTGAGTCATGAAGGTCACACAACAAAAAAAAGTGGAAAAAACTATTTCAGTTGGAAGAGTCCTACACCAGTCATAGAATGACAGAATCATAGAATGGCTTGGGTTGGAAGGGACTTTGAAGATCATCTAGTTCCAATCACGCTGCCACGGGCAGGGACACCTTCCTCTAGAGCAGGTTACTCCAAGCCTTGTCCAGCCTGCTCTTGAACACTTCCAGGCATGGAGCACCCACGGCTTCTCTGGGCAATCTGTTCCAGTGCCTCACCAGCCTCACCCTAAAGAATTTCTAACATTTCATCTAAATGTATTTTCTTTTGGTTTCAAGCCATTTCCCCTTATCCTATCACTACATGTCCTTTAAAAGTCTCTCCAGCTTTCTTGGAGCCCCCCTTTAAGGTGCTTTAAGGTTGCCCCAGAGCCTTCTGTTCTCCAGGCTGAACAAACCAAACTCTCTCAGCTTGTCATCGTAGGAGAGGTATTCCAGCCCTCTGATCCTATCCATGGTCTCCAGCAGTCCCATGGCCTCCTTCAGCTGCTTGAATCAATTCAGGGCTGAGCAAAATGTTAAGAATGTTATTCAGCTCATTGTCCAAGTACCTCTCAAACAGACAGTCTTGGAACCATCAATCATCTCTTTAGGAAGCCTGTTAGGAAGTGTTTGACCCATGTCTATTGATAAAAATGCTTGCTAAACCTCATCTAGCTCAGTTTGGAACCATTCCCATCTGTCTTATCACTGGATACCGGGGAGAAGAGATCAGCACCTTGCCTTCCTCAGGTGTTTGGAGAGAGCAAAGAGTTTAGTGCTCAGCCTCATTTCCCCCAGCTGCCAGCACTGCTGGGTAATTCCCCCTTTTGACCAATTAATGATGCTGTGTTTCATTTGCCCCAGCATGACGTTCCCTGGGGGCACACTGCTGACTCCTCTTTAGCCAACACCCCCAGATCCTTTTCTGTAGGGCTGCTCTCCCCCCACTTCTGTCCAAACCTATACTTGTGTCCAGCTTGACTTTTTTTCTTAGTGTTGACCTCTACAATTCTGCATCACCAGCAGACTCTGCTGATTATGTCCTCACATGCTTCTGCTAAATTTATTTGGCCCATCTCAGCTTTTATCCGTGTATCTACTTGTCCAAATCAGAGGATACATATGAAAATATTTCCCAGCCTTGTTTGTGCATTTCTCACGGTCAAGTACATCCATTGCTTTGAATTGAAGAAGTATTTCAATAGGTGAATGAAAACTATCAGCAATATACAAGGCAAGGTAGAAATGCAAATTAGAGGGAGAAGTTGGTTTTAAAGACACAAGCGATTAGGGCCAGTCACATCGGTTAGTTTTGATTGCAAGGCCACAACTTAGACCTAGTGCTTGGGATTTTCCACAGAAGCATTCAGTCTGGCTTTGATGACATTGAGTTATGAGGCATCTACTCTTTTCTTCATGTTTTGATTTACTGGCCATTCACTCCACATTAAAAAAAAAAAAATAAAAAAATAAAAAGTTTGATAAGTATTTTCTCCTGAATTTTTGCATCTTTTGTACCCATAGTATTGTTTGCTGCTAGATGAAACAGTTATTTCATATCCTGTACTTTTACCTTGAGAAGGCAGTTAGAAACTATGATCAAATAACCCCTCAGTCCTCTTTTGGATAAGTACATTGATCTCTAAAAGATCTATTTAAAGAGTAAAACTGGTTGTCGTGGTTTTAAACCACTAACTAAGAAAATTATTTACTTCTTGCTGTGAGATATGGATTAGAATAAAACAGGCATACAACTTAAAAGGGAAAAAAAAGAAAGTTTATTGACAAACTACAATAATAAGAACACCAGAATAAACTTCCAGAAAAACTTTTCTATCTCTTATCTACCCACTATTCCCTTGTTCACATGACAACAGAGACAAAAACTCTGGAACTCTGATGGTTAAAACAGTCCCAATTCTTGCTAGTCTTTTTACTAATCTTTATAGAGAAACAGAAGTTTCTTCCTGTTAATTTATGGAGTTTCTCACAAGAAAACTATTTTTGTTATAGTTTTCTATTGCCCTAATGTTAGCTGTCCAGAGATGTTATTATTAGAGTTCACTCCTCTCATTCTCACATCACTCTGAGGTGTGTATGGGCCATGCGTCTAGAGATAGCATTTTTAAGGATAAGTTATTCAAAGGCAAAAAAAGAAAAAAAAGTCTTCTTCATCTGTTTCTGTGAGCTTCACCAGAAAACAGTTTTCTCATGGCCTCTCAAGGCTTTTAATCTCTCAGTACTTCACTATACTATAATTACTCTTTACTCAAATTTACACTTTGAACACTATTCCTCTCTAGATCCTATATCATGAATTAAAGGAGTTCTTTTCAGGACTTCATTGTTCATCTCTATAGTTTTAACAGGGAGATATTTCAGCTTAATTAAAGCATCTTCTTAATTCTCTACCTTCTTTGAAGCTCCTTTTCTTTCCTGTCACTGGTAGTTTATAAAGTCTCTTTTCATGTTGATCTCTCTCTCTCTCTCTCTCTGGATAAAAAGATTAATCCGCAAGTCTCATCTGGGTAATGAAAGAGTTAACATCTTGCCCAGGCTTTTGTAGATGGTTCGGAGATCTCTGCCGAACAGGAGCTGGAGCCGTCTGCGATGGGAAGTTCTTCATGGCTGCTCTGGAGCGTGTAGTCTCTGCTCTAACCTGCTGCAAGTCCAGGGCTTCCCTCTTTTTTCACTGGGCAGTTTCTAGTGAATGTAGTTACAGCAAAACCTGCAGCCGAGCCAGAGATCGGGCCCGGCTCGGCCCAGGCCTGAAGAAAACCTTCCCCAGGCCCCCCCATCTCCCGGCCTGGAGACGGGGCAGGCCCGGCCCCGTCCCCGCCCGGCCGCATGGCCTGGGCAGGGACGAGAGGCCTAGAGCTCCGCCACCTTCCACAGCCAGAAAACAAAGAGAGCCCAGAGAGCTCTGCTTTTACACTTTAAGGTAGGGTTCACAAGTTGATCCCACTTTTCAATGGCCTAAACTGCTGTCAATTCTCAGCAATAACCGATAATTGGTCAGGAGAAAAGACTCCAAGCACTTCCCAGCAACTCCAACTCCCTTAAAGGTAAAGTAACTCCATGACACTGGTGGGGGAGAGGGCAATGATCATTTTACTTGCATGCTCCTGTAATTACTGATGCCATGAGAAAGATATTTATTACAACAATATGTCTGGAACTGTACAACATACAGAGAAATGTGTGCTCTCCAAATTTACTTGGATTATCTCAAGGTTTTTCCTAAGACTGCATTTATCTTGCATTGCCTTGACTGTCAATGCATCATTGCTTTTATGTTCTTAGAGGAGCAAGAATGAAGACACTCTGAAATGGTATTAGAATTCCAACCGGGATTTCTTCCAGTGCTGTTCAGCATAAGTAATTGAAACCCAATATTGTATTTTTATATACTCTGGAGCATTTCTTCCAAGGAGCAAATTTCTACTCACTTACTGTTGTGTAGGTTATAAATGACATTGTGCATTTCTTCGGATCCATTCTTTTAGCCTGGGATTAAGATTTTCTGAGGTGGAACAAGCCCTTTGGAGTTGGGATTGAGCCCTTTTGGGGTCAAATGGAGCTGTTTTGCGTGGGATTGAGTTGTTCTGAGGTGACAGATGGATCCCTCCTGGCTTTTGGAGTGCAAAGATATGGAGATGAGAAGCAAACTGTGGCCAAAGGAGAAGGATAAGCAGCCAGGTGTATTGCCAAGGTGGATCCCAGGGAATGTGCCCAAGGTGGCTCCTCCAGTGGGGGATGGAGCTGCAGCAGCGCACGAAGCTCTTCCCGCACTCGGGGCACTCGCAGGGCTTCCCTTCCGTTGGTGTCGGGTCAAGTGAGAGCTCTGTGAGAAGCTCTTCCCACACTGGGAACACTCGTGGGGCCTCTCCCCGCTGTGGATGCGCCGCTGCTTGACCAGGTTGCTGTTGTGCTTGAAGCCCTTCCCGCAGTCGGGGCAGCGGAAAGGCCTCTCATCCCTGTGAATCCGATAGTGCCGGAAGAGAATGGATCTGTTGGGAAACCTCTTCCCACACTGAGAACACTCGGAGATCCCTGTTCTGCTCTGGGAGCGCTCCTGGTGTTGATCCCAGTCCCTGTGCTGGCCTCACTCTCAGTCTCGGAGCAGTCCCGGGGCACTCCCGGAGCCGATTCCGGTCCCGGTGTCGATCTCAATGGCGCAGCGGTGCCGGTCCCGGTCTCAGTCCCGGTCCCGGAGCGGTGCCGCTCTCGGTGCCGGTGCCGGATTCAGTCCCAGTCTCAGGCCCGCTCTAGGCCTCAGTCTCGGTCTCGGTCTCCATCTGGGTCTCGCTCCCAGTCCCGGTGCCGCTCGAACCGAGCCCTTTTCGGGTGATTTCAGGTCCCTTTTGGGCGTTTCAGGCCACTTTGGCTGATGTTGGGGCCCTTTGGGTGATTTGAGGCAAAACCAGCGACTTTCAGGGTGGACCTTGCACCCATTTGGGAGATCCCAGGGTGATTTTAGGCCATTTGGAGTGGGTTTGACACCGCTTTGGGCATTTTTATGCCCTGGTGGTTGCACTTTGGACCCCTTGGGATGATTTTAACCCCATGTTGTGGTTTTAAACCAGTAACTAAAAAAATTACTTATTTCTTGTTGTGAGATATGGATTAGAACAAGAGCAAAACAGGCTTAAAACTTAAAGGGAATAAAGACAGTTTATTAACAAACTACAAGAATAAGAATGCCAGAATAAACTTTCAGAAAACTCCTTTATCTTCTACATCTTAACTATTTCTCTGTACACATGACAACATAGAGACAAATAACTTTAGGACTTTGGTGGTTAAAAACAGTCTTAATTTTTGCTACAGTCTTTTCATCAGTCTTTGTAGAGAAACAGAAGTCTTTCTCTGTTAGCTTACGGAGTTTCTCACTAGAAAACTATTTTTCATCATAGTTTTCTATTTCTCTAGTGCCAGCTGCTCGGAAATCTGTCATTAGATCTTCTCCTCCCATTTCACATCTCTGAGGTGTGTATGGGTCACAGAGTTTAGGAATCTTATTTTTAAGGATAAGTTATTCAAAGGCAGAAGTCTTCTTCATCTGTCTCTGTGAGCTTTCCTGGAAAACAGTTTTCTCTTTGCCCCCAAAGCTTCCAAATCTTCACTCAACTCAATTCCAGCAACTCACAGTATCACAAGCACTCTCTCTCTCTTCTGCTCAAAAGTTACACTTTGAATATCTCATTCTTCTTAATACTCTTATCGTGAATTAAAGGAGTCTTTTTATACTATTATTGTCCATCTTCATAGCTTTAACAGAAAGATATTTCAGTTATAAAGCATTTCCTTATTCTCTCTTTCTTATACAAACTTAACTCTTTTCTTCACTGTTTTTGGTGGTTCTATGATGTCTCTTTTATGTTGATTGTTTCTCTCTCTGTTTTTCTGAGAAAAGGAGTAATCTGTATGTTTATCCAGGTAGTAAAAGAATTAAAAGCTTTAAGAAAACTGCAAGAGTTCGTGGTGTTAAGTTTCAGTCTAGTAACAAAAACTGAAAACCAAGCTCGGCTGACGAGCGCTGCTTCTCTTCCCCCTCCCTCCCCCCTCCACCGCGGCCTGGTTGGCCTGGAGAGGGGGGAGGAGGCCGAGACAGAATTTTGTTACTTCTTCAAACGCCGGAAACTAAAGAGGGCAAGAGAATTCTGTCTGTACTTCTTAAGGGGGTGTTTACAAGTTGAATTCACTTTTTAATGGTCAGATTTGCTGTCAATTCTTGGAAATGACCGATAATTGGTCAGGAGGAAAAACTCCCATCAGCCACCAGCAGCTTTAACTTCTTCTCTTTCTAAGCTGTCTTAAAGGTAAAGCTACCCCATGACACCCCATTTGGCTGATGTTAGGCCAAACCATGCGGATTTAGCGCGCAGTTTAGGTCCCTTGGGATGATTTTGCTTTTCTCCTTTCTTTATTGAAATTTCAGCAGTTTTAACATTTTTTTTCCCAGCTTTTTTATCAAAATCTTCATAAAAATTGCCCCAAATGTTCTCAAAATCCTCCAAAATTCCAGAAAAACTCCACAAAATTCCACAAAAATCCCACAAAACCTCCTGAAATTCCCACAAAATTCCAGAAAAATACCACCAAATTCACCAGACACAAAATCCTGAAAATTCCAGAAATATCTCACAAAATTATAGAAATATCCCACAAAAATCACTAAAGCATTTAAATATCCCACAAAATTCTCTAAAAAATTCACAAAATTCCACAAAACCACCAGAAATTACAGAAAAATCTGATGCAATTACACAAAATTCCACTAAATTCCAAAAATATCCCAAAAATCTACTCTAATTTGAAAAAACTCCAGAAATATTCCAGAAAAAAATCCAGTGAAACACCACAAAATTCTTCACGTTTTCTCAACATACACAAAATTCAAGAAAAATCCCAGGAAATTGCAGAAAAATACCAAAAAATTCCCTGAAATTTCTCAAACCCCAACCAAATTCCAGAAACATTTGATAAAATCTCCACAAATTCCCACAAAATTTAAGATAAAACCCACAAAATCCCCTAAATTTTTTCAAAACCCAACCAAATTCCTGCAACATCTCACAAAATCTCCACCAATTTCCACAAAATCCAGGAAAAATCCCTCACAATCCTCCAACTCTCCTCCAAATCCCACAAAAATCCCACAAAATTCCGGAAACATCCCACAAAATCTCCTCAATATCAAAGAAAATTCTAGAGAAATTCCACAAAATTGCAGAAAAATGCCACAAAATTCCCTAAATCTTCTGGAAACAATACAAAATTCCAGAGACGTCCCACAAACTCTCCACCAATTTCCATATTATCTAAGAAAAATCCCTCAAAATTCTTCAAGTCTCCTTGAAATCCCACAAAATTCTGGAAAAGCCCCTCACAATTCCCTCAATCTTCTCAAATTTCTACCAAATTCCTGCAACATCTCACAAAATCTCCAACAATTTCCACAAGATCTAGGAAAAATCCCTCAAAATTCACTGAATTTCCTCAACATCCCACAAAATTCCAGAACCATCTCACAAAATCTCAACAAATTTCCACAGAATTCAAGAAAACACCCACAAAATTCTTGAAAGACTCTCAAAATTCCAGAAAAATCCCACACAATTCCCTAAATCTTCTCAAAACATTACAAAATTCCACAGACATCTCAAAAAATCTCCACACATTTCCACCAAATCTACGAAAATTCCCTCAAAATTCTTCAGGTCTCCACCAAATCCCAAACTATTCTGGAAAAGCCCCACACAATTCCTTAAATTTTCTCAAAACCCAGCCAAATTCCTGCAACATCTCACAAAATCTCCAACAATTTCCAAAAAAAACTAAGAAAAATCCCCCAAAATTCTTCAAGTCTCCTCCAAATCCCACAAACTTCCCACACAATTCCAGAAAAATCCCACAAAATTCTCTAAATTTTCTCAAAACCCTACCAAATTCCTGCAAGATGTCACAAAATCTCCACCAATTTCCACAAAATCTAGGAAAAATCCCTCAAAATTCCTCAAGTCTCCTCCAAATCCCACAAAAATCCCACAAAATTCCAGAAACATCCCACAAAATCTCCTCAATATCACAGAAAATTCTAGAGAAAGTCCACAAAATTGCAGAAAAATGCCACAAAATTCCCTAAATCTTCTCCAAACATTACAAAATTCCAGAGACGTCTCACAAAATCTCCACCAATTTCCTCAAAATCTAGGAAAAATCCCTCAAAATTCTTCAAGTCTCCTCCAAATCCCACAAAATTCTGGAAAAGCCACACACAATTCCCTAAATCTTCTCAAAACCCAACCAAATTCCTGCAACATCCCACAAAATCTACACGAATGTCCACAGAAATGCCAAAAAAACCCCCAAATTTCTTCAATATCCCACAAATTTCCAGAACCATCTCACAAAATCTCAACAAATTCCCACAAAATTCAAGAAAACTCTCACAAAATTCTTCAAGTCTCCTCAAAATCCCACAAACATCCCACAAAATCCCACAAAATCTCCTCAATATCCCACAAAATTCTACAGAAATTCCACAAAATTCCACGAAAATCCCACAAAATTCCATCCATCTTCTCAAAACCCAACCAGATTCCTGCAACATCTCACAAAATATCCACCAATTTCCAAAAAATCTAGGGAAAATCCCATAAATTCTTCAACTCCCCACCAAATCCCACAAAAATCCCACAAAATTCCAGAAACATCCCACAAAATCTCAATATCAAAGAAAATTATGGAAAAGCCCCACAGAATTACAGAAAAATGCCACAAACTTCCCTAAATCTTCTCAAAACATTACAAAATTCCAGAGACGTCCCACAAACTCTCCACCAATTTCCATATTATCTAAGAAAAATCCCTCAAAATTCTTCAAGTCTCCTCCAAATCCCACAAAATTCTGGAAAAGCCCCTCACAATTCCCTCAATCTTCTCAAATTTCTACCAAATTCCTGCAACATCTCACAAAATCTCCACGAATGTCCACAAAATTCAAGAAAAATCCCACTAAAATCACTAAATTTCCTCAATATCCCAGAAAATTCCAGAACCATCTCAAAAAATCTCCACACATTTCCACAAAATCTAAGAAAATTCCCTCAAAATTCTTCAAGTCTCCTCCAAATCCCACAAAATTCAAGAGAAATCCTCAAAATTCCAGGAAAACATTACAAAATTCCTTCAATCTTCTCAAAACCCTACCAAACTCCAGCCACATCCCACAAAATGTCCACAACTGTCCACAAAATTCAAGAAAAATCCCACTAAATTCTTCATGTCTCCTCAAAATCCCACAAGCATCCCACAAAATCCCACAAAATTGCAGAAAAATCTCACAAAATTCCCCAAATTTGCTCAAAACCCAACCATATTCCTGCAATATCCCACAAAATCTCCACAAATGTCCAGAAAATCTAAAAAAATTCCCCCATAATTCTTCAAGTCTCCTCAAAATCCCACAAACATCCCACAAAGTCCCACAAAATCTCCTCAATATCCCACAAAATTCTAGAGAAATTCCACAAAATTCCAGCAACATCCCACAAAATTCCCTAAATCTTCTCAAAACTTAACCAAATTCCTGCAACATCTCACAAAATCTCCACCAATTTCCACAAAATCTAGGAAAAATCCCGCAAAATTCTTCAAGTCTCCTCCAAATCCCACAAAAATCCCACAAAATTCCAGAAACATCCCAAAAAATCTCCTCCATATCACAGAATATTCTAGAGAAATTCCACAAAATTGCAGAAAAATGCCACAAAATTCCCTAAATCTTCTCCAAACATTACAAAATTCCAGAGACGTCTCACAAAATCTCCACCAATTTTCACATTATCAAAGAAAAATCCCACAAAATTCTGGAAAAGCCCCACACAATTCCCTAAATCTTCTGAAAACCTTACCAAATTCCTGTAACATCCCACAAAATGTCCACGAATGTCCACAAAATTCAAGAAAAGTCCCACAAAATTAACTAAATTTCCTCAATATCCCACAAAATTCTATAACCATCTCACAAAATATCAACAAATTTCCACAAAATTCAAGAAAACTCCCACAAAATTCTTGAAAGCCCCTCAAAATTCTGGAAAATCCTCACAAAATTCCCTAAATCTTCTCAAAGCATTACAAAATTCCAAAGACATCTCACAAAACCCCCACAAATTTCCACAAAATCTAGGAAAATTCCCTCAAAATTCTTCAAGTCTCCTCCAAATTCCAAGAAATTCAAGAGAAATTCTCAAAATTCCAGGAAAATGTTACAAAATTCCTTCAATCTTCTCACAACCCTACAAAACTCCAGCAATATCCCACAAAATCTCCAACAATTTCCACAAAATCTACTAAAAATCGCTCAAAATTCTTCAAGTCTCCTCAAAATTCCACAAACATCCCACAAACATCCCACAAAATCTCCTCAATATCCCACAAAATTCTAGAGAAATTCCACAAAATTCCAGAAAAATCCCACAAAATTCCATAAATCTTCTCAAAACACAACCAAATTCCTGCACCATCCCACAAAATCTTCACAAATGTCCACAAAATTCAAGAAAAATCCCTCAAAAATTACTAAATTTCCTCAATATCCCACAAAATTCCAGAACCATCTCACAAAATCTCCACAAATGTCCCACAAAATCTAAGAAAATTCCCTCAAAATTCTTCAAGTCTCCTCCAAATCTCACAAAATTCAAGAGAAATCCTCAAAATTCCAGGAAAATGCTACAGAATTCCTTGAATCTTCTCAAAACCTGACCAAACTTCAGCCACATCCCACAAAATGTCCACAAATTCCCACAAAATTCAAGAAAAATACCACAAAATTCTTCAAGTCTCCTCAAAATCCCACAAACATCCCACAAAATCTCCTCAATATCCCACAAAATTCTAGTGAAATTCCACAAAATTCCAGGAAAAATCCCACAAAATTCCCTCAATCTTCTCAAAACACAACCAAATTCCTGCACCATCTCACAAAATCTCCAACAATTTCCAGAAAAATCTAAGAAAAATCCCCAAAAATTCTTCATGTCTCGTACAAATCCCACAAAAATCCCACAAAATTCCAGAAACATCCCACAAAATCTCCTCAATATCGCAAAAAATTCTGGAAAAGCCCCACAAAATTGCAGAAAAATTCCACAAACTTCCCTAAATCTTCTCAAAACATTACAAAATTCCAGAGACGTCGCAAAAAAATCTCCACGAACTTCCACATTATCTAGGAAAAATCCCTGAAAATTCTTCAGGTCTCCTCCAAATCCCACAAAATTCTGGAAAAGCCCCACACAATTCCCTAAATCTTCTCAAAACCCTACCAAATAACTGCAACATCCCACAAAATCTACACGAATGTCCACAAAATTTAAGAAAAATCCCACAAAATTTATGATAAGCACCACAAATTTCCAGAGAAATCCCACAAAATTCCCTAAATCTTCTCAAAACCCAACCAAATTCCTGAAACATCGCACAAAATCTCCATCAATTCACAGAAAATCTAAGAAAATTCCCTCAAAATTCTTCAAGTTACCTCAAAATCCCAGAAAATCTCACAAAAATCCCTACCTTTTTTCAAATCCTTACCAAATTCCAGCAACATCCTACAAAATGTCCTCAAATATAAAAAAAATTCATGAAAAATCCCACAAAATTCCCTAAATCTCCTCAAAACCTTAACAAATTCCAGAAACATCCCACAAAATCTACACAAAGGTCCACAAAATTCCAGAAAAATCACACGAAATTCCCTAAATCTCCTCTATTTCCCACAAAATTCCATTAAAATCCCACAAAATTTCCTAAATTGTCTCAAAACTCAAAACATTTAGCAAATGTCCCAATTTCTCATCTCCTATTGAATATTTCGGTTTTGGAGGCAAATTAAATTTAGATACATTAACTTTTAAAGATATCAATGCCATTGTTCTTTGCACTTCTCAAGCAATCTGTCGAGCTGTCCAGTCTGCTTTTCCATTTTCTTCACAAATTTTGGAGTTTCCTGATTGGTGTCCTTTGCAGTGCATAATTGCTACTTGTTCAGGTTTTTGTATTGCTTTTATCAATTGCAGGACTGCATCTTGATGTTTAATGTGTGTACCTTGAGAAGACAGCAGTCTTCTTTCTTTCCACAGCACTCTGTGGACATGCACTACTCCAAAGCATACTCTGAGCC
This sequence comes from Cyanistes caeruleus, assembly GCF_971803275.1. Taxonomy (NCBI): domain Eukaryota; kingdom Metazoa; phylum Chordata; class Aves; order Passeriformes; family Paridae; genus Cyanistes; species Cyanistes caeruleus. The sequence goes on from NW_028255934.1 coordinate 19,197, forward strand.
AGTCCAGATGTTTCCCCTTTTCCCTTTACTCAATTCTAGTGCTCTGCTTAAGGCAACCAGTTCTGCCCTCTGGGCAGATGCATTTGCTGATAATGCTTTTGCCTCCACTATTGCACTGACTGTTGTTACCGCATATCCAGCGTATCTGGTCCCGTTCTCCACCAAGCTGCTTCCATCTGTGAATAGCTCTCACTCTGCTTGCTCCAGTGGGATGTCTTTCAGGTCTTCTCTTGCCAAATAGGTGTCCTCTATAACTTCTACACAGTCATGCTCTAATGGGCCTTCTTCAGTTGTGGTACCCAGGAACAGAGCTGCATTCAAGAGGTCAGTTGTCTTTAGTGTGACATCATCCTGCTCAGTCAGGATTACCTGGAATTTCATCATCCTGCTTGGAGATAGCCAATGGCCCCTCTTTTGTTCTAAAACAGTGCTCACCATGTGTGGCACAGAGACATCTATGTGTCTACCCATGATGAGTTTCCTGGCTTCTTGTGGCAGCATCACGCTGGCTGCAACTGCCCGCAGGCATGAAGGCCATCCAGCACTCCCCTTGTCAAGCTGTTTGGAAAAGCAGCCTACCGGCCTTTCCCAGCTTCCCAAACCTTGGCTCAGCACTCCCAGTGCTAGGTGTAGTCTTTCATGCACAAACAGCTGGAAATCTTTGGACAAATCTGGCAATCTGAACGCCGGAGCAGTTGTCAATGCCTCCTTCAGTTTGAGGAAGGCCTCCTTCTGTGCTCTGCCCCAGGTAAACGGCTGCATCTTCTGGGCCTCATCCAGGGCTTTTGCAATTAGTCCATAGTCCATGATCCACAGGCAGCACCATCCTGTCATCCCAAGGAAGACTCGCAGCTCATGCACGTTCTAGGGTTCTGGAATAGCACAAATAGCTTGAATACAATTAGTACCCAGCTTACATTGCCCTGGTGAGATTTCACATCCCAGGGAAATCACACTCTGCCAGGCAATTTGTGCCTTTTCTTTAGACTCCTTATATCCTCCCATTCCCAGCTGATCTCAAATTTCAATTGTTACCTTTATGCAGGTTGTTTTCTCTTCTGTAGCTATCAGTATATCCTCAACATACTGTAACAGCAGGTATTGTTTTCTCAGTACTTGCCCGTTCTCGGTCCAAATCTCCAGCTCCTTCCCCAGCTGGCTTCCAAATAGGGTTGGACTGTTCTTGTATCCTTGTGGGAGTCGTGTTCAGGTGAGCTGAGTTTTCCTTCTATTTTCTGGACTTGCCCACTCAAAGACAAACAGTTTCCTACTTTTTTTGTCAAGGGGTGTGCAGAAAAAGGCATCTTTTAAATCAAGTACAGTAAACCATTTCTCTTTCTCTTTTATAGATGTTGCAATAGATATAGAATGAGCAAGGATTAGCTACCACTGGGTAAATATCTTTAGTTGTTCCATTTATTGTTCTCAAATCCTGCACCAGTCCTTATTGGTCAACACAGAAATTTGGGCTCCAGTGTTAACTACAAAAGTAAAAAGTGGATGTATAGGACCCACTATTATGGAGAAACAGCTCAGACTATTCAGCCTAGTCTTCACAGAAGTATGGAGAACATAGTTTATTTCTATCTTCAGCACACTTTTATAGGGTTTTACAGGGTCCCTGGGCTAAGCAAGTTACTCTTGGTTAATCCACACAGGTTTACATTTTTTCTCTTATACACAAGGATATTGTTTTGCTTCATTCTCTCTGCTTCAGGAAAGTTTCAAGGACATGAGCCTTTAATATCACGACTTATACCAAAGGCTGGTTTGTGCAGACAGGCCTTTACTAAAATATCATGCCCACCTTCTCTTCAAATATTCTCTACACACTATTGCTGTAATCAGTATGTCTCCAGTTTTGTTATCTCTAGTGAGCATTTGAAATAAAAGCAACCTCTGCCTCTCTGCTCACCCAGGAGAGGCAGAGTTCCCAGTTTCCCTGATTCTGAGGCTCTTTGGGCTCCACTCCCAGAAGCTGAGAAGGAGACGGCTTTGGCTCACAGCCCAGAGCCTGTGGAGCTGTGCTGGGTTATCCAATGGGGCATTCCATACAATGAACTTGGGACAGTGCCAATTAGAAACAACTTCACTCAACTTTGAAGTGAGAAGCCATCTATTACCTTGCTGGGGACCCCCTTCTTTATCTCCAGTGACCACCAATACTGGCAGTGAGAGATTTCTTTTCTCTTGTCTGGGTTTTCCTTAAGAGAACCAATGCATCTAACACCTTTGGTTTCTCTGATTTTTCTTCTGCCATTTTTACAGGTCCATCATTTCTACTGGAATGAATTAGCTCTTTTGGAGGGTAAATTTGATTCAGGAGAGGGGTTTCCCCCTCTTCTGTTTCTTTTAGCGAGTCAGCATTTTTGAATTTTCATCATGGAGGGCTGCTCACAACAGATGGATCTTACTCATTTCTTCATTGAATTGTTTTTGCAAATTTTCAACTAGGTTTTAGAAGGAGTCTATTCTAGTTCTTTCCTCACTTCTTTGCTTAAAGCCAGTTTCTAGAGCTGCTGTAAAACAAGCTCCCAAAACTGAGCAGAGTAGAGTTTGATTTTTGCCCAGTTTAAATTTTTTTTCATCTTGTAAAGAACACACTCTATCAATCACATTTTCCAAATTAAACCAGTAACTAAGGGCCCACTTTTCCCCTCTTGGAGAAGGTCTGGCATTGTGTTTTGCTAACAGAGCATAAAATGCAGCTTTAACTTCTGCACTGCCCTTTTCAGTCATTTTTACAAAGGGAAAACCACTACAGGGAGGTATAAACTTCAATTATACACACACACACACACCCACACACACACACACCCACACACACTGCTTTTTGCTTCCCTGTGTGGGTAAAAAGACCAAATCTGCTCGGGAGGCACTCTTTCAGTTTAAAATTCTGATTGTCTCTTTGCTACACCAAGCACTCAAAATTCACACACACAACCACAACAAAAACATTCCCGCCCTTTTGCACTAAGAGATCTTTTGTGAAATTCTGCAGACAGAGACCTCAAGTGAGTGTGGGGTGCTTTTCACCTCGGCGTGTGCAGTTTGTGGGAAATTCGAGTTGCCCCCCTTGCTTTCTAGACACCGCTCACTCTCTTGGGAGTGTCGGGCTGGGTGCGGCTGGAGCAAAACATCTTTCCCCTAATACAGACTGCACAACAAACCTGCAGCCCCTTCTGTCTGTCAGAAATCCTGCCCGTGACTCCAGTTTAAATGTCACGATTCGCTAACGCCAGTGGGAGTCGCAAGAAGTTTCTTTGATCTCAGAGGGCAAAAAGGACACAAGGGATTTCAGTTGAAATCACAACAGCAATAATGTACATTTATTTTAGTGATAACAAGGGTTATGTGATAGAGGAGAGGGAGAGAGAGAGAGAGAGAGGAGAAAGAAAACAAAGTAAAGAAAGAGAGAGGTTATAGCTACCAACAGATGAGACAGTGTCACAGGGGTCTTTTTCCGTGGGGAGATCTCACTAAAATTAATTTAGCCTTATGTAATTCTTCCCCAAAGTGACCTTGTTTCCAGTGTGCTAATAAGCACCCCAAAGGAGAAGTACCTGCTATGAGAGCATTGCTGCCCAAAACCCCTTTAAGCTTCTCCATGTCACAACTACAATACACCACAAATGCCGAACCTGCGACGCTTTCGCAGTCGTCTGACGGACGGCGCCCAGGCAATCCCAACAGGAATTCCTTTAGCCCAACCAAGCGCAGCTTTTGCTGCGTCTTATTGGCAGGCACCCAAACCAAAGTGAAAGCACCTTACCTCTTCTCCTGGGGACGCTGTGAGCAGCGCAGACGGTCGCGGCCGATGGGGTCCCCGAGAATCCCTCGGTGCCGGCTGGAGCAGGATCGGGTCGCGAGCTCGCTCAGCAGCACTCACAAGGTCCCATCTGGGTCACCAAAATGTTAGAGTTCAGGAACACACATCATCACACAATGATTATATGCAGGTGCTTTATTGAAGAGCTCTGGGTGTCAGGGGTACACAGACCCAAATCTGACCCATCTTGGTTTTGAGCTGAACATATTTTATACTCTATCGTTATACAACTTAGATATTAATTATTAAACTTACATTGTTCTATTGTATGCATTGTTTTTACCCAAGCATGGATTTCTCGTGATCCCACCCCAGCCCCCTAACATTGTTCCTCATGTTCTTTAAACAATAATTATATCTAATCACATCTAACAATTCTATCATTTATCATATATTGATTACACAGGTGCAGTTTCACATGATCTTTAGCAAGCACAAGGCCTAACATTTCCCCGGGCCTACTTTTCCCAGGGCTTGCCAAGCCTAACTTTCTTTCTGAGTTCCCGAATTTCCTAAGATTTTAAAATGTTTTACGATCACCTCCAGACACCAGGAGTCCTGTCTGAACAGTCTCAGTGCTACATCTATTTTTAATTTTAACTTTTATAAATTTTTCCAGAGCCTGCTTGCTGTGTTCAAGGTTTTCTCCCTATTCCCTCCCTAGTGCACATTCTCCAGAAACTCTGCTTTTGCATCCTTTTGCATTGATTAAAGTTACCTGCAATGACCAGTCAATCCAAACCCTGGGAAAACTTGAACTTCAATGTGTACCTAGGCAAAATATTTACCTCCCACATCTGAAGCCATGAGCTGCCAAGTACTGTCCCCACTGTCATACCCTGTCCCCTGGCGGTCTGCTGATGCCATTTCAAAGGGGTTGCCAATGAAAACAAGTTTGAATATTTTGGTAGTTTCCACACTGGCATTCAAATCCTTGACTAGAAAAATCACAAGTCAAGATTTCTAGGATTCTTCCATACTGTCATTCTCACCCTGGATTTTAGAGTGTCTGAACAGTCAGACAAGGTTTTAGTTTCAGACACTACAGACAAAGTCCCTGCTGTTCGGCGATCCCATTCCATCAGCATATAGTCCTGATGATTCCTTTAGGCAGGAGCAGCAAAGGCAAGAATGAGCCAAACAAGCTGCTCCTGTGTTCTCATGTCCTGCACAGCAGTAACTGGGAGTTCAAGAATGGATTCGGGAGACAGTGGGTGCACAGGGAGCCACCAAGACTTTGGGATGCTGAAATGGACCAGCCTGGTGCCTGTGCCCGGGCTGCACCGCGCTGAGCTCCAACTGGACAATCTAACAATGGTTGAATGGACACACCATGGGCCACTGGAGACTCCTACTCCTAGTTCTGTGAGCTACACTATTCACCTGTCATTCACCAGATGATGTTATCATCTTTGCTTGAAATCCAGGAGTGGAAAAGGTCAAAATGGAAAAGTGTTCTTTCAGTTCTAGTGACACCTTGTGCCTGCACACCATCTGTGCCCATGGCAGGGTGGCTGGAGACTGGATGATGTTGATGATACTTTGCAACACCAAGTGCTCAGGGATTCTGGGATTGCCCAAGTGGAGAGCAAAACTGAGCCGTGTAAGTCCCTGCTTTTTTTCAGCGCATGCTGCTTCTTCCTTTGTTCCAAGCAAGTCCAGGATTTGGTTTCATGTGTCTTTAAGGTGCCTGGACAGAAGAGAGGGAGGGCAGCTGCAGCATAGGGCTCCTGCCCCGTCAGACTCTCTCTCTCTCTCTCTCTCTCTCTCTCTCTCTCTCTTTCTCAGGATGGTGCCAGTGCCTCTGCCTTGGGGCACCTGAGTGTGGAAGGCGAGCTCGCCCTCAAGCACAGCCATCCAAGTCAGTCACGGGCACAGGCTGCAGCTGAAGCTGGCAAGCGTTGCTGTGAGGCTGCAAGTGAAGAGAAAGCCATTGTGGCCAACTCTGCTGAAGCCTTTTGCCAAAGCAAAGGCAATTGTGCCCACAGCCTCCCCGCCTTTGGCACCCGGCTGCTGCGGACGCCTCAGTGCGCAGGTGCCGACGTTGGGGCTGCTGCTGTTCCTGGGCACACTCTGCTGCTGTTTCTGTGGGCTCCAGAGCCGCTTGGGCAGCAGCCACTGGGCAGCCCTGCCGGAGGAGACATCGCCACCCTCCCCATGGTGGCAGCAGCTCTGTGGGCCCCGAGCTCTGTGTCAGGGGGGCCTCGGTCACAGCAGCGTGGCCTGGGCAGCCGCGAGGGCCCGGGCTGGCCGCCAGCCCTGCCTCTGCCCACTGCCCCTTCCTGGAGGCACCCAGTGGCCGTGGACTGGCAGCACCCCCTGCCCTCCATGTCCCCAGCCAGCCCAGCCTGGGCACCTCGGGCTGTCCCCACCCTCCCGCTGGGGTGGTGTCCCAGCCTCCAGGCCTTCTGCTGCAGGCCTGGGGGACATTTTGGGGCAGCACCAGAGCAGCCGGGTGTCAGGGACCAGGCGGCTGCCCGGGGGCTGCTTATGGCCTCTGACACCCGATTCCTCAGGGCTTCCCACCACCCCGGCTCCTCCAGGGCCTTCTGTCCCCTTGGAACCTCCTGCCACCCACTCCCTCACACATCCCCCTTGTGCCTTCCCACTGCCTTGTCCCGTCTGGGCCTCCGCAGCCCCTCATCCCCTCATGGTCTCCCAGCACCCCGTGCCCTCAGGGGCTCCCCCAGCCTGGCCCGGCAGCAGCGCCGCAGCCCCACAGGAGCTCCAGCAGCTCCTCAGCCATCACGGCACCAACACACGGGCAGCAGGACACAGATGGCGCTTCCTGCCTGCCACAGGGCTTGTGGCTTCAGCACAACCACCAAAGGCCAAGGGGCTTCTGGCCATTTCCCCTGCACCACTGCACGCCCCGGCAGGTTGCTGAACACAAGAACCCTTTTGCCTCTCTTCCCCTATGCCCCGCACACCCTGGGCAGCAAAAGAAAGGTCTTGGGACTCTTGTGGTTTATAACATATCCTATATTATTTACATACTAGATGGAAACGAAACGAAGAAAAGAACAATCTCTATGAAACAAAAAATAACAGATGTGGCCCCAGAAGACAGAGCCTCTCAGCCCTAACATATCCTATATTATTTACATAGTAAAAAGAAGAGAAAAAAGGAAAATAACAACCCTTATGAAATAAAAAATCCTGGCTGGCCCATGTGGCCCCAGAAGACAGAGCCTCTCAGGTCAGCGCTGAGCACACCTCCAGCAGCGCAGCCAGCCCAGGCCCGACAGACGAGGCCGTGTCCTCCATGCCCTGAGGATTTGATCTTGCATCCTCTGCAGGATGGAATATCGGGCACTCTGGATGGCCCGGAGGACATACAGCGTCTCAAGTGCCAGGTCTGACACGGCACCGCTTCTGTCCTCCGTCAGGCGTTCGAGGGCTGCAAGAGAGACGAACAGAGACACGGTCAGAACCCAGAGCTGTGGGGGCCCAGCGAGAGCCCCCTGCCAGGGCCATGCCAGCCGGCTCTTGCCTTGGCCAGGAGGGAGCAGGGACCAAGGGGGTCAGCCCGAAGCTGCTGGCCACAAATGCCCCACGTGGCCCTGAAATCTCACTGTGCTCTGCCCACGCCGCCCCGCATCGGCACAGGGAGCAGAGCCCTCCACAGCCTGGCCAGGGCTTGCAGCTGCCCCCGACAGCCAACACTGTCAGCCTGCTGCCGTGGCTCACCTCTGCACAACACCTGGAGCTCTGCCTGCTGCCCCCTCAGCTGCTCCCCGGCCATCCCTGAGAACACAGAGCCTGTCAGGGTGCCAGCAGCACAGCTCCCTGCCAGCGGCGCTGCCAGCCCTGTGGCCACACGGCCTCCTGCCCCGGCAGGGCTCAGCCCGGGCCCTTGCCGCACCCTGACCCAGCCCAAGGGCACGGCTGCCAGAGGCCGGCAGCAGCAGCCCCGAGGGCAGCCGGGGCTCCAGGGCGCCGGGCCCGGGTGCCGCTGCCGGGGCAGCAGCCGGGGCTGGGGCCGAGCTGCGGCGGGGCGGGGAGGGAGCCCGGGCTCGGGACTCACCGATGACCCTGATGGCCGCCGCTCGCAGGGTCTCCTGTGGGTCCTGCAGGTACTGCAGGGCCCGACGCAGGTGCTCGGCCAAGGGGATCCTGTGGTCGGCCAGCTGGAGAGAGCGGCAGGAGGGAAGGGTTGGCGTGGGCTCTGTCCCTCGGCCGGGCGCTGCAGCCTGCGGCCAGCCCCGGCCTCCCGTGCCCGGCCAGCCCTGAGGCCCGGCCAGCAGCCGCTGGCGCCGGGCTCTGGAGGGGGCAGAGGGCCGGCTGCTGCCCGGGGAGCCGCGGTGCCGGCCCGGCCCGCAGCCCCGCTGGGCCGGGGCTCCATCGGCACCCGGCTCGGGGCCACAAGGGGCTGGAGAAGAAGCCGTGCGGCCCCCGGCTGCAGCAGGGGACACGGGCACAGCTGCCAGCCCCACACACTGAGCACCGGGGCCAGGGGGCTTCTCTAGCCTGAGGCTGGGACTTCCAGGCTGTCCTTACCACGAGCCTGGCAAACTTCCACAGCTTCTCCTTCCTGACAGCCAGAGAGGTCTGGCCTCTTCAGGAAGTGAGCCGCGCGAAGGAGCGTTGTCCGAGAGGCCTGGGGAGCAGCAGAGAGCCGCAAATGGCCCCACAAGCCAGGGCACAGGAGTGTCCCAGTGCCAAGGGCTGGAGGAGGCTGCAGCCTGCAAGCCTGCGTCAGGGCAGGAGGCAGCTGAGCCCCCTGCCAAGGCGCAGCAGCAGCCCAGGTGTCTTCACCTCTGCCACATGCCGATTCTCATCTTGGCAGTGGAAAAAGAGTGGGAGCAGGCTCTGGTACACTCGTTCCTTCAGGGGCTTTCTTCCTTCTTCTTCTGCCGAAGACATCACTCTTCGAAGGAGAGACATGGAGAGCAGCTGCACCTGGCTATGGGGCTGTATGAAAGGAAGGAGGGAAAAATGACCTCATCATTGGCTTCTTGTGGCCCACATTGGCGCAGGCCTGCAAATGCACAGGGCACAAAGTGTCTGGGCAGCAGGCAGTGGCCGTGGCTGGGGCACAGAGCCTTACATTGTCCAGGAGTTTCAGGAGCGGCTCAGCCAGCTGCAGGGCCCTGCGCCAGGATATTGGGGTGTCTTCATCTATGAAAATATAGCTCAGGAGAGCAATGCTCATCCTGGCCACGTCACTGTCCAAGTCCCACAGGAGGTGCACTAGTCTTCCTGTCAGGCTCTGAATTCTTTCGGCCTGTGCAGAACACAAGGGTGTGAAAGCCCGGGCAGCTGCCGCAGGGCCCAGAGGCCAAAGGTCTGTCCCAAAGCACTCGGGCAGCTGAAGCAGGAGGCAGGAGAGCTGGGAGGAGCTGCCTCAGTGCCCAAGGCAAAGGCCAGCCAAGGCCAAGTGACAGCATTGCCCAGCCTCATGCTGCCCACACGGCTTCATCTGCTGCCCCCTTCTCACCATGGAGGGATGGTCCTTTAGCAGGAGGAGAGCCCTGAGAACCTGGTGATGCATCTCTGTGGAGTTGTACCACAGGTACTTATACAAGATATCCATTAGGCTGTCACCACAGTCACTCAAGTCCAGGCAATCTAGGAGCTGAAAGGCACAGGGCAGTGAGAGGGGAGCCGGCCGGCAGGAGCCTGGAAGTGCGCAGGGCTGGGCCCAGGCAGCAGCACAGGGCGCGGGTGCCGTCCCAGGCAGCTGTGGCTGTGCCAGGGGACAGGGCTGGCAGGGAGCTGAGCGAGGTAGTGCTGGCCATCAGGCTCACCTCCACAAGGAATGCCATGGCAGAGACATCCCAGTGTGGCAACGGTTTGCTGAGCACCTCAAGCAGGTAGCTTAAGATGCTTTTGCACAAGTGGACGGATGCACGGCGCATTACCATGGAAGGCAGAAAATGGCAGAAAGAGTCTCAGCAAGGGTGTGAAAAACCTTTCCCAGAACTGATGGACACAGTTGTCATATTGCCCCAGCACCCTGTGAGGGGATGTGGGCCCGTGAGATGTGCCTGCTCCTGGGCACCCTCCTCTCGCAGCCTTTTGCAGTCTCCTTGGCCATCCCTCGCTGACAAGGCCCTCAGGCCCATGGCCACGGGGACTGTGGGGGGCATCCCGGGCAGGGGGCACAAATGTCAGAGGCAGTGGGGAGAAGGGGGCTCACCTGGCCAGCAGACCCACGGCATAGTGGTGGGTGTCAGCACAGAGCAGCGTGTCCCAGCCACGCTTGCGTTCCATTGCCACCACCACATGCTCCAAGTGGAGACTGCAGAGCAGGGCCTTCAGGGTCTGCACTGCAAACCTGTGTGCACAGCAAAGCCCAGGTGACGCTGGGAGCGCTGGCTCTGAGGCTGGGGAAGTGGCAGGGACAGGAGGAGTGGCATGGAGCACCTGCTGGGGCTGGTGGAGAGGCCGTGTTGCTCCTGGCATTCCTTCCAGAAGGTATGGACGTCCTCTGTCATATACAAAGTACTGAAGTACGTTTGGAAGAGCAGATGCACAAAGAGGCGGGGGAAATAGACTGTGAGGATCTGTGGCCAACAAGGCCCCTGGAGGATCTTCCACATCACCAGAGTTGCCTGCAGAGGACAAAGCATCCCGAGACAGCGCTCAGTGCCAGGGCGTCCGTGTGGCAGGGCCTGAGCGTGGCAGGGAGAGGCCGGGGCAGGAGCAGGGGGAGCAGCGGGCCTGGTGGCCCTGAAGCTGCCCCTAGGCCAGGTTTGTGGCCAGTGCCTGAAGCAGGGAGATGCAGTGGGGGAAGGAGGCAACAGAGCTGCTGGAGAGGCGGCCGGCCTTGCGGTGAGCAAAGGCCAGCTCCAGAAACTCACAGTCAGGGAAAAGACAGCCGTCTTGTCCCCATCAGAGGTGCCCAGGTTTTTCTGCGGCCAGCTCCCCACCACATTGATGAGGAGCGGTGTCACTTCCTCTGAAATCCAGGGCGAGAGCAAGATGGTCGTCCACATGGCCATAGCAGCTCTGCGGGGTCAGACACAGCACCGTGGGCTGGGCAGCAGCGGGGAGCTGAGCTGGCCGCCAGCTCTGCCTGTGCCCACTGGCCCTGAGCGGCAGCAGCAGCCAGGCAGCCCAGCCCTGTGGGGACAGGCCCCTGAGGGGCAGGCTGGCAGCACGGCAGCAGGCTCGGGGGCCGACTTTGTAGCAGGGCTGGCAAAGGGAGCAGCCAGAGGGCCCTGGAAGTCTGTGTTGCTCACAGCCCTGGGCCGGGCTGTACAGGGTGATGGGCTGGGGAGCCCTGAGGCCTTGGGGCAGCTGGGCCCCATACCTGTCACACGTTGGGGCCACCCGCAGGAGAATGATGGCCACATCATCGGGCTCTGCCTCGGCCACTTGCGTCAGGGCCCAGTCCATCCTGTGCTCAGCAGCCTCATTGGCCATGAGCCACTGGTGGATGTACCTCACCACGCCGGGCACCTGGAGAAGCCACAGAGAGACTTGGAATGCTAGAAGAGGGAGTCAGCAATGTGCCCAGCTTCTTCCCCAGACAAGTGCTTCTCTTCCAGCACGCTGCCATGGCCTCAAAAGCTTCAAGTGAGCAGCAGGCGTGGCTTGGGAAAGCCAAGCAATTGCTGGAGGATCAAAGGCTGGCCACAGGCTGCTTACTTGCTCTGGATTGAAAAGAGCCGTCTCTACAAGCAGATCCAGCTGGGCAGCGCTGCTCTGTTCTACCAAGACCTCTGAGGATGCTTTGACCTCAGTGTCCATAGGTCTGGTGTCTTCCTTGCCAATTCTCTTGATGTATTGGTAAAGAAACTGTAGGAGAAGGGCAGGAAGGCAGGGAAGTTGCATGGAGTGCTCCAAGTGCGGTGCTGGGCTGAGCAGTGCCAGCAGGCCCAGCGCAGGTGGGGATGGCTGCAGGTACCTGCGCTGCTCTGCGGAAGCGGCCACGGGCGGTGTCCTGCTCTTGTGTGCCGTCCATGGCTGCATCTGGCAAAGAGCAGCCAGAGCTGAGGGGCTGCGGGAGAGGCCGGAGAGCACAGCCCAGCCCTGCGTTCCCCAGGCAGGGGCAGTCCCGGGATGCCCCAGGGGATGCAGCACGGCCACTGCTGCGGGGGCAGCCCCAGCCCCTTTTTTGTGCTGTCCATGGGTGTGTCTCCACAGGACAGTGTGGGATGGGATGAGATGGGATGCAATGGGATGGGATGGGGCCAAGATGGCCACAGGCACCAGCCCTGTGGCCCAGCTCTGCCACTCACCCTCCTCCAGCGGCTGCAACTGCTGCACCTCTTCGGTCTCTGGTGCTGGGGCAGCTCCAGGGCCTTCTTCCTCTTCCTCGACCTCCTCCTCCTCATCCACCCAGGTCAGCTTGGGCACTCTTGGGGGTCACTGCTCCATATCTTCTTCCAGACTCTCCCATCCTTTCCATAGGAACAGCACCAGGGGATGGCATGGCATGGCATGTAATGGGATGGGGCCAAGCTGGCAACAGGCACTAGCCCTAAGGCTGAGCTCTGCAACTCACCCTCCTGTGGTGCCTGGAACTCCTGCACCTCTCCAGACTCCTGTGCCAGGACAGCTCCACGGCCGCCTTCTTCCTCCTCCGCAAGCCAGGCCAACTTGGGCACTCTTGGGGGTCGCTGCTCCATGGCAGTGACTGGATTTATGGCTACTTTCAGGAGAGATGGCTCGGAAAAGCTCGGAGTCAGCAAGTCCTGCAGTCGTGCCTCGAAGGCACCTGCAAGACTCAAGTCCTGGCAAGACTGCAAGACAGCGAGTCCTGCACTTGGGTCTTGAGGGCTCCTGCCACAAGGACAGGAGGCTCCTCGACAGGGATTGTGGTCTGGTCTCAAGGGCAGAGACTGCAGGGATTTTAGATGCCTCAGAGAGGAACCTCTGTGCATGAATGAAATGTTGCAGGTCCTGACACCGCTCCGGGTGCTCCAGCACCATCACGATGGCGTTGGGGAGCTCAAACCACTCCAGCAGCTGCACCACATTGGGGAAGCCTGTGGACACCTTGTCCAGCAGCACGATCTCCAGAGGTGCGCTGGTGCCATCGGGCTGCGGGAGGAGCACGGTGCCGTCAGTGGGGCTGAGGCCGTGCCAGGGCTTGGGAAGCTCTCAGCCAGCCCGGGATGCTCTGCACCCTCCACTGGCCCCATTCCCGCTCTCCCTCCATGTGTCCTAGCGGCTCCCACCCTTCCAGGCCCCAGCTCATCCCCGCCTGGCACTCCCCGGCTTCTGCCGCTGGCCCCGCTCACTCACCAGCTCGCCCCAGTGCCGGACGTGGTTCCGTGGCACCTTTTTGATGGCCACCTGCAAGCCAAAGGGAACAGCAGATTCAGCTCGCCGCCCACCACATCCAGCCCCATCCTACTCCTCTGCTCCCTCCTCCTCGTCTGCCCTCTCCTCCTCCTCGGCCCACCACCGGCCCCACTGCTCACCGGGAGTTCGTCCGAGAGCCTCGTGGCCGTGAAAACTCTGCCGAAGCCACCGCGGCCCAGCAGCGAGTCGATCCTGTAGCGCTGCTGCAGGGCCTGCTGCGCCTTCCCTGGAGAAGAGACGCTGCCGTCAGCGCTCAGCTCGGGGCCAGGAACGGCCCCCGAGCGCTCCCCGACCTCCCCGGGCCGGGCATCCGCAGGCGTTCCCTCATTGGAACGCGACAGCGGCGGCTCGGGACCGGCGGCTGCACCGCTGAGCGGCGGAGCTCGAACCGGGGAAGCCGCAGCGGAGGCGGCGACAGCGGCCGCGCCGCCTGTGTCCTCCGCGGGCCCTGGGAGGAGCCGGGGCAGGGGCCCGAACCAGAACCGGAACCGGAGCCTGCATCGGGGATGGGGCCGAGGGCAGGGCAGGCGGAGCCAAAGGGTGGCAATGCCGCCCCAGCCCCAGGCACTGATGCCCGCCCAGCACAGCCAGAGCCAGGCAAAGAGGAGACCTCCACGGGACGGGTGGGGACGGGGACGGGGACGGGGCAGCCCCACCTGGGGCCAGGGGCGGGCTGGGGGCATGGCCCAGCCGGGCACGGGGAGAGGGAGGCTTGGAGAAGAGGGGGCACCGGGAAAGGGAGACCGGGAGAGGATGCGGGACTGCGGGAGAGGGAGAGGAGAGACAGAAAATTGCTAAATTCTCTTCTTGCCGCTGCTGCCGCTGCTGCCGCTGCTGCCGCTGCTGCCGCTGCTGCCGCTGCTGCCGCTGCTGCCGCTGCTGCCGCTGCTGCCGCTGCAACTGAAGCACCGGGGCCGTTTGTCCCCGTGTCCGTTTGTCCGTTGCCCGCTCGGCCCCGCGCCGAGCCCCGCGCTCCCCGGGCAGCCCCTGAGCCTGGCCAAACACGGGAACTTTGCCCTGGTGAGCCAAGAGCCAGAGTCTGGACTCCTGCACAGGGACACAGCAATGCCCTTGGCTGCTGCTGTGCCTTGTCCCTGCTGAGCGTCAAACACTGTCTGAGCACATTCCCTGAATGCAGAATTTGTACCTGACCCAAGCACTGCACTTGTGTCTCCAGCATTGCTTTCCAAGGAAAACAGGGGAAGGCAAACTGGCTATAGCTCATGGTATTTTACAGTGTCTAAAACTTGCCAAGTCTCAAATCTTAGAGGTGAGATCCATTTGGAATGAATGGGCTAGAGAAACAGTGCAAGATGGAAAAGGGGAACATAAAAATAAATAGAGAAAAATAGAGAAAAAACATATTGGTTGTTTCTTTTGATTTTATTTTCATTTCTTTAAAAAGCTCTTTCAATTTTCCCAGATTTTTCTCCACAGTCCTGTCTGTTCTTTCCAAAAACCTGTCCTGGAGAACGAGGCGCAGCTCCTGTCACAAGATGTGCCCCCAGCTGCAGCTTCTCTTGGCTCCCCACACTGTGAGTGCAGCACAACTCTTGCAGCAAAGCAGGACAAATGGTTGAAGAACCTGACAACTTGTTCTTTCTTTTCCTTGTGCACTGGGGAGTTGTGCCATTGCTAAGGTTTTCATCGTTACTCTTCTAGCCAAAGAAAACATGATGAGGTACCAGGAATTGTGAGGGAATACAAGCCTGGCTGAATGTGGAGAAAGAATCTCCAGAGCCTGCAGCCAGCAGTGGAGAGCTCATCATTCCAACAGCCCCATGGACATGTTGAAAGTGATCTGGAACATGAAAATGGGCTGACAGAGAGAGTTTGTTTCTGTGTTCAGTTGAGATGATTCTATATCTTTTGCAGTGGTAGAAATCAAGAGCACAATCAGTGGATGATAAGCAGCAGAACATGATAAGCTGGACCTCTCAGTAGATGAAAGAAAGACTGAAAAGGAGAAATGCAGGGAATGACTTGGTGAACTTTGTGTGTAAGAAGGGTCATTTTTTCCTAATAATTCCCAATTCATTCCCTTTGCTTTTATCCTTTTAACAAGACCAATTGCATCTCCGATTCCCCAGGAAATGAGAACCCCGAGCTTGTGGAACTGCCTGAAAGGTGCCCTGTTCCTTTTTCTTCTGCTGCTCAGAAGAAACAATGAAGTGAATTGGGAAGTTCTGGTTTTTCTTTCTCCTGGTGGATTTTTTCATTTTATTTGCCACTGCAGAGGCAATTTCTGTGATGGCCTCTGTCAGTTGATTCTATTTCAGCAGCAGCAGCAGCAACAGGGCTGTGTTTGAGCACTGCAAATGTGACCTTTGTGGCTTTAATTCCCCTCGACTTAGTGCTCAGGGACTTGGGAGCATTTTAATGTCTGCTACTCATGATGCCTGAAACAAAAATCCTGAGTTCCCCATCACAAAAGCACAGTGGGTAGCAGTGATTGGAAGAGGCAATTGCAGCTGTACTGCTAAAATTCAGGTGGCAAGCAGAAGAGGGGCAAGAGCAGTCAGGATCTAAAACTGCCAAGACAAATGTAGGTTAAATAATTTTGTGGGACTTTTCTCAAATTTTGTGGGATTTTTCTGAAATTTTGTGAGATATTGAGAAGATTTAAATAATTTTGTGGGATCTTTCTTTCTAAATATATTTTGTGGGAATTCTGAGGTATTTTTCTTGAATTTTGTGAGATTTTTGTGGAATTTAGTGGAAATTTGAGGAGATTTTGTGGGATGTTTCTGGAATTTGGTGGGGTTTTGAGAACTTTTAGGGAATTTGTGGGATTTTTTCATAATTTTGTGGGATATTAAGGAGACTTGAATTTTGAGGGATTTTTTTGGAATTTTTTGAGATTTTGAGGAGACAGGAAGAATTTTGAGGAATTTTTCTGGAATTTTGTGGAAATATGTGGAGATTTTGTGGGATGTTTCTGGAATTTAGTGGGGTTCTGAGAAGATTTCTGCAATTCTGTGGAATTATTCTTGAATTTTGTGGGATTTTTCTTGAATTTTTTTGGATATTCAAGAGATTTTGTGAGATGTTTCTGTAATTTTCTGGGATTTTGAGAAGACATGAAGAATTTTAAGGTATTTTCTTAGATTTTGCGGAAATTTATGGAGATTTGGTGGGATGTTTCTGGAATTTAGTACAGTTTGGGGAAATTTTAGGAATTTTTTTTAGTTTTTGCAATTTCGTTAAGATTTTCTTGAGTTTTATGGGATTTTGCAAAAGTTTAAATAATTTTATGGGATTTTTCTGAAATCTTGAGGGATTTTGAAGAGACTTGAAGAATTTTGTGGGAGTTTTCTTAGATTTTGTGGAATTTTGTGGAGATTTGGTGGGATGTCTCTGGAATTGGAGTGGTTTTGAGAAGATTTAGGGAATTTTGTGGGATTTTTCTGTATTTTTGTGGAATTTCTCTTGAATTCTGTAGAATTTCGAGGAGACGTGAAGAATTTTGATGCATTTTCCTTGAATTTTCTGGAGATTTGTGGAGATTTTTCGGGATGCTTCTGGAATTTTGTGGGATATTGAAAAGATTTAGGGAATTTTGGGGAATTTTTCGTGAATTTTGTGGAAATAGGTGGAGATTTTTGAGATGGTTCATGAATTTGGTAGGGCTTTTTCATGGAGTGACTTGACCTTTAAGAAGCTTTGGGAGCTGGGAGGAAGTTTGAGCTGCGAGAGGCTGATGGGAGTCTTTTCTTGTGACCAATTATTGGTCATTTCTAAGAACTGACAGCAGTTTTGACCATTGAAAAGTGAGATCAACTTGTGAACACCACCTTGAGATGTAAAGCCAGGGCTCTCCTGTTCTCTTTGGTTTCTGGCTTCTGACGAGGTAACAGGCTCTGTCTCGGCCTCCTCCCCCCTCCAGGCCGGACAAGGCCGCAGAGGGCGGCGGGGGAGAAACGGAGCCGGCCGGCCTGGCTTGGTTTGCAGTTTCTGCTGCTGGACTGAAACCTGACACCATCAACATCTGCAGCTTTACAAGACTTTAACTCTTTTACTACCTGGATAAAACATACAGATTACTCCTTTTTCCCAGAGAGACAGAGAGAGAGCGACAATCAACATGAAGAAGACATCATAAAACTACCAAAGACAGTGAGGAAAAGAGTTAAGTTTTAGATGGGGAAGAGAGAATAAGGAGATGCTTTATAAGCTGAAATATTTGTCTGTTAAAGCTATGGAGATGAACAATAGTGTCCTGAAAAAACTCCTTTAATTCATGACAGAGTATATTGGGAGGAATGGAGTGTTCAAAGTGTGGATTTTGAGCAAGAGGTGGAGTAATTGTGATACAGTGAGGTGCTGGAACAGAGCAGGGAGAAGTAATAGTTGAAGATTTGATGCATTTTGAGAGGCAAAGAGAAAACTTCTCTTTCCAGGGAGGCTCACAGAGACAGATGAAGAGAACTTTTGCCTTTGAATAACTCATCCTTAAAAATGCCATCCCTAGATTCATTGACCCATACATACCTCAGAGTGATGTGAAATGGGAGGAGTGAACTGGTGACAGATTTCTGGGCAGCTGGCATCAGGAAAATAGAAAACTATAACAGAAATGGTTTTCTTGCGAAAAACTCCATAGATTAGCAGAAGACTTCTTTTACTATACAAAGTCTGATGAAAAGACTCTAACAGGAATTGGGACTGTTTTAAACACCAAAGTTCCAAAGTTTTTTGTCTCTATGTTATCATGTGAACAAGAGAATGGTGGGTAGTGGGGGTTAAAAGTGTTTTCTGGAAGTTTTTTCTGGTGTTCTTATTCTTGTAGTTTTATTAATAAACTTTATTTATTTCTTTGACGTTTTGAGCCTGTTTTGCTCTTGTTCTAATCCATATCTCATAGGAAGAAATAAGTGAGTTTTCTAGTAATTTTTTTTAGTTACTGCTTTAAAACCACGACACTTACTCTATTCCTTTTAAGTTTTAAGCATCTTTTGCCCTTCTCATAATCCACATCTCACAGCAAGAAATGAATAAGTTTTCCAGTGATTTTTGAACTAATGCTTTAAAACCACGACAGGTGTAACGGGGAGGAGGAAATTGGGGCTGTCACTGCTGTGGTGTCAGAGAGAGTGGAACACTGGGGCTGTTACTGCTGTGGTGTTTGATATATTGACATTTAAAAAAAAAGAGAAACAGCTATGGAAGTTAAGGTTGCTGGAGGCTGATGGGAGTTTTTCCTCCTGGCCAGTACATGGCCATTTCTGAGAACTGACGGTAGTTTTAACCATTGAAGAGTGACATCAACCTGTGAACACCACCCTTTAAACCTTAATCCCAGGAATTTCTCTTTCTCTTTGGTTTCTGGCTTTTGAAGAGGTCACAGGGCTCCGGTTCAGCCTCCTCCCCCCCAGGTCTGACAAGGGCACGGGGGGAGCAGGGCTGGCCAGAGTTCTGCGGTTCCCGGCGGGGGATGGAGACTGTGAAGTGACAGGAGCCCCTTCCCAGAGGGAAATACTCCCATCTGTACTACTGGACTGCCCTGACTGTCAATCTTTGACTTCTTCAAAGGGTCATTGCTAAACAAAACCTTGGTTTTACCTGCTGACATTGCTGGTCAGGTGATGTCCCAGGAGATGCTCTTGATGGTTTCCTCTTTTCCTGGTCATGGCACTGGAGGAGGTCCAGGCCCAGGTGATGCCACTGAAGGAAATGTGCCCTCATCCCAGGGACGCTCAACACGGACTCCCCCAGCCCCTCAGTGCCCCGCTGCTGGTCACAGCAGCCCCTGCCTGGCTCCTGCCACCCACACTCTGGTCAGCCCTGCCTGCTCCTGGACATGGAGCTCAGCCAGGGCTGGTGCTGTGTGGGCTTTGCTGGTGGTACCAGCTGGACACTGGGGTGAGAGCTCCATCTCTTTATTGGAACAGAAGAGCTGTGCTGGGCCCTGCCCTGGCAGGAGGGACCCACCTTCAGTCCAGGCCACAGAGCAGGGCGGGTCCCTTCAGGGACACAGGGCCTTGCTGTGGGTGGTGGCAGCATCTGCACAGCAGCAAGCTGGTAATGCAGCTGTGCCAGGGACATTGGGCATGGGCATGGAGATGTGAAATGTGTGGTGCAGGTGTCCCTGAGGGAGGTGTTTGGCCTTTCTTGTGAAGCTGCAGAGGGGCACCTATTGAGAGAGGAGATGGCTGAGGTCCCAGCTGCAGCTGGCACACAGGGACCCTCCTGCACAGCGGGAGATTCTCACTGTGCTCAAAGATTCCCTCTGAAGCCTAAGAGGGGAGCTTGTCAGAAGTCCCGAAAAATATCTGGGGAAAGGTCTTAGGTTAGTTGTTGAGACGAGGTAAAAATCTCCAGCGGGAAAAGAGTCTCTCCAGTAGGCTGGGTGTTTTGGGGTGTCTTAGTTCTTCCTAGAATAAAGATTACCAATTGACTGCAATTTCAGTTTTTATTCTAGATGTGTAAAAATGTTCCGAGATTTTCTGAATTCTAAAACTACCTTGAAAAATACAGAACTACTATGGAAATAATAATCTATAATTGTAGATTTCTTTCTACAAAAAATATTTCTAAATATTTCTAAAAATTTCAAATTTCTAAAAATGAAAAGCAAAGGCAAAACGAGGTCGCCTTTTCAGAATTCTAAAACTAATTTGAAAAATCCTAAACAACTGTGAATATTGGGAAGAAACATTTGGGGATTACTTGCTACCAACAATATCTCTAAAGGGTTCTAAAAATTTCTAATTTCTAAAAATGAAAAACATAGACAACATGGTGCCCCATGCCCGGCTGCTGCCTGCCCAGCCAAGGCTGTGGCCAGCCAAGCAGCTGTGCCAGTGCGGGTGGTACCAGCCAGAGCCCAGAGCAGAAGCCCAAAGGTGTTGCTCAAGCCCTTCCCTGGCAGGAGGGGCCCACATTCAGGCCTGGCCAGGCACCAGGGCCAGCACCTGCAGGGACAGAGGGTCCTGTTCTGGGTGGTGGCGGCACAGCAATAAGCTGATAATGCAGCTGTGGCAGGGACAACGGACACTGGCTTGCAGATGGAGAATGACAGGTGCAGGTCTCCCAGACTAACGTGTTTGGCAGGACATCTGGAGGTGCAGAGGTGCTCCTGTGGAGAGAGGAGGTGGCTGAGGCCCCCAGCTGCCGCTGGCACGCAGGGACCCTCCTGCACAGCAGGGCCCAGAGCGGCCAAGGCTCCCCAGCACGGCTGGAGCTGCTGGCACAGCTTGGCCCAGCTGGACAGCTGCCCCTCAAGGCCCTGGCGAGCAGGAGATGGCTCTGGGCAGGGTCCCTGGCCAGGAGCGGGCCCCAGAGCGCCTCTGCCTTTCAAGGGCAATCTCGTCCCCGCTCTTTCTCCTGCCCACCTTGCTTTGCCTCTGCCCGCTGCTCCTGGGGCTGCTCTTGGCCAGGCAGCCTCAGTGGCAGCCAGCACTGGCTGCAGCCCCAGCGGGCTCCCCAGGACAAGGCCCAGCAATTAAGAGGCCAATTAAAGGCCTGGGCAGCAGCAGAACTCTTGGCAGAGTTATTTGGACAACCACTGACTATCTACAGGTCCACAGCAGCCTCACTGGGAATGTTTCTATTCTACAATAGACTTTCAAAAGAAGCTGTTTGAGGGAAAGATGAACAAAACACTCACCGTTTTGTCTTCCAGCAATACCAGATTCCAACACCACATAAAACGAAGAAATGCACCAAAAAAATCAGGCCTGCCATTACTTCTGGCCAACAGCGTGTTCCCTGACAGAAACCTCTTCTGATGTCCTTCTGGGAATTGGGAACACGTGTTGTGGTGCTGGCTGCCTCTGTGGGAGCAATGGGCAGTGAGAGCCCGTGCTGTGCTGTGCTGCTGAGCTGGCAGCATGGTGGGAATGTCCAGGATGTTCTCTGTTTCCCCCAGAGCTGGGGCCTGCAGGCACCTTGTTGGCCCTTGGCACAGGCTGTGCCACCCAGCAAAGCCCAGAAGGCTGGGAGCAGAGCCCGGGGGACAGCACAGCTGCTTGGGCAGTGGCTCCTTCCAGGGACACGGGCCAAACCCATCCCTGAGCAGCCACTGCCACCCCTGAGCCTCCCTTCTCCATGACATCTCCCCCAGCCCAAGGGGACAGAGCCAGGGCCTGTCAGGGGCCAGTGCAGCCCCTGCCCAGTTGGGAGCCAGGGCTGGCTGTGGCCCTGGGCTCGTGGCAGGGCTCCCGCTCGGGGCTGCTCCTGTGCCTTGGGCCTCTGGGCACTCACGGCTACCTCTGGGAGCAGCTGCACTGGGATAGATGTTGGTGCATGAGTCCCATTTCCCAGGAGCTGGAAACGAGCTCCAGAGGCCTGGAAGCCGAGGTGCCTCCAGCTTTGGCTGCTGCTGGGTCATGCAAGGGCCAGCCCTAGGGGAAGAGCTGCTGGCACACAGCCCCGCCAAGGACTGAGCCCAGCACAGCAATTACCTCCTGTGTCTGGGCCTGTGCCTGGCATCGCCTTCTTTCCTGCCAATGAGCCACTGCTTCCTCTGGGAAACGTCTCCACCTGCATGGTCTTTTGGTCCATCCCTTGAGAAAGGAAGAGGCACAGCTGAACCAGATGGAGAAGTTCTTGATTTGGGTGCTGGCATTTTCAGGACCTCATGCTTGTCAAATATGGGGATAAGGTTCAAAAAATGCCTTGGCTTTTGGGCCAGGGCCAGGGCCCTCCCTCCTCCAAAAAGCTGCCAATTCTGAGCAGTAGTGAGGGGATCGTGCAGGGTGAGGGCACACACGTGCACGGCTCTGTCCTGACACCTGCAGCGATGCTGCCCTGGCTGAGCTTTGGGCTCTGAGCTGGCAGCTCTCCCAGGGGGAAAGGCCTTCACCCACCCTCGCCATCTCCCAGAGCCTCAGTCCTGGACGTGGGTTGGGAAGCCAGATCACCTTCACCAAGAGGCTTGGCTGCAAGGAAAGGCAGGACAGAAGAGCTCCTGTGCATCTGTAGGAGATCCTCAGGCTCCCTGGGGCTGGCAAAGGAGCCACGAAAGGCAAAGCCCTGGGCACAGCCCCTTCCCTCTCTGCTCCTCTCCGTGGCTGCACAGAGCACACGGAAGGAGACACTGGCATTGCACATGGGAAGAAGATTGACAGCTAAATGCTCCTTCCTCCCACTGACAGCGATGCTGTGGGATCACTCAGGGCTCCAGAAGGGAGCAGGGCAAGGCTTCCAGAATCCTTCAGCCCTGAGATTATGTTAAGGGATATGGCACATGAGTGAGCTCTTGCCACCTTGACATTATTCCATCAGGAAAAGCACATTGAGAACTTGCCTCGAACATTCTCCAAGGCTTGCCAGCTGTCATCTAGCTGGGCTTCCAGATAATCCATGTCCTGATCCCAGTCTAGAAGCCAGTACAGATCAGAGCCACGTCCATGGTGCGCTGGGATCCACTTCTGCCTTGGGGTAGTGGGCACTGCAAGGGGTTTGGGTTAGATCATGAGTACCAGATGTCAGTGGACATGGCCAAAGCTGCAGAGGGGCCTGGGGAGCTCTGGGCTGGCTCTGGTCACTCTCCACCCTCTTTGCAGTCCCTGTGCAACATCCCTGGTGGGGGGTGACAGGGCCAGAGCAGGGGTCCTGGCTGCTGAGTCTCAGGAGAAGGCTGAGGGACATGGACCCACCTTGTCCTCCCTGCAGCATTTCCTTCAGCATTTGCGGAGTGATTTTGGATGGCACATGGAGTTTCTGGTGTCCTGTAGCTTTGTTCTTTCCACTTGGAGGACCTTAAGAGAAAACAGTTCCCCTTTGCAGGAATGGAGCCCAGAAAACCAGTGCTCAGCCTGTGGGGTCAGGAGGGACACACCACTCACCCCTGCGACGGGAGCCGGGCTTGCGTACAGTTACCAACCCAGGAGCTGGGAAAGTCCTGCCTGCAGACACACCTGTAACTCAACAGCCACAGAAGCTTCTGTCACCTCTGCTCATCTGCACAGGCAGCACTGAGCCACGGGAGAGGTGAGGGGATGGCAAAGGGCAAGGGCACACACGTGTATGTCTCTGTTCTGACACCTGCAGTGGTGCAAGGATATTTAAACTGCTTATTCTGCCAGGAAAGGACCATTGAGAACTTACCTCCAGCATTTCTCAAGTGTTTCAAGCTGTCATCCAGCAGGGCCTCTGGATAATGCAAGTTGTGATTCCAATCTAGAAGGGAGCCCAGATCAGAACCCTGCCATGGTGTGCTGAGATCCCCTTCTACTTTTGACAACTGGGCACTGCAAGGGTGTTGGGTAAGACCCTGGGTGCCAAATGTCAAATAACATGGCCAAAGCTGCAGAGGGGCCTGGGGAGCTCTGGGCTGGCTCTGGTCACTCTCCAGCCTCTTTGCAGGCCCTGTGCAACATCCCTGCAGAGGCAGCAGGACCAGCCCAGGGCCCCTGGGGACTCTCTCCCTCCCACAGAGGAAAGCCTCCCTAAAGGCCTGTGGAAAACCATCCCCAACTCTTCCCAGGAGAAGGAAGTGCTGTCCCAGGAAAGGGAAGCCAGGCCGCGGGCTCACCTGCTCCCTGTGCTCGCTGCGGAGCAGCCTGGGCAGCCCTGTCAGGCAGGGCCACTGCCAGGAGGAGCAGGAGGAGGAGGCGCAGAGCAAAGGCCATGGTGCCTTGCCCTCTGCCAGTCCTGCAGCTCTTGCTGCCACCACTGTCCTGACACCGCTGTCCCAATGTCAGCACCGCTGCTGCCGCCGCCGCTGCTGCCGCAACAGTCGTGGTCAAGGACTGACTGCTCAGTCCTCGTGGTGCTGTGCAACCACAGGGCTCTGGGACCTCTGTGACCTCAGAGCCTGCTGTCACCTCAGCCTGCTGTCACCCCACAGGCTGCTGTGACCTCATGGCCAGGGTGGAATTGTGTGGGGAGTGGGATCTGCCTTCTTCACCAGGGAGCTCAACCTGCCCAGCAGCTCTGCCCAAGGGCTATGACAGGGTCCCAGCCCAGCTGATCTCACAGGCTGGGGGATGAAGGGATGGAGAGCAGCCCTGCTGAGAAGGACTTGTGGCTGCTGCAAGGAGAGAGGCTGGACATGAGCCAGCCATGTGCCTCCAAAGGAGGCTGCCCAGCAGCTTGAAGGAGGTGATTCCACCACCCCTCTGCTCTGGTGTGAGCCCACCTGGAGTACTGCATCCACCTCTGGGTGCCCAGCACAGAAAGGACATGGTCCTGTTGGAGCTAGTCCAGAGGAGGGACAGAATGCTCTGAGGGCTGGAGCCCCTCTGCTTTGGAGACAGGCTGGGATAGCTGGGGGTGTTCAGCCTGGAAGAGGGAAGGCTCCACGCAGACCTGATTGCTACCTTTCAGTACTTTAAGGGAGCTTTTAGAAAACACAGGACAGAATTTTTAGTAGGGCCTGTTGTGACAAGACTGAGGGGGAATGTTTTCAATCTAAAAGACAGTAAATTCAGACTAGACCTAATGAAGATGTTTTTTACACTGTGGGTTTTGAAACCCTGGCACAGGTTGCCCAGAGAGGTGGGCATCCATCCCTGCTGACATTCAAGCTCATGCTCTGAGCAACCTGATCCAAAGGTGTCCCTGCTCTCTGCAGGGCACTGCACTAGATGGCCTTTAAATGTCCCTTCCAAGCCAAGCCATTCTGTGCTGCTGTGCACCAGTAGAGCAGTGCTGGAATAATGCTGGGGTGATGATGCTGGCACCTGTGTTTCGGTAGTTGTGCCATTTAGCTGTTGGCCAAGAGAGGATTGATGGGCTGCACAGTGAAGTCTGCAAAGAACAGTGTGCTCAAGGAGAAACAGGAGAGGAACAGGGCTTCCAGCTCAGATAAATGCCAGCATTTTGCTGCCCATTTCTTGTTAAGAAATAAAGCAATGTTCTGAAGATCCCTTCAGTGTGGGTGCACTATTGGCTGTATCAGTGCTTGTGTTCTGTAAAACAGGTGAGCTGTTACAGCTTCTTGCCCCATTTACCACTGATAAAACCCAAATACTGCATTGCTCCATGTCTCCTTTCTTCCAAGTAAAGGCAGATTTTGTTCATTCTTCAGTGGGACATATTCGTCTGTTGACAAGCAAATTCTTGCCATTCACACAATGTTGATTTGCTCTAATCACATTATAATTAAGACCTACCTCTCACTGTAATTAAGGCTGATGGATTGTGAGGCAAAGTGTTGCATCATTTTCCCTGGAGAGAGTTTTTCTCTAATTCAATGACATTTGAAGACAGGTGTAGCCTACCATACTTCTGGCATACTAGAAATGAAAAAACAGCCATGGAAACAGGCTGTTTTACCCTTTCCTCCTCCTCCTTCTCCAAGGTATTTTAATCCCTGAAGTCTGAGCTCTTCAGCTGCCTCACAAACATTGTTTTAATTCACACAGGTATCCATCAGGACAGTGGCTGTGAAGCTTGGAACAATGTAGGTTTAGAGCAGCAAAAATAATAATCCATTTCCCAGGTTAAGCCAAGCACTTCCCAAATAACTCTAGCTATCCTCAGGGATGTTTCCAAAAGTATCACAGTAAATGTTGGGAGTGGGGAGAGAATGTGAACAAAATTAAAAATACAGCTTTCTGAGATCTTTTTATTCCTATAAAAGCAGAGTCAAAATTGTTTATAGATAGAACATTAACTAAGAAGTGAACAACAGATTTTCAAGATAATTGCTTAGGAATCAAAAATATCTAAATAAAAATAACTTAACATGTGGATTTATAAGAAAACAATCATACTAAGAAAAAAACCATACCTACCAAATCTAAAAACAACAAGTCTGCCTCATCTGTCTCAATAACAAAAAAACCCAACAAAACACCATTGAAAAGAATCAGATCCTCAAGACCATTACTACATACAGGACCTTCCAGGTAATGGGAATAAACAAAGGAATTTTTGGACAGTTTTTTTTTCTCCTTGGGCTGGGGGAGCTGTCACAGGGAAGGGAGGGTCAGGAGTGGCAGTGGCTGCTCAGGGATGGGTTTGGCCCGTGTCCCTGGAAGGAGCCACTGCCCAAGCAGCTCTGCTGTCCCCCGGACTCTGCTCTCAGCTTTCTGGGCTCTGTTGGGGGGCACAGCCTCTGCCAAGGGGTGCCAAGGTGCCTGCAGGCCCCAGCTCTGGGGGAAACAGAGAACGTCCTGGCCGTATCCAGCGTGCTGCCAGCTCAGCAGTGGAGCACAGCACAGGCTCACGCTGTCCATTGCTCCCACAGATGCAGCCGGCACCACAAGACATGCTCAGAAGATCTGGGAGAGCATGAGAAGAGTTTTCTACCAGGGAACACATGGTTTGATTAAGTTAATGGCCACTGTGGCTGGTGGAGCACTTTTCCTGCTGATGTGCTATGCTGGAATCTGGTATTGCTGGAAGAGAAAAGGGTGAGTGTTTTGCTGATCTCGGCCTCAAACAGCTTCTTGAAAGGCTGCTCATAGTCGGGAAACATTCCCAGTGAGTCTGCTGTGGACCTGTAGATAGTCATTGGTTGTCCAAATAACTCTGCCGAGAGTTCTGCTGCTGCCCAGGCCTTTAATTGGCCTCTTAATTGCTGGGCCTTGTCCTGGGGAGCCCGCTGGGGCTGCAGCCAGTGCTGGCTGCCACTGAGGCTGCCTGGCCAAGAGCAGCCCCAGGAGCAGCGGGCAGAGGCAAAGCAAGGTGGGCAGGAGAAAGAGCGGGGACGAGATTGCCCTTGAAAGGCAGAGGCGCTCTGGGGCCCGCTCCTGGCCAGGGACCCTGCCCAGAGCCATCCCCTGCTCGCCGGGGCCTTGAGGGGCAGCTGTCCAGCTGGGCCAAGCTGTGCCAGCAGCTCCAGCCGTGCTGGGGAGCCTTGGCCGCTCTGGGCCCTGCTGTGCAGGAGGGTCCCTGCGTGCCAGCGGCAGCTGGGGGCCTCAGCCACCTCCTCTCTCCACAGGAGCACCTCTGCACCTTCAGAAGAGCAGCCAAAGACTTTAATCACCGAGAAGCTGACCTGTCATCCCCGCTCTTCACCTCTGTCTCCCTCTGCTCTGCTACGGCTCCATCCCCGTCTTGAGTGCGTCCCAAGACCCACACCTGCAAAGTGAGACCCTCTGCCCCTGAGCCCCCTGGCCCTGGTCCCTGGCCAGGACTGAAATTGGGCAGCCCCTGTCCACCAGAGCAGGGCTTGGCCTATGGTTTTTGTTCAAATAAAGAGATGGAGATTTTTCCTCAGTGTCTGGCTGGTACCACCAGCAAAGCCCTCATGGCACCAGCCCCTGCTGAGCTCCATGTCCAGGAGCAGGCGGGTGTGCCCACAGTGTGGGCAGGCAGGAGCCAGGCAGGGGCTGCCATGACCAGTGGTGGGGCCACGAGGGGCTGGGGGAGCCCATGCTGAGCGTCCCTGGGCTGTGAGGGCACATTTCCTTCAGTGGCATCACCTGGGCCTGCACCTCATGAGGCACCCAGGGCTAATTTGGGCTCTCTGCTAAGGTGTGCAGGGATCCCCCATGAGGTGTGCAGTGGGGTGAAATTGAGAGGGTTTTTTCCTCTTCTCAGCACAGCAAAGGGGACACTCTTGGCTGAGGTTTTGCAGAGCTGGGAGGAAGCCTCTTGCGAGCCCTTGGGCCCGGCCTGTGGGCACAGCGGGCAGGCAGAGCCCATCCCTTGAGGCCAGTCCGGGCTGCTCGGGCCGGGCCGGGCCGGGCCAGGTGAGGGCCCTGGCAGGGAAGGGCCGTGGCCGTGGGCTCTGATGAGGCTGCCGAGCTTCACCCTGGCCCTGTGCTGCAGCCAAACACACATTTACAGCCACAGCCATTCTCTGGGGCACAGGAGGCACCCGGGGCTGGAACTGAGGCCATGGCTTCTCACCCTGAAGGGAGGCTGGCTCTCTTGGTTTGGAGGGCACAGCTTAGATCCCAGTTCCCTTTGTAAACCTGCTGGGGAAGTCTGGAGGGGCAGAGAGTTCCAACCCTTCTCATTGGGAAGTGTGGCTGATGCTGTGGGGTTTTTCAATTTTTTGCCCTCTGAATTTGTGTCCTGGCAGAGGGTTAAGTTTGCTTGCTCTCACAAAGGCCCTTTTCTTCTTGGTGCTCAGTGGGACTGCAGTGCAGCCGGGGTTGAAGGAGGATCTGCAGCCGCTTGGGCCATGATTGTGGGACACCATGTGGGACCTGCTGCTTTTGGCTGTGATTTGTGGTGCTGCTGGTTCAGGCCTTTTACAGTAACTGACTTCAGTTCGTTCATCTTGTCACCAAAGGTTGGGAATAAATCTCTTGAACACCCCTGTAGTATTAAGAGGCAGGCATTGCTTTCTTGAAGTGCTGCATGCACAGGCCATGGGGATCACAGGGCCTTCTTGGTGGGGACTTCAGGGAGCCTGGTGGTCATTGAGGGAGGAAGCTGATTCTACTGGAAAAAAGAGGGTTTTCCATGTGTGGAAAAGAATAACCTCTCACTTCCCCATCCCTTTCTGTACAAAGTTATACAGGCAAGTGCATTCAAATATCTCTTTCTGCATTGTCAGCGTATTTTTCTTTCAATATCTATCTGTCTATCTATCTATCTATCTATCTATCTATCTATCTATCTATCTATCCACCTACCTACCCAACTACCTACCTTACTAATCTATTTCTATGCATGAGGTTTTGTTTCTTTATAAATTATGACACATCTATTGAGAGCTGGAAAATGATACCATCCATGTTTGATATAGCAAAGCTTGGCTTTAGGAACACACATGAACTGTGATTTCTTTCGTGCTAGACATATGCTGGCTTGTTTAGATTGACTTTGAACTGATAGCCTGCAAAGCTGGAAAATGCCTGGTGGCCATTGCTGTGATATCCTTAAAAATCCTTTGTTCATTTTTATTTTTTTCTTTTGTGCTGGTTGGTAAATACCTTTCTTCCTTAAGCTGTGTGCTGGCAATACTGGAGGTAGAAAATAACATAATACTGCATTTTTTGGATACTTGATAGCTGTCCTGTGAAATTTTATTGTAGTATCTTCTGTCTAATACCCACTCAGAATTAAATCAGCTGGTCAGCTACTGAGCACAACTTACTGCACAGCTGCAGCTCATGTTTCCACAGTGCAAGTGGCTTTTTCTTCTTCTGTACGTGTATCAAACACAACCAAGTGCAAGGCTGCTGACAGAGGAAAGAGCCTTGTTTAGTGGAGCCTGGACTTTGGGAAGGTGGTAGCTGTTAGATCAACACCCAGCAAAGTGCCTAAATTCCTTTTTGTGACTGCTGTCTGGTGACTTTGGCCTGGCTTCTTGAGGAGGTTCAATTTTCATTTAGAAATGGCACGAGAACACTCCGTGTGCTCCCGTGGAGCCAGGGCTGTCCCAGGACACATGGAGCTGGGACAAAGGGCACATTGATTCTCATCTCAAGAAGCCACCTGAGCTCCTCATGGCAGCAACCCCACGCACTGCTAATGGATCCATTACAATTAACTCAGCACACAGCTTGGAACTTGAAGCTCTGACATACGGAGCTTGTTCAGTTCTGCCACGGAGGAATGGAGTTTGAAAACAAAGAGGTTTAGCAAGGAGATCCACACACAGCTAAACTCTTTGTACTCTAGCAAAGGAAGTCTTAGGATGCAAACCCTCACCCATCCTCTGGTTTTACCCCTCCAATGAGCCAAATTCTTGGTCTTCATTCCTGTGTCAGTAGGAAAATATGACAGGGAAGTGGAGATCCTCCTTGGCTTCTTCAGCTGGCCAGCTTGTAACCTCATCCTCTGCCACAAACAGGAACAGACAAACTGGGATTTTGTTATGAAACCTACTTGGTGTTTGATTTTACCCAGAAGTAACTGAGATTCACTGAAATATTTACAAGCCATAAATGATGGATTTTTTGTGGTTGCTAGAATCTTTCAGATTTTACAACTTTTCTGCTGCACGAGAACCTGGCACTTGCAGAACTCTTGCCCCATGCACTTCTCTAGTGCTTCTTGCAGAGAAGTGCTTTGGGATTAATCAGGATGAGTGCCACGTTCACGTGTGGTTTATGGAGCCCACAGGACAGGGAATTGTCTTTGCTGAGGGCACTGGCTGTCATTCCAACACCTGCATCACTTTTTCTACAGTAATCCTTGTGAGAAAGGTTGTTCTTTGCCATAGAGATTTTTAGTCCATATTTTTTATCTCAAACAGCCAAAAGTTTTCCATCTCACAGGTTTCTGATGCTGATTTTTCCATTCCAGTCTGTTGTTGGCCTTGTCAGGAAAATTCATCTACAAACACCAGAGGTTTATGTCTAAAAAGGAGACAGAGGAGTCCTTTTACTTGATTTGAATAAAGGGAGAGGCCATGGGCCATTCTCCTGGGGTCTCTCAAATTTTTGGAGGACACAGCCTCCTTTTTATCCAAATTTCCCAGCCACGTCCCTGTCTCTTTCCTCATTGGCTGAGGTACTTGAGAGGTCCAGACTCCCCGGACTGCCTGATACCTAAGATTCCCCTCTAATGTAAAACCCTCCTTCTTCATTTTTAATTCTTATGGAATTTATGGTTTTCCCCCATTGTTTCTTTCATCTTTCAATATCAAATTTCATTTATCAGCAAACTTACAGTTTGTTTGTAAAGGCAAATATCTTTTTTCCATTCATCAATCAGAGGAATCGTTCCCATTGTTTCTTTTATCTCTCAGTGCTAGTTTTATTTACCAGCAGACCCACAGCTTGTTTCTAAAGACAAATCTCTCATTCCTCTCAACCTCTCTTTTTAAAAAAAATTTCTTACTAATTGTCTTTACAAACTTTAGTTATCATTGACTTTATTTCCTATTCCTCGATTTTTTTTTTTGTTTTGCAATTATTTGCAGTGACATCAATTTCTGTCCTTTTGTAGCTATTCCTGGATTAGTAGCTATGGCTACTACCTGCATCCTCTTTATCAAATGTTGCAGAAATTATATTAAGCAAGGGATCACGCATGCTAAAAGATAAGAGTTGCTACAGCACAAGAAAAGCATTTGTTAAACCCACAGTTTACTAAATAACCACAAAAACATGTCTTATTCTCAATTCTTTCTATGTTTGGACTGATACATGAGTTAACTTTCCTATTGCTTTTGTAATTTCTTTCACCACCTTTTAGCTATCATTTAATTTGCCACACTCTCCCTTCTTCTGCTGACAGTGTTTGCATTTCTAAGCTCTCACACGAGGCTTCTACCTGCAGTTCCATTTAAATCTGTTTTGTTGGATCTGGACCAGAACCTATTACAAAGGATTTAAGTTTTGTTTCAGTGTTGCTACTTCTACTGATCGTCACGGACAACACGTGTCCTGCTTATGGAATTGTTTTGGGGGCAGCTTAAAAATAAGGGCTCCAAAAAACCTTCTCTTTCCCCTCTGCTTTATAGCCTTCAAAATCTTTTTGGTAATTATGGAAGGAACACCTTGCTTAGCTGCTGGTAGTGAACTTAACATACATTTGATTCTATTTGCCTTGATATCTGAAACAATTATAAGGAGGGAAGTTGGGGGTCTAACATTCTGAACCTAAAGTCTGGTCAGAAATGCTTTTTCCCACGTATGTGCTTCTTGTTCTATTTAGACAACAAATGCTTTTTTTCAGAAGAATGAAGCCACCATAGACTTCCTTCTTCATCTGAAAATCTTGTTTATTATTGACTTAACTCACTGGTTAGGTTTGACTGGGCTGGCCACCCACAGCCAGTCTTCAGATCTTCCTGGCCTTCCACAGACTTCACAATTTTTCAGGTAAAAGGATTTGCTACTTCTTCTCTTATGGTTAAAAACTACTTTTCTACTTTTGGCTTCAACTTCAAGTGGCTGACAATATCAAGGTAAGATTCTTAAGGCAAACATTTTAATGGTGTAATTTAATTTCCTAACTTTTACTTTTGTGTTCTCTTTACATGACCTGTAGAGGCGAGTGAAGGCACAGAAAGAGCTTTAACATAAAGAAAACAATGACAGTGAGGATTGGCCTCTAATGCCTGGAGATTTGAGAGAAGGGATGCCCACACAAACTATTTCAGCAGCCAGGCTGTGGGAGGCACACGGGGCTTCCCCTGATGTTGATGGCCTGGCTACTGCTCCAGTCCCCTCTTGTGGAGCATCAGTGGCAGCCTGCCGAGCTTCTCCTCTAGCTGAGATGTCTGAATTTCTGGGGCCTTAGAGACCTTGACTCGAGAGGGATGGCTCTACCCGTGTTCAGCTCTCCTGACGGCTGTTTCTGTGCTCAGCAACACTTGCACAGGTCTACACTACTTTGCTGCTGCTGCTGCTGCTTCTCTCTACTCCTTCACTAGGACTCAATCTCCTGGCTGGATGTTGTGAACAGCAAAGTCTAAAGGCAGGCTCTGTGCTAGCTGAGCTTCTTGTCAAAGAGCTTTTACAAGAGACACTATCCAGGCTACATATTGTTTCCAATAGATATCCTTTATCCCTACCCCCAGGTAATTCTCAAGGCTGAGGATTACCAGGATAAGGAATTCTAAACATCAGTTCAAAGGGAGATAATTGAGTATCCCCACTGGGTCTGGCCCTTCTTCTTGCCCAAGCCAGTGGCAAGAGCCAGCATCTTAGTTTCTATCACCAGCTTCAGAAGGTGTTTCTTTATTTCCCCATTCATCTTTTCATCTCAGCCAGAACTCTGGGGGTGCCAGGGGCTATGGAGGTTCCATTGGATCCTTAAAGCAGTCAAAACTCTGAGACATAAACTTTGAAGAATTTAAGAATTTAGACAAGCCGAGGCCTTAATTAGAAAGAAGCCTTGCTAAATCTAAACAAAATAAATAGATGGGCCTTGCTAAAATTAGAGGGAGCTAGAGAAGCTTTGCTAAAATTAGAGGTTAATCATTGGCTAATAACTAATTGTCTGTCAACTCTATGCTTGTTCAGCTGGGCTTATAATGAGAAGCAATGAATCTGGTAAGGAACTTGAAGAACAGAAGAGAATTGCAAATCAGAAACTCCTGGAAGACATGAAACTAGGAGCCCAGCCAAGGGTCCATTTGTCACTTTGCATTGAAAAGGTAGAAAAGTCAGAAGGAGGAAGAGCCATATCGCTTCCCTCCCTTCTCTCACCCCTCCTCATAAAAGGACCACCAACCCATTTCAAGGAACAAACTACGCATGCTTAATTGCTTTTTTCCTAATTAGCATAGGAAGCAGAGTGTGGGTGGCAACGGGGTTATGAATATGCATTTGTGTTCCATATTTCTGGAAATAAAAAGCCTGTATTCACCTGTATTCGGGGCCGTGTGTATTAAGGGGTGATCTGACACATCGGCCCAGCGCTGCTAATAATCATACACTTTTTAACCCTAAACCAGTTCAAGAGTCTTTGTCTCAGTTGGATAGTGATACTAGATCATATCCATATTTTAGTAAATCAGTCTTAGAATGCAGCCAAAAATTGCATGTGGAAAAAGGAAAAGAACTTGTGGGTTTGGGAAGATGAGGATGGATTTTGTTAACAGCACATTGGAAACAGCACCAAGAGAAGGAACAATTGTTTTTGGAATGCTCCCATGTGAAGGTACAGCAGGTTTTAGTCTTGAGCTCAGGTTTGTTTGTGCAAGTGAAACAACAAAAACAACAATGATGATGATGATAATGATAATAATAATGATAATAATAGTAATAATTATAATAATGATAATAATAATAATCAGTAATATATATTTATATCCAAAATTAAAAATTGATAATGTGAAAAAATGTTGACAATACTAATCTGTGAGCTTTGGTTGCTCACTGTAACACTAAATACCCTACAAAAAAGGACTAGCAAAGACCCAAATGTCAATGGTAAACTTTGTGAATTGTATACACAGAATAAAGGAGGAAGGGGTGAAGTTGGCTGTTTTTATATGGCTTGCTGATGCTGTGATGTGGAATGCTTTGTCTGTTCCTGTGAAAAATACAGTGATTAAAACTGCTGGGTTTTTCATGTACCACACTATCCACAAATGGCAGGATTGGTTCCATGGCTGAAGAGGCTGTTCAAAGAGCAGCTGATAAAACGAGGAGATGGGAACCTGTCCCGGTGGAGAACCCATCTCCCAGATGGGCTCCATGCCCTTAACAATGGGCCCACTGGGAAATGGAAACCCCTGGGTGTGCACGGCTGCACCCAATTTGCAAACACAGCCATGGACAGTGAGACTTGGACTGCCTGGGAAATTGTTCTGGCTGTGATGGCCCCTGCCAGGGCCAGCCCAGAGGCTGCAGGGCTGGACCTTCATGCACTGGAATTCATTAGGAGAAATCAGAAGCAAATGAGAGTTTACAATACAGGAATAAGAATTCAGATTCCTCCAGGACACTTTGGTTTGATAACTGCTCATTGGAGCTTGGCCTTGCAAAGTGTTCATGTCATGGGAGGAGGAATTGATGCAGATTATCAAGGAGAAATTGAAGTAAGTCTGTTAAACAATAGTGAACAAGATTTGATTATTCAACCCCATGACAAGGTAGAAGAAATATTGATATCGCAATTTGAAAAATAATTGTGAAGAAAGGATATCCACTTCAAATTGCCTCCATTTGTGGATAAAAGGAGTTTGGACCCAGCAGTCCTAATAAAGGAGCCAGACTGTGGGTCCAGAGGCCAAATGGCCCTCCCAAGCCAGCTGAAGGAACAGCTCTGGGCAAAGACAACACTGTTGGAATCCTGAGACCTGAGCAGGAACAATGGGAATATGTCCCTGCAGCCAAGTGTTCTCTGCCAGAACAAGTCGATGGGATGGGATATTGTTTTACAGACCCTGCCAGACCAAATCTCCCTGTTTGCCCCAACGGCCCCTTTGGAAAATGCTCAGATCCACGGGGCTCCATGTGAAGGCTGATGTGACCCTGAGGGACTTCCACACCAATTCCAGCCAGGAGCCTGGCTGTCCCTCAGGGACTGGGACCCGGCACCTCTCCAGCCGAAGGGGAAAGGACCCCAGCAAGCCTTGTTAGCCACAGACAGCGCAGTAAAGCTGAACAGCAAAGGACCTTGGGGACATTATTCTGGAATTCAAAAGGTGCCAGCTCCATGGACAACAGAATTATTGTTCCTACCGTGAATGAGGGTGAGGGAAAAAGAATGAGTAAGCTTGTGATGGTAAAGCACAGAAATCCTTTCACATTGTGGCCTCCAACTAGAACAGCGCTTGGTTTCTCATGAAGGGAAATCTCAGTCAATCCTGTAAAACTGATAATTGCATTCCTGTGTTCCACAGCACAGTTTTCTCTGAGTGTCCCTGCACTGGATTCGTTACGAGTCAGAGCCCATTGACAGAGTTTTGGCCACCCCACAGGGTAAGCCCTCCGAGGGAACCCCATTCCTCCCAACCTGAGCTGAGAACATACCCAGCAATTAGTTACATTGAGTATTTTGGCTACTTTGATCTTTAAATTTTCAAAATAATTTTGATGACTAATGCCTTGATTAAACTTCAGAGGTGTTTCTGGCAAACAAAGATCCTGGCTGACTCTCAAGATACAACTTACAGGTGTTGGGGGTTAGGTGTCCTTTATTTTCTATTTAGTTCTGGCTTGCCTGTGGAATTTTTACTCATGACTTGCAGGGAAAACTTAACTGCGGGTACCTGGTGTGTGCTTGAGGAAAGATAAAGAGTTTGGCTGGGCCCAGGGGGGGAAGGGGGCAGGAAAAGGGGAGGGTGGGGACAGTTTGGTGTCTTCTTCAGCTTCGGAGAAGAACACTTTGGGTACAGAGCTGTTGTGGTGGGGAGATGGGAATTTCGCCATCACCCAGATGGAGCTGCTGCTTCTTCTCCTTCTTCCCTCTTCGTTGGTGGCCTCGCACCCCCTGTCCTGCCGGGACGTGTGGCAGTGCCAGCCACCACCACGGAGCTGCTGATCCACCTCAGCCACTGGCCCGGGATCTCAGCTCATCCCTGCTGTTCCAGCTGAGTGTTCCTCAGAGCCCTGCAGGAGCACCAGCACTGACTGCCAACCCGAGGGGGTTTGTGAAACAAAGCCTCTCCTCCATCCTTTCCCGTCTCAGCCCAGAAAGCTGTCACAGGGTCCCTGGTTCTGTTTTCTTGCTAACGCTGTAGTTATTGTTGTTTGTTTGCCTGGTTATAAATATTAGTAAAGAACTGTCATTCCTATCCCCAGATCGCTGCCTGAGAGCCCCTTGATTTCAGGATTATCATAATTTGGAGGGAGGGGGGTCTACATTTTTCATTCCAAGGGAGGCTCCTGCCCTCCCTAGCAGACACCTGTCTCTCAACACCGAGACATTTCCATGAGCAAATTTTACAAAGTTTTCAATAAAATTCCTATTGATAAATTTGCCTCCATTTCATTTCTAACAAGCTGTTCCTAAAGATCCCATCAGGCTGTCTTAGACACTTTGGGCAAGGGATTCCTTCCAAGCTGGGCCACTTGGGGGGGGGATGGGGGCGGCCCCAGGGCGGAGGGCAGGGTGTGCAAGGGCCCTTTGTGACACGCTGCAGCACGGTCACCGTGGGATGGTGGCAACGGGAGCAGATGTCAAAGGGCCCTTTGTGACACGTGCTGCCATAGGAGCTGGCGGTGACAGGGCCACGCCACAGTGCTCGGTGCACGCGACGGGTCAGGACGCGCCAGAGCGGTGCTGTGAGGAGCCCCCGCACAGCGCACTCCTTTGTGTCGGACCTGGAGCTTTTCTGAAGCACTGTTCCTACAGGTGACCTCGAGGCCAGACCACAGGTCTTGCTGACCTGTGGCCTTGCTGAGCCTTCCTTCTTAAGGTTCTCTTGAGGGCAGACCGTGGGACTTGGTGACCCGGAGCTTTTCCGACGTGTCGCCCATCCCTGCAGTCTCTGCCCTTGAGACCAGACCACAGTCCCTGTCGAGGAGCCTCCTGTCCTTGTGGCAGGAGCCCTCAAGACCCAAGTGCAGGACTCGCTGTCTTGCAATCTTGCCAGGACTTGAGTCTTGCAGGTGCCTTCCAGGCACGACTGCAGGACTTGCTGACTCTGAGCTTTTCCGAGCCATCTCTCCTGCAAGCAGCCATAAATCCAGTCACTGCCATGGAGCAGCGACCCCCAAGAGTGCCCAAGTTGGCCTGGCTTGAGGAGGAGGAAGAAGAAGGCTCTGGAGCTGTCCTGGCACAGGAGTCTGAAGAGGTGCAGGACTTCCAGGCACCACAGGAGGGTGAGTTGCAGAGCTCGGCCTTAGGGCTAGTGCCTGTTGCCAGCTTGGCCCCATCCCATTACATGCCATGCCATCCCCTGGTGCTGTTCCTATGGAAAGGATTGGAGAGTCCGAAAGAAGATAGGGAGCAGCGACCCCCAAGAGTCCCCAAGCTGGCCTGGGTGGAGGAGGAGGAGGAGGAGGTCGAGGAAGAAGGCCCTGGAGCTGCCCCAGCACCAGAGACCGAAGAGGTGCAGCAGTTGCAGCCGCTGGAGGAGGGTGAGTGGCAGAGCTGGGCCACAGGGCTGGTGCCTGCGGCCATCTTGGCCCCATCCCATCCCATTGCATCCCATCTCATCCCATCCCACACTGTCCTGTGGAGACACACCCATGGACAGCACAAAAAAGGGGCTGGGGCTGCCCCCGCAGCAGTGGCCGTGCTGCATTCCCTGGGGCATCCCGGGACTGTCCCTGCCTGGGGAACGCAGGGCTGGGCTGTGCTCTCCGGCCTCTCCTGCAGCCCCTCAGCTCTGGCTGCTCTTTGCCAGATGCAGCCATGGACGGCACACAAGAGCAGGACACCGCCCGTGGCCGCTTCCGCAGAGCAGCGCAGGTACCTGCAGCCATCCCCACCTGCGCTGGGCCTGCTGGCA
Source organism: Cyanistes caeruleus (assembly GCF_971803275.1). Taxonomy (NCBI): domain Eukaryota; kingdom Metazoa; phylum Chordata; class Aves; order Passeriformes; family Paridae; genus Cyanistes; species Cyanistes caeruleus. The sequence continues at coordinate 56,942 of NW_028255934.1, forward strand.
CTGCTCAGCCCAGCACCGCACTTGGAGCACTCCATGCAACTTCCCTGCCTTCCTGCCCTTCTCCTACAGTTTCTTTACCAATACATCAAGAGAATTGGCAAGGAAGACACCAGACCTATGGACACTGAGGTCAAGACATCCTCAGAGGTCTTGGTAGAACAAAGCAGCGCTGCCCAGCTGGATCTGCTTGTAGAGACGGCTCTTTTCAATCCAGAGCAAGTAAGCAGCCTGTGGCCAGCCTTTGATCCTCCAGCAATTGCTTGGCTTTCCCAAGCCACGCCTGCTGCTCACTTGGAGCTTTTGAGCCCATGGCAGCGTGCTGGAAGAGAAGCACTTGTCTGGGGAAGAAGCTGGGCACGTTGCTGACTCCCTCTGCTAGCATTCCAAGTTTCCCTGTGCCTTCTCCAGGTGCCCGGCGTGGTGAGGTACATCCACCAGTGGCTCATGGCCAATGAGGCTGCTGAGCACAGGATGGACTGGGCCCTGATGCAAGTGGCCGAGGCAGAGCCCGATGATGTGGCCATCACTCTCCTGCGGGTGGCCCCAACGTGTGACAGGTATGGGGCCCAGCTGCCCCGAGGCCTCAGGGCTCCCCAGCCCATCACCCTGTAGAGCCCGGCCCAGGGCTGTGAGCAACACAGACTTCCAGGGCCCTCTGGCTGCTCCCTTTGCCAGCCCTGCTACAAAGTTGGCCCCCGAGCCCGCTGCCGTGCTGCCATCCTGCCCCTCAGGGGCCTGTCCCCACAGGGCTGGGCTGCCTGGCTGCTGCTGCCGCTCAGGGCCAGTGGGCACAGGCAGAGCTGGCGGCCAGCTCAGCTCCCCGCTGCTGCCCAGCCCACGGTGCTGTGTCTGACCCCGCAGAGCTGCTATGGCCATGTGGACGACCATCTTGCTCTCGCCCTGGATTTCAGAGGAAGTGACACCGCTCCTCATCAATGTGGTGGGGAGCTGGCCGCAGAAAAACCTGGGCACCTCTGATGGGGACAAGACGGCTGTCTTTTCCCTGACTGTGAGTTTCTGGAGCTGGCCTTTGCTCACCGCAAGGCCGGCCGCCTCTCCAGCAGCTCTGTTGCCTCCTTCCCCCACTGCATCTCCCTGCTTCAGGCACTGGCCACAAACCTGGCCTAGGGGCAGCTTCAGGGCCACCAGGCCCGCTGCTCCCCCTGCGTCTGCCCCGGCCTCTCCCTGCCACGCTCAGGCCCTGCCACACGGACGCCCCGGCACTGAGCGCTGTCTCGGGCTGCTTTGTCCTCTGCAGGCAACTCTGGTGATGTGGAAGATCCTCCAGGGGCCCTGTTGCCCACAGATCCTCACAGTCTATTTCCCCCGCCTCTTTGTGCATCTGCTCTTCCAAATGCACTTCAGTACTTTGTATATGACAGAGGACGTCCATACCTTCTGGAAGGAATGCCAGGAGCAACACGGCCTCTCCACCAGCCCCAACAGGTGCTCCATGCCAGTCCTCTTGTCCCTGCCACTTCCCCAGCCTCGGAGCCAGCGCTCCCAGCGTCACCTGGGCTTTGCTGTGCACACAGGTTTGCAGTGCAGACCCTGAAGGCCCTGCTCTGCAGTCTCCACTTGGAGCATGTGGTGGTGGCAATGGAACGCAAGCGTGGCTGGGACACGCTGCTCTGTGCTGACACCCACCACTATGCCGTGGGTCTGCTGGCCAGGTGAGACCCCCTTCTCCCCACTGCCTCTGGCATTTGTGCCCCCTGCCCGGGATGCCCCCCCACAGTCCCCGTGGCCATGGGCCTGAGGGCCTCGTCACCGAGGGATGGCCAAGGAGACTGCAAAAGGCTGTGAGAGGAGGGTGCCCAGGAGCAGCCACATCTCAAGGGCCCAAATCCCCTCACAGGGTGCTGGGGCAATAGGACAACTGTGTCAGTCAGTCCTGGGAGAGGCTTTTCGCACCCTTGCTGAGACTCTTTCTGCCATTTTCCGCCTTCCAGGGTAATGCGCCGTGCATCTGCCCACTTGTGCAAAAGCATCTTAAGCTACCTGCTTGAGGTGCTCAGCAAACCGTTGCCACTCTGGGATGTCTCTGCCATGGCATTCCTTGTGGAGGTGAGCCTGATGGCCAGCACTACCTCGCTCAGCTCCCTGCCAGCCCTGTCCCCTGGCACAGCCACAGCTGCCTGGGATGGCACCCGCGCCCTGTGCTACTGCCTGGGCCCAGCCCTGAGCACTTCCAGGCTCCTGCCGGCCGGCTCCCCTCTCACTGCCCTGTGCCTTTCAGCTCCTAGATTGCCTGGACCTGAGTGACTGTGGTGACAGCCTAATGGAGATCTTGTATAAGTACCTGTGGTACAATTCCACAGAGATGCATCACCAGGTTCTCAGGGCTCTCCTCCTGCTAAAGGACCGTCCCTCCATGGTGAGAAGGGGGCAGCAGCTGAGGCCGTGTGGGCAGCATGAGGCTGGGCAATGCTGTCACTTGGCCTTGGCTGGCCTTTGCCTTGGGCACTGAGGCAGCTCCTCGCAGCTCTCCTGCCTCCTGCTTCAGCTGCCCGAGTGCTTTGGGACAGCCCTTTGGCCTCTGGGCCCTGCGGCAGCTGCCCGGGCTTTCACACACTTGTGTTCTGCACAGGCCGAAAGAATTCAGAGTCTGACAGGAAGACTAGTGCACCTCCTGTGGGACTTGGACAGTGACGTGGCCAGGATGAGCACTGCTCTTCTGAGCCATATTTTCCTGAAAGAAGACATCCCAATATCCTGGCGCAGGGCCCTGCAGCTGGCTGAGCCGCTCCTGAAACTCCTGGACAATGTAAGGCTCTGTGCCCCAGCCACAGCCACTGCCTGCTGCCCGGACACTTTGTGCCCTGTGCATTTGCAGACCTGTGCCGATGTGGGCCATAAGAAGCCAATTATAAGGTCATTTTTCCTTCCTTCCTTTCATACAGCCTGATAGCCAGGTGCAGCTGCTCTCCATGTTTCTCCTTCAAAGAGTGATGTCTTCAGCAGAAGAAGAAGGAAGAAAGCCCCTGAAGGAACGAGTGTACCAGAGCCTGCTCCCACTGTTTTTCCACTGCCAAGATGAGAATCGGCATGTGGCAGAGGTGAGGACTCCTGGGCTGCTGCTGCGCCTTGGCAGGGGGCTCAGCTGCCTCCTGCCCTGACGCAGGCTTGCAGGCTGCAGCCTCCTCCAGCCCTTGGCACTGGGACACTCCTGTGCCCTGCCTTGTGGGGCCATTTGCGGCTCTCTGCTGTTCCCCAGGCATCTCGGACAACGCTCCTTCGCGCGGCTGACTTCCTGAAGAGGCCAGACCTGGAGAAAGCTGTGAGGAAGGAGAAGCTGTGGAAGTTTGCCAGGCTCGTGGTAAGGACGGCCTGGAAGTGCCAGCCTCAGACTAGAGAAGCCCCCTGGCCCCGGTGCTCAGTGTGTGGGGCTGGCAGCTGTGCCCCTGCCCACTGCTGCAGCCGGGGGCCGCACGGCTTCTTCTGCAGCCCCCTGTGGCCCCGAGCCGGGTGCCGATGGAGCCCCGGCCCAGCGGGGCTGCGGGCCGGGCCGGCACCGCGGCTCCCCGGGCAGCAGCCGGCCCTCTGCCCCCTCCAGAGCCCGGCGCCAGCGGCTGCTGGCCGGGCCTCAGGGCTGGCCGGGCACGGGAGGCCGGGGCTGGCCGCAGGCAGCAGCGCCCGGCCGAGGGACAGACCCCGCGCCAACCCTTCCCTCCTGCCGCTCTCTCCAGCTGGCCGACCACAGGATCCCCTTGGCCGAGCACCTGCGCCGGGCCCTGCAGTACCTGCAGGACCCACAGGAGACCCTGCGAGCGGCGGCCATCAGGGTCATCGGTGAGTCCCGAGCCCGGGCTCCCTCCCCGCCCCGCCGCAGCTCGGCCCCGGCCCCGGCTGCTGCCCCGGCAGCGGCACCCGGGCCCGGCGCCCTGGAGCCCCGGCTGCCCTCGGGGCTGCTGCTGCCGGCCTCTGGCAGCCGTGCCCTTGGGCTGAGTCAGGGTGCGGCAAGGGCCCGGGCTGAGCCCTGCCGGGGCAGGAGGCCGTGTGGCCACAGGGCTGGCAGCGCCGCTGTCAGGGAGCTGTGCTGCTGGGACCCTGACAGGCTCTGTGTTCTCAGGGATGGCCGGGGAGCAGCTGAGGGGGCAGCACGCAGAGCTCCAGGTGTTGTGCAGAGGTGAGCCACGGCAGCAGGCTGACAGTGTTGGCTGTCGGGGGCAGCTGCAGCCCTGGCCAGGCTGTGGAGGGCTCTGCTCCCTGTCCCGATGAGGGGCGGCGTGGGCAGAGCACAGTGAGATTTCAGGGCCACGTGGGGCATTTGTGGCCAGCAGCTTCGGGCTGACCCCCTTGGTCCCTGCTCCCTCCTGGCCAAGGCAAGAGCCGGCTGGCATGGCCCTGGCAGGGGGCTCTCGCTGGGCCCCCGCAGCTCTGGGATCTGACCGTGGCTCTGTTTGTCTCTCTTGCAGCCCTCGAACGCCTGACGGAGGACAGAAGCGGTGCCGTGTCAGACCTGGCACTTGAGACGCTGTATGTCCTCCGGGCCATCCAGAGTGCCCGTTACTCCATTCTCCAGAGGATGCAAGACCAAATCCTCAGGGCATGGAGGACACGGCCTCGTCTGTCGGGCCTGGGCTGGCTGCGCTGCTGGAGGTGTACTCAGAGCTGACCTGAGAGGCTCTGTCTTCTGGGGCCACATGGGCCAGCCAGGATTTTTTATTTCATAAGGGTTGTTCTTTTCCTTTTTTCTCTTCTTTTTGGAATGTAAATAATATAGGATATGTTAGGGCTGAGAGGCTCTATCTTCTGGGGCCACATGGGCCATCTGTTAGTTTTTGTTTCATAGAGATTGTTCTTTTCTTCGTTTCGTTTCCATCTAGTATGTAAATAATATAGGATATGTTATAAACCACAAGAGTCCCAAGACCTTTCTTTTGCTGCCCAGGGTGTGTGGGGCATAGGGGAAGAGAGGGAAAAGGGTTCTTGTGTTCAGCAACCTGCCGGGGCGTGCAGTGGTGCAGGGGAAATGGCCAGAAGCCCCTTGGCCTTTGGTGGTTGTGCTGAAGCCACAAGCCCTGTGGCAGGCAGGAAGCGCCATCTGTGTCCTGCTGCCCGTGTGTTGGTGCCGTGATGGCTGAGGAGCTGCTGGAGCTCCTGTGGGGCTGCGGCGCTGCTGCCGGGCCAGGCTGGGGGAGCCCCTGAGGGCACGGGGTGCTGGGAGGCCGTGAAGGGATGAGGGGCTGCGGAGTCCCAGACGGGACAAGGCAGTGGGAAGGCACGAGGGGGATGTGTGAGGGAGTGGGTGGCAGGAGGTTCCAAGGGGACAGAAGGCCCTGGAGGAGCCGGGGTGGTGGGAAGCCCTGAGGAATTGGGTGTCAGAGGGCCATAAGCAGCCCCTGGGCAGCCGCCTGGTCCCTGACACCCGGCTGCTCTGGTGCTGCCCCAAAATGTCCCCCAGGCCTGCAGCAGAAGGCATGGAGGCTGGGACACCACCCCAGCAGGAGGGTGGGGACAGCCCGAGGTGCCCAGGCTGGGCTGGCTGGGGACATGGAGGGCAGGGGGTGCTGCCAGGCCACGGCCACTGGGTGCCTCCAGGAAGGGGCAGTGGGCAGAGGCAGGGCTGGCGGCCAGCCCAGGCCCTCACGGCTGCCCAGGCCACGCTGCTGTGACCGAGGCCCCCCTGACACAGAGCTCGGGGTCCACAGAGCTGCTGCCACCATGGGGAGGGTGGCGATGTCTCCTCCAGCAGGGCTGCCCAGTGGCTGCTGCCCAAGCGGCTCTGGAGCCCACAGAAACAGCAGCAGAGTGTGCCCAGGAACAGCAGCAGCCCCAACGTCGGCACCTGCGCACTGAGGCGTCCGCAGCAGCCGCGTGCCAAACAGGGGGAGGCTGTGGGCACAATTGCCTTTGCTTTGGCAAAAGGCTTCAGCAGAGTTGGCCACAATGGCTTTCTCTTCACTTGCAGCCTCACAGCAACGCTTGCCAGCTTCAGCTGCAGCCTGTGCCCGTGACTGACTTGGATGGCCGTGCTTGAGGGCGAGCTTGCCTTCCACACTCAGGTGTCCCAAGGCAGCGGCACTGGCACCATCCTGAGAAAGAAAGAGAGAGAGAGAGAGAGAGAGAGAGAGGGAGAGAGAGAGAGAGAGAGAGAGAGAGAGGGAGAGAGAGAGGGAGAGAGTCTGACGGGACAGGAGCCCTATGCTGCAGCTGCCCTCCCTCTCATCTGTCCAGGCACCTTAAAGACTCATGAAACCAAATCCTGGACTTGCTTGGAACAAAGGAAGAAGCAGCATGCGCTGAAAAAAAGCAGGGACTTACACAGCTCAGTTTTGCTCTCCACTTGGGCAATCCCAGTATCCCTGAGCACTTGGTGTTGCACAGTATCATCAACATCATCCAGTCTCCAACCACCCTGCCATGGGCACAGGTGGTGTGCAGGCACAGCTGTCACTAGAACTGGGAGAACACTTTTCCATGTTGACCTTTTCCTCTCCTGGATTTCAAGCAAAGATGAAAAAATCATCTGGTGAATGACAGGTGAATAGTGTAGCTCACAGAACTAGGAGTAGGAGTCTCCAGTGGCCCATGGTGTGTCCATTCAACCATTGTTAGATTGTCCAGTTGGAGCTCAGCGCGGTGCAGCCCGGGCACAGGCACCAGGCTGGTCCATTTCAGCATCCCAAAGTCTTGGTGGCTCCCTGTGCACCCATTGTCTCCTGAATCCATTCTTGAATTCCCAGTTACTGCTGTGCAGGACATGAGAACACAGGAACAGCTTGTTTGGCTCATTCTTGCCTTTGCTGCTCCTGCCTAAAGGAATCATCAGGACTATATGCTGATGGAATGGGATCGCCGAACAGCAGGGACTTTGTCTCTAGAGTCTAAAACTAAAACCTTGTCTGACTTTTCAGACACTCTAAAATCCAGGGTGAGAATGACAGCTTTGGTATGGAAGAATCCTAGAAATCTTGACTTGTGATTTTTCTAGTCAAGGATTTGAATGCCAATGTGGAAACTACCAAAATATTCAAACTTGTTTTCATTGGCAACCCCTTTGAAATGGCATCAGCACACCTCCAGGGGACAGGGTATGACAGTGGGGACAGTACTTGGCAACTCATGGCTTCAGATGTGGGAGGTAAATATTTTGCCTAGGTACACATTTAAGTTCAAGTTTTCCCAGGGTTTGGATTAACTCGTCATTGCAGGTAACTTTAATCAATGCAAAAGGATGTAAAAGCACCGTTCCTGGAGAATGTGCACTAGGGAGGAAATAGGGAGAAAACCTTGAACACAGCCAGCAGGCTCTGGAAAAATTGATAAAAATTAAAATTAAAAATAGATGTAGCACTGTGACTGTTCAGACAGGACTCTTTGTGTCTGGAGGTGATCGTAAAACATTTTAAAATCTTAGGAAATTCGGGATCTCAGAAAGAAAGTTAGGCTTGACAAGCCCTGGGAAAAGTAGGCCCTGGAAATGTTAGGCCTTGTGCTTGCTAAAGATCATGTGAATCTGCACCTGTGTAATCAATATATGATAAATGATAGAATTGTTAGATGTGATTAGATATAATTATTGTTTAAAAAACATGAGGAACAATGTTAGGGGGCTGGGGTGGGATCACGAGAAATCCATGCTTGGGTAAAAACAATGCATACAATAGAACAATGTAAGTTTAATAATTAATATCTAAGTTGTATAACGATAGAGTATAAAACATGTTCAACTCAAAAGCAAGATGGGTCAGATTTGGGTCTGTGTACCCCTGACACCCAGAGCTCTTCAATAAAGCACCTGCATATAATCATTGTGTGATGATGTGTGTTCCTGAACTCTAACATTTTGGTGACCCAGATGGGACCTTGTGAGTGCTGCTGAGCGAGCTCGCGACCCGATCCTGCTCCAGCCGGCACCGAGGGATTCTCGGGGAGCCCATCGGCCGCAACCGTCTGCGCTGCTCACAGCGTCCCCAGGAGAAGAGGTAAGGAGCTTTCACTTTGGTTTGGGTGCCTGCCAATAAGACACAGCAAAAGCTGCGCTTGGTTGGGCTAAAGGAATTCCTGTTGGGATTGCCTGGGCGCCGTCCGTCAGACGACTGCGAAAGCGTCGCAGGTTCGGCATTTGTGGTGTATTGTAGTTGTGACATAGAGAAGCTTAAAGGGGTTTTGGGCAGCAATGCTCTCATAGCAGGAACTTCTCCTTTGGTGTGCTTATTAGCACACTGGAAACAAGGTCACTTTGGGGAAGAATTACATAAGGCTAAATTAATTTTGGTGAGATCTCCCCACGGAAAAAGACCCCTGTGACACTGTCTCATCTGTTGGTAGCTATAACCTCTCTCTTTCTTTACTTTGTTTTCTTTCTCCTCTCTCTCTCTCTCACTCCCTCTCCTCTATCACATAACACTTGTTATCACTAAAATAAATGTACATTATTGCTGTTGTGATTTCAACTGAAATCCCTTGTGTCCTTTGTGCCCTCTGAGATCAAAGAAACTTCTCGCGACTCCCACTGGCGTTAGCGAATCGTGACATTTAAACTGGAGTCACGGACAGGATTTGTGACAGACAGAAGGGGCTGCAGGTTTGTTGTGCAGTCTGTATTAGGGGAAAGATGTTTTGCTCCAGCCGCACCCAGCCCGACACTCCCAAGAGAGTGAGCGGTGTCTAGAAAGCAAGGGGGGCGACTCGAATTTCCCACAAACTGCACACGCTGAGGTGAAAAGCACCCCACACTCACTTGAGGGCTCTGTCTGCAGAATTTCACAAAAGATCTCTTAGTGCAAAAGGGTGGGAATGTTTTTGTTGTTGTTGTGTGTATGAATTTTGAGTGCTTGGTGTAGCAAAGAGACAATCAGAATTTTAAACTGAAAGAGTGCCTCCCAAGCAGATTTGGTCTTTTTACCCACACAGGGAAGCAAAAAGCAGTGTGTGCGTGTGTGTGTGGGTGTGGGTGTGGGTGTGGGTGTGTGTATAATTGAAATTTATACCTCCCTGTAGTGGTTTTCCCTTTGTAAAAATGACTGAAAAGGGCAGTGCAGAAGTTAAAGCTGCATTTTATGCTCTGTTAGCAAAACACAATGCCAGACCTTCTCCGGGAGGGGAAAAGCAGGCGCTTAGTTACTGGTTTAATTTGGAAAATGTGATTGATAGAGTGTGTTCTTTACAAGATGAAAGAAAATTTAAATTGGTCAAAAATCAAACTCTACTCTGCTCAGTTTTGGGAGCTTGTTTTACAGCAGCTCCAAAAACTGGCTTTAAGCAAAGAAGTGAGGAAAGAAGAGGGGGAAACCTCTCTCCTGAATCAAATTTACCCTCCAAAAGAGCTAATTCATTCCAGTAGAAATGATGGACCTGTAAAAATGGCAGAAGAAAAATCAGAGAAAGCAAAGGTGTTAGATGCATTGGTTCTCTTAAGGAAAACCCAGACAAGAGAAAAGAAATCTCTCACTGCCAGTATTGGTGGTCACTGGAGATAAAGAAGGGGGTCCCCAGCAAGGTAATAGATGGCTTCTCACTTCAAAGTTGAGTGAAGTTGTTTCTAATTGGCACTGTCCCAAGTTCATTGTATGGAATGCCCCATTGGATAACCCAGCACAGCTCCACAGGCTCTGGGCTGTGAGCCAAAGCCGTCTCCTTCTCAGCTTCTGGGAGTGGAGCCCAAAGAGCCTCAGAATCAGGGAAACTGGGAACTCTGCCTCTCATGGGTGAGCAGAGAGGCAGAGGTTGCTTTTATTTCAAGTGCTCACTAGAGATAACAAAACTGGAGACATACTGATTACAGCAATAGTGTGTAGAGAATATTTGAACAGAAGGTGGGCATGATATTTTAGTAAAGGCCTGTCTGCACAAACCAGCCTTTGGTATAAGTCGTGATATTAAAGGCTCATGTCCTTGAAACTTTCCTGAAGCAGAGAGAATGAAGCAAAACAACATCCTTGCGTATAAGAGAAAAAATGTAAACCTGTGTGGATTAATCAAGAGTAACTTGCTTAGCCCGGGGACCCTGTAAAACCCTATAAAAGTGTGCTGAAGATAGAAATAAACGATGTTCTCCATACTTCTGTGAAGACTAGGCTGAATAGTCTGAGCGGTTTCTCCATAATAGTGGGTCCTATACATCCACTTTTTACTTTTGTAGTTAACACTGGAGCCCAAATTTCTGTGTTGACCAATAAAGACTAGTGCAGGATTTGAGAGTAATAAATGGAATAACTAAAGATATTTACCCAGTGGTAGCTAATCCTTGCACATTGTTAACATCTATAAAAGAGAAATAGAAATGGTTTACTGTACTTGATTTAAAAGATGCCTTTTTCTGCATACCCCTTGACAAAAAAAGCAGGAAACTGTTTACCTTTGAATGGGAAAATCCAGAAATAGGAAGGAAAACTCAGCTCACTTGAACATGACTCCCACAAGGATCCAAGAACAGTCCAACCCTATTTGGAAGCCAGCTGGGGAAGGAGCTGGAGATTTGGACCGAGAACGGGCAAGTACCGAGAAAACAATACCTGCTGTTACAGTATGTTGATGGTGTACTGATAGCTACAGAAGAGAGAACAACCTGCATAAAGGTAACAATTGAAATTTGAAATCAGCTGGGAATGGGAGGATATAAGGAGTCTAAAGAAAAGGCACAAATTGCCTGGCAGAGTGTGATTTCCCTGGGATGTGAAATCTCACCAGGGCAATGTAAGCTGGGTACTAATTGTATTCAAGCTATTTGTGCTATTCCAGAACCCCAGAACGTGCATGAGCTGCGAGTCTTCCTTGGGATGACAGGGTGGTGCTGCCTGTGGATCATGGACTATGGACTAATTGCAAAAGCCCTGGATGAGGCCCAGAAGACGCAGCCGTTTACCTGGGGCAGAGCACAGAAGGAGGCCTTCCTCAAACTGAAGGAGGCATTGACAACTGCTCCAGCGTTCGGATTGCCAGATTTGTCCAAAGATTTCCAGCTGTTTGTGCATGAAAGGCTACACCTAGCACTGGGAGTGCTGAGCCAAGGTTTGGGAAGCTGGGAAAGGCCGGTCGGCTGCTTTTCCAAACAGCTTGACAAGGGGAGTGCTGGATGGCCTTCATGCCTGCGGGCAGTTGCAGCCAGCGTGATGCTGCCACAAGAAGCCAGGAAACTCACCATGGGTAGACACATAGATGTCTCTGTGCCACACATGGTGAGCACTGTTTTAAAACAAAAGAGGGGCCATTGGCTATCTCCAAGCAGGATGATGAAATTCCAGGTAATCCTGACTGTCGTTCCGATTGGGAACGGCTTTAAAGAACGACAATGGACTCTCAAGGGAGTCACAACACGAGAATTCCTTAGTTTATTGCTTTAGCCCTGTCGTATAGACAGATACGTGGAAAGTACAGAAAGGAAACTCTTATTGGTTAACAAAGTGCTACATCACCATCATTGGTCAGGGGCACTTTGCCCCCCCTGACTCTCTCCTGCAAGGAGAAACAACAGGCTGCAAAACAACACCTGCAAGGCTGTTTAGTATCTCTGAGAATTGTTTTAATTTCTTCTCATGAATTTCTCAGGCTAGGCTTCAGTCAGGCCTGAGAGCTATGTGGCCTGTAATAACTACAGGCACTCTGGTTCAGATTTAGCATCCATAATTCACCTTTTTCGCTTAGGAAAAAAAAAAAAAAAATGTAGCGTGTTTGTAATTTCCTGTTGGGCCCTTCAGGAAAAGAAACAAACACAGCACAAGAGGTTTATTTTACTAGAAATTAGAATGGATGCTGATGTAGAATTAATTTAGAATTTTGGTTTATGTTTTGGTATTTAGGATTTGTTCTCTTTGCAAGGACTTGATGGTTGAGTCTAATATTTCTAATTCAGTGAATTAATACACACACTATACAAAACTATATACAACATTGTTAGTCTGTTCGAATTGACAGTCTAACATGTCAATAGAGTAGTTAGAAAGAATACTAAAATGATAAAAACAATGCACAATGCAATTTATATGCAATTTATGCTGCTTGATCCCCTCTTCTTATCCGGCTTTTTTTTTTTTTTTTTTTTTTCCTTTTCTTTTTTTCAAATACAATTGAGGGATTTTTGAGGGATTTATAAAGTTTTCATGGTTGCTGTTATTGTTCATCGGGTTTGAACAGTAGTTCATGAATTTCAGGAAGGTTTAGGGAATTTGAAGTTACCATCTCTTCACGGCTGTTTGTCAGTTCTGTAAACACAAAATTTAAAAGATACAAAGTGAGTTAGTTTTGGGTCCCGCAGGGACTGCAGGACACTGGCACGGCTCAGGCCGCTGGAGCCGACGGACTCATTGAGGCATCTCCTCGGGTCGATGCAGAAGGTCCCGGTGGAGTGGCCCGCCGTTGTCTTTCTCTCCCCCCGCCACCTTTATGGGTGCGGGGGGGCCGCTGTTAGAGTTCAGATCGGGAGCGCAGCACGGCAAGCGCTCTCTCTCCCTCCCGCGCCTCCCCGCTGGAGCGCGGGGGGAGCGAAGTGGGCGCAGGGCTAGCGCCTCCCGCGCACGCGTGGGGCGAGTGAGGTTCGCCGGCCCCCCCCGCGCTTTCTCGACGGTGCTTCGGACGCACGGGGGGGGCGATGCCTGCCACGGGCCTGGCCCCGGCCCCAGATCTGGGCTTGAGTTCGGGTTTTTCGGGGTTCTCGCGGCCGGCGCCGGCGGGCAGGCGCAGGGGGAAGGTGAGGTTGCTGTTTCCCCTCTCCCCGCCGCTCCTCTGCTCACGGTCGGCCGGCGGCTGGCTGGACCACGGCTGGTGGTGGCGGGCAGGCGCAGGGGGAACGCGGTTGCTGTTTCCCCTCCCCCCGCCTCGGCGGCGGCGGCCCGCCGTGTTCTGGATTTGCGCTCGGACTCCTCCGCGGCGGTGGCCCGCGCGCCGGGCGCGGGGGAGTTGAGCGCTGACTCTCTCCCCCTCTCCCGCCGCGCTGACGGGCCCCAGCGGGGATGTCTGCGCTTTTGTTAGCGGCACAGAAGGAAGAAGCTCGGACAGCGCGGAGGCGCTGGAGAAAGGGGTTCTGCGGCGGCCGGCGGTGGCGCTTTTGGCGCCGGCGGAGGCTTTGCGGGTGGCACAGGCGGAGGCGGGCAGTCTCCTGTTGGCAAAGCCCGCGCGCCCAGCTCCGCGGATGGCGGCCGCTCAAACCTCTCTGGAGAGGGAGATCTTTGGGCTGCGGGTTGCTCTCGCTCGCCGCCACAGTCCTCCGAGGGTCTGGGCAGAGCTAAAAGAGCACTATGCAGCTCATCCACGGTTTCACTGTCCTCAGACTGGCTCCATTTCAGCGTTTTAAAAAGCACTCCCCAGGTGGCTGCCAGGCTACACACGCTGATATCTCCGTTAATGAATTCCGACCATAAATGGTCCTCTATCGACAGTCAAAGTTCGAGATCAAAGGCATTGTCCATAGTTATAACAAAACCTTGCTCTTTCACCCACTGGAATAAATCACGCATGGCATCTTCAGAAACACTGAGTCTCATGCGGGGCAGGGCATCCTGCCATGCAAGGTAGGCCAGCTGTTCATAAGCTGAAGTGCAGTTCCCCATTATGAGGACTTTATCTTGGCGGCTCTGCGAATGCAGTAATGCAGACGCTGATGGCTCAGACCCGGGGATTTTGAGCTCTGCTTCGCCAAGACGAGCCGTTCCAAACCCACTCACTGGCAGGCTCCACTATCCCGTTGGTTTCCAGAACCAGCTTCCTCTTGGAAAGCCCGGGAGAATTCCACTTACCCCTCTAGGGGGAAGGGCTGGCTTTTTCCCGCTCGCTGCTTACCCTCAGGGGATTAGCAGATCACGTCGGTTGCTCTCTGACCTCGGGGGTCGGCTGCAGTTTATGTCGGGTTACCGGACCTCAGGGGTCGGTGTAGCATCACGTCGGGCGGTCACCAGATGTCGCTCCGATTGGGAACGGCTTTAAAGAACGACAATGGACTCTCAAAGGAGTCACAACAGGAGAATTCCCTAGTTTATTGCTTCAGCCCTGTCTTAATAGACAGATACGTGGAAAAGTACAGAAAAGAAACTCTTATTGGTTAACAAAGTACTACACCACCATCATTGGTCAGGGGCACTTGCCCCCCCTGACTGTCTCCTGCAAGGAGAAACAACAGGCTGCAAAACAACACCTGCAAGGCTGTTTAGTATCTCTGAGAATTGTTTTAATTCCTTCTCATGAATTTCTCAGGCTAGTTCTCAGTCAGGCCTGAGAGCTATGTGGCCTGTAATAACTACAGGCACTCTGGTTCAGATTTAGCATCCACATACAGGATTGACTGAGATTTCCCTTCATGAGAAACCAAGCCCTGTTCTAGTTGGAGGCCACAATGTGAAATGATTTCTGTGCTTTACCATCACAAGCCTACTCATTCTTTTTCCTCACCCTCATTCACGTTAGGAACAATAATTCTGTTGTCCATGGAGCTGGCACCTTTTGAATTCCAGAATAATGTCCCCAAGGTCCTTTGCTGTTCAGCTTTACTGCGCTGTCTGTGGCTAACAAGGCTTGCTGGGGTCCTTTTCCCTTCGGCTGGAGAGGTGCCGGGTCCCAGTCCCTGAGGGACAGCCAGGCTCCTGGCTGGAATTGGTGTGGAAGTCCCTCAGGGTCACATCAGCCTTCACATGGAGCCCCGTGGATCTGAGCATTTTCCAAAGGGGCCGTTGGGGCAAACAGGGAGATTTGGTCTGGCAGGGTCTGTAAAACAATATCCCATCGACTTGTTCTGGCAGAGAACACTTGGCTGCAGGGACATATTCCCATTGTTCCTGCCCAGGTCTCAGGATTCCAACAGTGTTGTCTTTGCCCAGAGCTGTTCCTTTGGCTGACTCGGGAGGGCCATTTGGCCTCTGGACCCACACTCTGGCTCCTTTATTAAGACTGCTGGATCCATACCTTTTATCTCCTCAAATGGAGGTGATTTGAGGTGGATGTCCTTTTTTTACAATTGTTTTTAATACTGCAATATTGATAACTGTATTACCCTGCATTGTGGTGGAAAACCAAATCTTGTTCACTATTGTTTAACAGACTTACTTCAATTTCTCCTTGATAATCTGCATCAATTCCTCCTCCCGTGACATGAACCCTTTGCAAGGCCAAGCTCCAGTGAGAAGTTATCAAACCAAAGTGTCCTGGAGGAATCTGAATTCTTATTCCTGTATTGTAAACTGTCATTTGCTTCTGATTTCTCCTAATGAATTCCAGTGCATGAAGGTCCAGCCCTGCAGCCTCTGGGGTGGCCCTGGCAGGGGCCATCACAGCCAGAACAATTTCCCAGGCAGTCCAAGTCTCACTGTCCATGGCTGTGTTTGCAAATTGGGTGCAGCCGTGCACACCCAGGGGTTTCCATTTCCCAGTGGGCCCATTGTTAAGGGCATGGAGCCCATCTGGGAGATGGGTTCTCCACCGGGACAGGTTCCCATCTCCTCATTTTATCAGCTGCTCTTTTAACAGCCTCTCCAGCCATGGAACCAATCCTGCCATTTGTGGATAGTGTGGTACATGAAAAACCCAGCAGTTTTAATCACTGTATTTTTCCCAGGAACAGACAAAGCATTCCACATCACAGCATCAGCAAACCATATAAAAACAGCCAACTTCACCCCTTCCTCCTTTATTCTGTGTATACAATTCACAAAATTTACCATTGACATTTGGGCCTTTGCTAGTCCTTTTTTATAGGGTATTTAGTGTTACAGTGAGCAACCAAAGCTCACAAATTAGTATTGTCAACATTATTGCACATTATCAATTTTTAATTTTGGATATAAATATATATTATTGATTATTATTATTATCATTATTATAATTATTATTATTACTATTATTATCATTATTATTATCATTATCATCATCATCATTGTTGTTTTTGTTGTTTCACTTGCACAAACAAACCTGAGCTCAAGACTAAAACCTGCTGTACCTTCACATGGGAGCATTCCAAAAACAATTGTTCCTTCTCTTGGTGCTGTTTCCAATGTGCTGTTAACAAAATCCATCCTCCTCTTCCCAAACCCACAAGTTCTTTTCCTTTTTCCACATGCAATTTTTGGCTGCATTCTAAGACTGATTTACTAAAATATGGATATGATCTAGTATCACTATCCAACTGAGACAGACAAAGACTCTTGAACTGGTTTAGGGTTAAAAAGTGTATGATTATTAGCAGCGCTGGGCCGATGTGTCAGATCACCCCTTAATACACACGGCCCCGAATACAGGTGAATACAGGCTTTTTATTTCCAGAAATATGGAACACAAATGCATATTCATAACCCCGTTGCCACCCACACTCTGCTTCCTATGCTAATTAGGAAAAAAGCAATTAAGCATGCGTAGTTTGTTCCTTGAAATGAGTTGGTGGTCCTTTTATGAGGAGGGGTGAGAGAAGGGAGGGAAGGGATATGGCTCTTCCTCCTTCTGACCTTTCTACCTTTTCAATGCAAAGTGACAAATGGACCCTTGGCTGGGCTCCTAGTTTCATGTCTTCCAGGAGTTTCTGATTTGCAATTCTCTTCTGTTCTTCAAGTTCCTTACCAGATTCATTGCTTCTCATTATAAGCCCAGCTGAACAAGCATAGAGTTGACAGACAATTAGTTATTAGCCAATGATTAACCTCTAATTTTAGCAAAGCTTCTCTAGCTCCCTCTAATTTTAGCAAGGCCCATCTATTTATTTTGTTTAGATTTAGCAAGGCTTCTTTCTAATTAAGGCCTCAGCTTGTCTAAATTCTTAAATTCTTCAAAGTTTATGTCTCAGAGTTTTGACTGCTTTACGGATCCAATGGAACCTCCATAGCCCCTGGCACCCCCAGAGTTCTGGCTGAGATGAAAAGATGAATGGGGAAATAAAGAAACACCTTCTGAAGCTGGTGATAGAAACTAAGATGCCAGCTCTTGCCACTGGCTTGGGCAAGAAGAAGGGCCAGACCCAGTGGGGATACTCAATTATCTCCCTTTGAACTGATGTTTAGAATTCCTTATCCTGGTAATCCTCAGCCTTGAGAATTACCTGGGGGTAGGGATAAAGGATATCTATTGGAAACAATATGTAGCCTGGATAGTGTCTCTTGTAAAAGCTCTTTGACAAGAAGCTCAGCTAGCACAGAGCCTGCCTTTAGACTTTGCTGTTCACAACATCCAGCCAGGAGATTGAGTCCTAGTGAAGGAGTAGAGAGAAGCAGCAGCAGCAGCAGCAAAGTAGTGTAGACCTGTGCAAGTGTTGCTGAGCACAGAAACAGCCGTCAGGAGAGCTGAACACGGGTAGAGCCATCCCTCTCGAGTCAAGGTCTCTAAGGCCCCAGAAATTCAGACATCTCAGCTAGAGGAGAAGCTCGGCAGGCTGCCACTGATGCTCCACAAGAGGGGACTGGAGCAGTAGCCAGGCCATCAACATCAGGGGAAGCCCCGTGTGCCTCCCACAGCCTGGCTGCTGAAATAGTTTGTGTGGGCATCCCTTCTCTCAAATCTCCAGTCATTAGAGGCCAATCCTCACTGTCATTGTTTTCTTTATGTTAAAGCTCTTTCTGTGCCTTCACTCGCCTTTACAGGTCGTGTAAAGACAACAGGAAAGTAAAAGTTAAGTTAGGAAATTAAATTACACCATTAAAATGTTTGCCTTAATAATCTTACCTTGATATTGTCAGCCACTTGAAGTTGAAGCCAAAAGTAGAAAAGTAATTTTTAACCATAAGAGAAGAAGTAGCAAATCCTTTTACCTGAAAAATTGTGAAGTCTGTGGAAGGCCAGGAAGATCTGAAGACTGGCTGTGGGTGGCCAGCCCAGTCAAACCTAACCAGTGAGTTAAGTCCATAATAAACAAGATTTTGAGATGAAGAAGGAAGTCTATGGTGGCTTCATTCTTCTGAAAAAAAGCATTTATTGTCTAAATAGAACAAGAAGCACATACGTGGGAAAAAGCATTTCTGACTAGACTTTAGGTTCAGAGTGTTAGACCCCCAGCTTCCCTCCTTATAATTGTTTCAGATATCAAGGCAAATAGAATCAAATGTTTGTTAAGTTCACTACCAGCAGCTAAGCAAGGTGTTCCTTCCATAATTACCAAAAAGATTTTGAAGGCTATAAAGCAGAGGGGAAAGAGAAGGTTTTTTTGAGCCCTTATTTTTAAGCTGCCCCCAAAACAATTCCACAAGCAGGACACGTGTTGTCCGTGATGATCAGTAGAAGTAGCAACTCTGAAACAAAACTCAAATCCTTTGTAATAGGTTCTGGTCCAGATCCAACAAAACAGATTTAAATGGAACTGCAGGTAGAAGCCTCGTGTGAGAGCTTAGAAATGCAAACACTGTCAGCAGAAGAAGAGAGAGTGTGGCAAATTAAATGATAGCTAAAAGGTGGTGAAACAAATTACAAAAGCAATAGGAAAGTTAACTCATGTATCAGTCCAAACATGGAAAGAATGAGAATAAGACGTGTTTTCGTGGTTATCTAGTAAACTGTGGGTTTAACAAATGCTTTTCTTGTGCTGTAGCAACTCTAATCTTTTTAGCATGCATGATCCCTTGCTTAGTACAATTTCTGCAACATTTGATAAAGAGAATGCAGGTAGTAGCCATAGCTACTAATCCAGGAATAGCTACAAAAGGACAGAAATTGATGTCACTGCAAATAATTGCAAAACAAAAAAAAAATCGAGGAAAAGGAAATAAAGTCAATGATAACTAAAGTTTGTACAGACAATTAGTAAGAAATTTTTTTTAAAAAGAGAGGTTGAGAGGAATGAGAGATTTGTCTTTAGAAACAAGCTGTGGGTCTGCTGGTAAATAAAACTAGCACTGAGAGATAAAAGAAACAATGGGAAGGATTCCTCTGATTGATGAATGGAAAAAAGATATTTGCCTTTACAAACAAACTGTAAGTTTGCTGATAAATGAAATTTGATACTGAAAGATGAAAGAAACAATGGGGGAAAACCATAAATTCCATAAGAATTAAAAATGAAGAAGGAGGGTTATACATTAGAGGGGAATCTTAGGTATCAGGCAGTCCAGGGAGTCTGGACCTCTCAAGTACCTCAGCCAATGGGGAAAGAGACAGGGACGTGGCTGGGAAATTCGGATAAAAAGGAGGCTGTGTCCTCCAAAAATTTGAGAGACCCCAGGAGAATGGCCCATGGCCTCTCCCTTTATTCAAATCAAGTAAAAGGACTCCACTGTCTCCTTTTTAGACATAAACCTCTGGTGTTTGTAGATGAATTTTCCTGACAAGGCCAACAACAGACTGGAATGGAAAAATCAGCATCAGAAACGTGTGAGATGGAAAACTTTTGGCTGTTTGAGATAAAAAATGCGGACTAAAAATCTCTATGGCAAAGAACGACCTTTCTCACAAGGATTACTGTAGAAAAAGTGATGCAGGTGTTGGAATGACAGCCAGTGCCCTCAGCAAAGACAATTCCCTGTCCTGTGGACTCCAGAAACCACACGTGAACGTGGCACTCATCCTGATTAATCCCAAAGCACTTCTCTGCAAGAAGCACTAGAGAAGTGCATGGGGCAAGAGTTCTGCAAGTGCCAGGTTCTCGTGCAGCAGAAAAGTTGTAAAATCGGAAAGATTCTAGCAACCACAAAAAATCCATCATTTATGGCTTGTAAATATTTCAGTGAATCTCAGTTACTTCTGGGTAAAATCAAACACCAAGTAGGTTTCATAACAAAATCCCAGTTTGTCTGTTCCTGTTTGTGGCAGAGGATGAGGTTACAAGCTGGCCAGCTGAAGAAGCCAAGGAAAATCTCCACTTCCCTGTCATATTTTCCTACTGACACAGGAATGAAGACCAAGAATTTGGCTCATTGGAGGGGTAAAACCAGAGGATGGATGAGGGTTTGCATCCTAAGACTTCCTTTGCTAGAGTACAAAGAGTTTAGCTGTGCGTGGATCTCCTTGCTAAACCTCTTTGTTTTCAAACTCCATTCCTCCGTGGCAGAACTGAACAAGCTCCGTATGTCAGAGCTTCAAGTTCCAAGCTGTGTGCTGAGTTAATTGTAATGGATCCATTAGCAGTGCGTGGGGTTGCTGCCATGAGGAGCTCAGGTGGCTTCTTGAGATGAAAATCAATGTGCCCTTTGTCCCAGCTCCATGTGTCCTGGGACAGCCCTGGCTCCACGGGAGCACACGGAGTGTTCTCGTGCCATTTCTAAATGAAAATTGAACCTCCTCAAGAAGCCAGGCCAAAGTCACCAGACAGCAGTCACAAAAAGGAATTTAGGCAGTTTGCTGGGTGTTGATCTAACAGCTACCACCTTCCCAAAGTCCAGGCTCCACTAAACAAGGCTCTTTCCTCTGTCAGCAGCCTTGCACTTGGTTGTGTTTGATACACATGCAGAAGAAGAAAAAGCCACTTGCACTGTGGAAACATGAGCTGCAGCTGTGCAGTAAGTTGTGCTCAGTAGCTGACCAGCTGATTTAATTCTGAGTGGGTATTAGACAGAAGATACTACAATAAAATTTCACAGGACAGCTATCAAGTATCTAAAAGATGCAGTATTCTGTTATTTTCTACTTCCAATATTGCCAGCACACAGCTCAAGGAAGAAAGGTATTTACCAACCAGCACAGAGGAAAAAAAATAAAAATGAAAAAAGGATTTTAAAGGATATCACAGCAATGGCAACCAGGCATTTTCCAGCTTTGCAGGATATCAGTTCATAGTCAATCTAAACGAGCCAGCATATGTCTAGCAAGAAAGAAATCACACTTCATGTGTGTTCCTAAACCCAAGCTTTGCTATATCAATCATGGATGGTATCATTTTCCAGCTCTCAATACATGTGTCATAATTTATATATAAACAAAATCTCGTGCATGAAAATATTTCATAGATTAGTAAAGTAGATAGATAGATAGATAGATAGATAGATAGATAGATAGATAGATAGATAGATAAAGATAGATAGGTAGTGTTGGTTTTTCAAGCAAGGCAAACACCCTAGTTCAGAAGCCAGCACGGTGTCTCCCCCTTGCCCACTCGGACTATTCTACCCACAAGACATCAATGTGATGGATGGTGAAGCAATAGCGTTTATTGCAGGAGAATTTGACCTTTTATAACCTAGGAGGTTACTCCCATCTGCTCATGTCACACTTGAGTGCTATTGGCTAATTACAGAAGGTTTTACTATCCTAACAGAGAGGGGTTTTTGCTAACTTTCCGTTACATCCCAGTTTCTTCCACATCGCCAGGCCTTAAACTACAACAAGATAGATAGATAGATAGATAGATAGATAGATAGATAGATAGATAGATAGATATAGAAAGAAAAATAGTTTGACATGGCAGATAGAGATATTTGAATGCACTTGCCTGTATAACTTTGTATAGAAAGGGATGAGGAAGTGAGAGGTTATTCTTTTCCACACATGGAAAACCCTCTTTTTTCCAGTAGAATCAGCTTCCTCCCTCAATGACCACCAGGCTCCCTGAAGTCCCCACCAAGAAGGCCCTGTGATCCCCATGGCCTGTGCATGCTGCACTTCAAGAAAGCAATGCCTGCCTCTTAATACTACAGGGGTGTTCAAGAGATTTATTCCCAACCTTTGGTGACAAGATGAACGAACTGAAGTCAGTTACTGTAAAAGGCCTGAACCAGCAGCACCACAAATCACAGCCAAAAGTAGCAGGTCCCACACGGTGTCCCACAATCATGGCCCAAGCGGCCACAGATCCTCCTTCAACCCCGGCTGCATTGCAGTCCCACTGAGCACCAAGAAGAAAAGGGCCTTTGTGAGAGCAAGCAAACTTAACCCTCTGCCAGGACACAAATTCAGAGGGCAAAAAATTGAAAAACCCCACAGCATCAGCCACACTTCCCAATGAGAAGGGTTGGAACTCTCTGCCCCTCCACACTTCCCCAGCAGGTTTACAAAGGGAACTGGGATCTAAGCTGTGCCCTCCAAACCAAGAGAGCCAGCCTCCCTTCAGGGTGAGAAGCCATGGCCTCAGTTCCAGCCCCGGGTGCCTCCTGTGCCCCAGAGAATGGCTGTGGCTGTAAATGTGTGTTTGGCTGCAGCACAGGGCCAGGGTGAAGCTCGGCAGCCTCATCAGAGCCCACGGCCATGGCCCTTCCCTGCCGGGGCCCTCACCTGGCCCGGCCCGGCCCGGCCCGAGCAGCCCGGACTGGCCTCAAGGGATGGGCCCTGCCTGCCCGCTGTGCCCACAGGCCGGGCCCAAGGGCTCGCAAGAGGCTTCCTCCCAGCTCTGCAAAACCTCAGCCAAGAGTGTCCCCTTTGCTGTGCTGAGAAGAGTAAAAAACCCTCTCAATTTAACCCCACTGCACACCTCATGGGGGATCCCTGCACACCTTAGCAGAGAGCCCAAATTAGCCCTGGGTGCCTCATGAGGTGCAGGCCCAGGTGATGCCACTGAAGGAAATGTGCCCTCACAACCCAGGGACGCTCAGCATGGGCTCCCCCAGCCCCTCGTGGCCCCACCACTGGTCATGGCAGCCCCTGCCTGGCTCCTGCTTGTCCACACTGTGGACACCCCCGGCTGCTCCTGGACATGGAGCTCAGCCAGGGCTGGTGCCATGAGGGCTTTGCTGGTGGTACCAGCCAGACACTGAGGTAAAATCTCCATCTCTTTATTTGAACAAAAACCATAGGCCAAGCCCTTCTCTGGTGCACAGGGGCTGCCCAATTTCAGTCCTGGCCAGGTACCAGGGCCAGGAGGCTCAGGGGCAGAGGCTCTCACTTTGCACGTGTGGGTCTTGGGACGCCCTCAAGATGGGGATGGAGCCGCAGCAGAGCAGAGGGAGACAGAGGTGAAGAGTGGGGATGAGAGGTCAACTTCTCGGTGATTAAAGTCTTTGGCTGCTGTTCTGAAGGTGCAGAGGTGCTCCTGTGGAGAGAGGAGGTGGCTGAGGCCCCCAGCTGCCGCTGGCACGCAGGGACCCTCCTGCACAGCAGGGCCCAGAGCGGCCAAGGCTCCCCAGCACGGCTGGAGCTGCTGGCACAGCTTGGCCCAGCTGGACAGCTGCCCCTCAAGGCCCCGGCGAGCAGGGGATGGCTCTGGGCAGGGTCCCTGGCCAGGAGCGGGCCCCAGAGCACCTCTGCCCCTCAAGGGCAATCTCGTCCCCGCTCTTTCTCCTGCCCACCTTGCTTTGCCTCTGCCCGCTGCTCCTGGGGCTGCTCTTGGCCAGGCAGCCTCAGTGGGAGCCAGCACTGGCTGCAGCCCCAGCGGGCTCCGCAGGACAAGGCCCAGCAATTAAGAGGCCAATGAAAGCCCTGGGCAGCAGCAGAACTCTTGGCAGAGTTATTTGGACAACCACTGACTATCTACAGGTCCACAGCAGCCTCACTGGGAATGTTTCCCGACTATGAGCAGCCTTTCAAGAAGCTGTTTGAGGCCGAGATCAGCAAAACACTCACTGTTTTCTCTTCCAGCAATACCAGATTCCAGCATAGCACATCAGCAGGAAAAGTGCTCCACCAGCCACAGTGGCCATTAACTTAATCAAACCATGTGTTCCCTGGTAGAAAACTCTTCTCATGCTCTCCCAGATCTTCTGAGCATGTCTTGTGGTGCCGGCTGCATCTGTGGGAGCAATGGGCAGCGTGAGCCTGTGCTGTGCTCCACTGCTGAGCTGGCAGCACGCTGGATACGGCCAGGACGTTCTCTGTTTCCCCCAGAGCTGGGGCCTGCAGGCACCTTGCCACCCCTTGGCACAAGACTGCTCAAGCCCTTGAGCTCGCATGGCACAATTTCTCTGTGCTATGCTGGTCTTGTCCAGGCAATACTTTGCAAAAACATGGATAAGGATCAGGAAAATGCCCAGGCTTTTGAAGCTGCTCCACGGCCCTCCATCCTCCAAACAGCCCCTACACCTGATCTACCCTGAGACGGGGAAATTGCAGGGGATCTCAGGGTGTGCATGGCCTGTGCTGCTGTTTGGGCTCCCTGTCAGCTGATGCCAAATGCCTTCCTGCAGAGGCTGGGGAGAAGCTGCAGCCAGGCCAGGCTGGGAAAAAGCCTTGCAGGCCAGGAAAGCAGCAGTGGAGCAGCGAGGCTGCCATGGATCCCTTCCCGCTGTGCTGGGCATGGCGTGTCCAGATGTGCAGAGAAAGCCCCCAGCTGCTGAGTCTCAGGAGTAGGCTGAGGGCCATGGACCCACCACGGCATCTCTCCAGATCACTCAGGATTATGTCCAGATGTTTGAATTCCTCCATTGGTCTCCCAGAAGGAAAGGCTTTGACCTACCCTCATCATCTTCCTCATTATCAGGCTCAGTAACTGATATGGACTGGGAATCCAGATCATCTTCATCATCAAGTTCATCTGCAAAGAAAGGCAGGGCAGAACAGCTCCCGTGACACTGCTGAAAATTCTCCTTCAGGCTGGAGTGGCAGTGAGTGCACCTGGGTGACTGGTGTCCTCCAAGGCACTCCCTCATCTCTGCCTTGCACTCCGGAGCAGGAGCAGGGGGACCACGTGCCTGCAGTGGGCCCACACTGGGATGGAAAGAGCCCCTTGCATGGCAGTCAGGAGAGAAAGGACTCCCTGGAGCTGCCAGCAGCTCTGAACTGAGCCCCAGGCAGGGCCAGGGCTTGGCAGCAGCAGTGGGAGCAGCTCAGGCTCCCTGGGGCCAGAAAGGAGCCACACAAGGCACAGCCCTGGGGCACAGCCCTGGGCCTGGCCCCTTCCCTCTCTGCTCCTCTCCGTGGCTGCACAGAGCACATGGAAGGAGACACTGGCATTGCACACGGGAAGAAAATTGACAGCTAAATGCTCCTTCCTCCCACTGACAGCAATGCTGTGGGATCACTCAGGGCTCCAGAAGGGAGCAGGGCGACATTTCCAGAATCCATCAACCTTCAGACTCTTAAGGGAAATGGAACATGAGAGTGCTCTTGCCACATTGTCACTGATTATTCTGTGTGGAAAGGGACATAGAGAACTTGCCTCCAGCGTCTGGCAAGGTCTTCAAACCACCATTAACCAGCACTTTCAGATAATCCATGTCATGGTCCCAATCTAGAAGGCAGCACAGATCAGAACCATTCCATGGTGCACTGGGATCCCCTTCTGCCTTAGGGAACTGGGCACTGCGAGGGGTTTGGGTAAGGCTGTGGGAGCCAGATGTCAATGGACATGGCCAAAGCTGCAGAGGGGCCTGGGGAGCTCTGGGCTGGCTCTGGTTACTCTCAATACCCTTTCCATGCTCTGTGCAACATCCCTGAAGGGCAGGCACAGCCAAGCAGCAGAGATGGCAGCTCAAGCCTCAGCAGGGCTCAGGCCCAGGGGCACAGCAATTACCTCCTGTGACTGTGCCTGGCATGGCCTCCCTTCCTGCAGCAGAGGCTGCCCATGGGCCACTGCTTCCTCCGGGAAACGCCGCCTTCAGCAGAGCTTTTTGATCGTTCTCTGGAGAAAGGAAAAGGCACAGGTGGATCAGATGGAACTGAGAGTAAAAGGTCTTAAAATCTTAGAAAATCTGGGGACTTAGAAAGTTGGGTTTGGAAAGACATGGGACAAGTAGGCCCTGGAAATGTTAGGCCTTGTGCTTGCTAAAGATCATATGAAACTGCACCTGTGGAATCAATATATGATAAATGACACAATTGTTAGATGTGATTAGATATAATTATTGTTTAAAGAACATGAGGAACAATGCTAGGAAGCTGGGGGGGATCACGAGAAATCCATGCTTGGGCAAAAACAATGCATACAATAGAACAGTGTAAGTTTAATAGTTAATATGTAAGTTCTAGAATGATAGAGTATAAAACATGTTCAGCTCAAAAGCAAGATGGGTCAGATTTGGGTCTGTGTACCCCTGACACCCAGAGCTCTTCAATAAAGCACCTGCATATAATCATTCTGTGATGATGTGTGTTCCTGAACACTATTTTCATCAGATTTTACTGGAATTTTGTGGATTTCTCTTGAATTTTGTGGACATTTGTGGACATTGTGTAGGATATTTCCAGAATTTGGTAGAGTTTTGAGAAGATTTAGGGAATTTTGTGGGATTTTTTTCTGGAATTTTGAGGGGCTTTTCAAAAATTTTTTGGGGTATTGAGGAGATTTATGGAATTTTGTGGGATTTTTCTGGAATTTTGAGGGGCTTTTCAGGAGTTTTGTGGGATATTGAAGAGATTTTTTGGGATGTTTCTGGAAATTTGTGGGATTTTTGTAAGATTTTGAGGAGACTGGAAGAATTTTGAAGGATTTTTCTTAGATTTTGAGGGAATTGGTGGAGATTTTGTGGCATGTTTCTGGAATTTGGCAGGGGTTTGAGAAGATTTAGGGAATTTTGTGGGATTTTTCATGAATTTTGTGGACATTTGTGGACATTTTGTGGGATGTTGCTGGAATTTTGAAGGGTTTTGAGAAGATTTAGGGATATTTTTTTGTTCCTCTAATTTTTGGGATTTTGCTGGAATGTTGTGGAATTTTATGGAATGTTTTAGAATTTTCTGGAATTTTGTGGGATTTTGAAAAGAGTTGAAGAATTTTGAGGTATTTTTCTTAGATTTTGTGTTAATTTGTAAAGATTTTGTGGGATGTTTCCTGACTTTCGTGAAGTTTTGAGAAAATTTAAAAATTTTTTTGGGATTTTTCTGGTATTGTGTGGGGCTTTTTTTGAATTTTGTGGAAATTTGTGGACACTTTGTGGGATGTTTGTGGAATTTTGTGGAATATTGAGAAGATTTAGGGAATTTTGTGGCATTTTCCTGGAATTTTGAGGATTTCTCTTGAATTTTGTGGGATTTGGAAGAGACTTAAAGAATTTTGAGGAATTTTTCATAGATTTTGTGGAAATTGGTAGAGATTTTGTGAGATGTTGCAGGAATTTGGTTGGGTTTTGAGAAGATTGAGGGAATTTTGTGGGATTTTTCTGGAATTTTGTGGAAATTTGTGAGATTTTGTTGGATGTTTCTGAAATTTTGTGGGATATTGAGGTGATTTATTGAATTTTTTTGGATTATATTGGAATTTTGTGGAATTTATCTGGAATTTTGTGGGATATTGAGGAGATTTTGTGGGATGTTTCTGGAATTTTATGGGATTTTTGTGGGATTTTTGTGGATTTTGAAGAGACTTGAAGAATTTTGAGGAATTTTTCTTAGATTTTGTGGGAATTGGAGATTTTGTTGGATGTTTCAGAAATTTGGTAGGGTTTTGAGAAGACTTTGGGAATTTTGTGGGATTTTTCTTGAATTTTGCAGAAATTTGTGGGATGTTTCTGGTATTTTGTGGGATATTTGTTGTCTTTTAAGCAAGGCAGACACCCTGGTTCCAGGAACAGCACGGTGGCCAGCATCTTTGGCCACTCGGTCCATTACCCACGACACCAATGTGATGGATGGCAGAATGGCGTTTATTGCTGGAGAATTTGACATTTTATAACCGAGGGTCACTATGTCAGTCCCATCTGCTTTCATCACAGCCAGGTGCTGTTGGCCAATTGCAGGGAGCATTACCATGCTCTGTGGAGGAGGGGGGGTTACTATCTTTCCGTTACATCCCGGTATCTTCCGAGCGCTGGGCCTTAGCTTCCACACAACATCCCACAAAATATCCACAAATGTCCACCAAATTCAAGAAAAATCCCACAAAATTCACTAAATCTCCTCAATATCCCACAAAGTTCCGGAAACATACCACAAAATTCAACAGAAATTCTACAAAATTCAAAAAACATCATACAAAATTCTGGAAAAGCCCCACAAAATTCCAGAAAAATCCAACAAAAATCCCTAATACCCCTCAAAACCCAACCAAACTCCTGCAACATCTCACGAAATCTCCACCAATTCCCACAAAATCTAAGAAAAATCCCACAAAATTCTTCAAGTCTCCTCTAAATGCCACAAAATTCTAGAGAAACTCCACAAAATTCCAGGAAAATTCCACAAATTTCCAAGAAAATGTCACAATATTCCTTAAACCTTCTCAAAATTCTTTCAAATTCATGAAACATCCGACAAAATCTCCAATTCCCACAAAATCTAAGAAATATTCCGCAAAATTCTAGAGAAATTCCACAAAATTGCAGAAGAATCCCACAAAATTCCTTAAATCTTCGCAAAACATTACCAAATTCCAGAGACATCCCATAAAATGTCCACAAATGTCCACAAACTTCAAGAAAAATCCCACAAAATTCCATAAATCTACTCAATATCCAATAAAATTTCAGAAACATCCCACAAAATCTCCACAAATTTCCACAGAATTCAAGAAAAATCCCACAAAGTTCAAGAAAAGCCCCACAGAATTCCAGAAAAATGCCACAAAATTCCCTAAATTTTCTCAAAACCCTTCCAAATTCCAGAAATGTCCAACAAAATCTCTAATTCATATAAAATTCAAAAGAAAAAAAAAATAAACTTTTGAAAATCCTACAAAATTCCACAAAAATCTCACAAAAATCCCTAAATCTACTAAAGACCCAACCAAATTCCTGCAACATCTCACAAAATATCCACAAATTTTCACAAAATCTAATAAAAATCCCTCAAAATTCTTCAAGTATCCTCCAAATATGAAAAAATTCAAGAGAAAATTCCTCAAAATTCTACAACAATCCCACAAAATTCTCTAAATCTTCTCAAAACCCAACAAATTCCAGAAACATCCCACAAAATATCCACAAATTTCCACAAAATTCAAGAAAAATGCCACAAAATTCTTGAAAAGCCCCACAAAATTCCCGAAAAATTGCCTCAAAATTCCCTAAATCTCCTCAATATCACACAAAATTCCAGAAACCTCCCACAAAATCAGTACAAATTTTCACAAAATTCAAGAAAAATCACACAAAATTCCCTAAATATCCTCAAAACCAGACCAAATTCTAGAATCCTCCCACAAAATCTCCATAAAATCTAAGAAAAGTCCCTCAAAAGTCATTAAAAGCCCCACAAAATTCCAAAAAAAATCCCACAAAATCTCCTAAATCTTCTCAAAACCCTACCAAATTTCAGAGACATCCCATAATATCTAAACCAACTCCCACAAAATCTAAGAAATGTCCTTCAAAATTTTTCAAGTCTCCTCTAAATCCCACAAAATTCTTAAAAGCCCCACAAAATTCCATGAAAATCCCACAAAATTCCCTAAATCTTCTCAAAAACTTTCCAAATTCCAGAAATATCCCTCAAAATCTACAAAAATTTCCACAAAATGTAAGAAAAATCCTTCAAAATTGTTCCACTCTTTTCAAAATCCCTCAAAATTCTTGAAAAGCCTTAGAATATTCCAGAAAAAGAATCCCACAAAATTCCCTAAATCTTATTAAAACTCTACGAAAATCCGGAAACATCCCACAAAATGTCCTCAAATGTCCACAGAATTCCAGAAAAATCCCGGAAAATCACCATCAATTCCCACAAAATCTAAGAAAAGTCTCAAAAAATTCTTCAAGTCTCTTCAAAATCCCCCAAAATTCCAAAAACATACCACGGAATTCTTAAAATTTTCTTAAAATCCCACAAAATTCCAGAAACATTACACAAAATCACCACCAATTCCCCCAAAATCTAAGAAATATCCCACAAAATTCTTTTAATTTTCTCAAAATCCCACAAAATTCCAGAACCATCTCATAAAATCTCAACAAATTTCTACAAAATCTAAGAAATAGCTCACAAAATTCTTCAAGTCTCCTCTAAATCCCACAAAATTCCTGAAAAGCCCCTCAAAATTCCAGGAAAATCCCACAAAAGTCCCTAAATGTTCACAAAAACTTTCCAAATTCCAGAAACATCCCTCAAAATCTACAAAAATTTCCATAAAATCTAAGAAAAATCCTTCAAAATGCTTCCACTCTCTTCAAAATCCCTCAAAATTCTTGAAAAGCCTCACAAAATCTCCAGAAAAATCCCACAAAATTCCCTAAATCTTCTCAAAACCTGACCAAATTCCAGAAACATCCCACAAAATCTCTACAAATTTCCACAAAATCTAAGAAAAATCCCTCAATATTCTTCAAGTCTTCTCAAAATCCCACACAAAATCCCCCAAAATTTCAGAGACATCCCACTGAATTCTTAAAATTTTCTCAAAATATCAAAAAATTCCAGACAAATCCCACAAAATTCACTAAATCTCCTCAAAATCCCACAAAATGCCAGAAACACCCACAAAATTCTGAAAACCCCTCAAAATCTCACAAATTTCTTGAAAAAACCCATAGAATTCCCTAAATCTTCTCGAATACCTATCAAATTTTAGAAACATCTCACAAAATCTCCATCAATTCCTACAAAATTCCAGAAAAATCCCTCAAAATTCTTCAAGTCTCCTCAAAATCCCACAAATCTTAGAAAAATCTCACAAAATTCCGTAAATATCCCACAAAATCTACTCAATATCCCACAAAATTCCAGAAACATCAAACAAAATTCCAGAAACATCTCACAAAATCTCCAATTCTTTCAAAATCTAAGAAAAATCTCTTAAAAATCTTCAAATTTCCTCAAAATCCTACAAAATTTCAGAAAATTTCACAAAATTCCAAAAAATCCCACAAAATTCCAGAAGCATCCCAGAAAATTCTTTAAATTTTCTCCAAGTCCCACAAATCTCCAGAATAATCCCACAAAATTCCTGAAATCTTCTCAAAACCCTACCAAATTCTAGAAGCATCCCACAAAATCTCAACAAATTTCCAGAAGATCTTAGAAAAATCTCATAAAATTCTTTAAGTCTCCTCAAAATCCCACAAAATTCCAGTAAAATCGGATGAAATTGTTGGCATTCAGGAACACAGATGATTTTTCCCCATGGCTGCTGTGGGGAGTGTGGCCATTATCTGAGCACAAAGCTGCAAGCTGCTATCTTTCCCTGCCTTTAGTGGCAGCCTGTGGTGAAACTGAGCAGCGGCACAAAGTGCAGGCCAGGCAGGGAGCGGCCTGGCCCGGCAGCCCCGCTGTGCAAGGCCCAGCCAAGCCTCTGAGAAGGGGCTCCTGGCACTTGCCAGTCTCCATCCTCCCCGGGAAGCGCAGAGCTGCGGCCAGCCCCGCTCCCCTCCCGTGGCCTTGGCTGGCCTGGGGGGAAGGAGGCTGAAGCCGAGCCCTGCTACCTCTTCAAAAGGCGCAAAGCAAAGAGAGCCAAGAGAAATTGCCGGCCTTAGGGCTTCAAGTGCTGTTCCCAGCTTGATGGCACTTTGCAATGGGCAAAACTGCTGGCACTTCTCAGCAATGGCCTCTTATGGGCCAGGAGAAAAACTCCTCTCGGCCTCCAGCAGCTTCAACTTCCTTAGGTGTTTGTTTTTTGAAATGTCAGTCCATCAGACGTGGGATTTTGAGAAAATGTAGGAAATTTTGTGGGATTTTTGTGGAATTTTGTGGATTTTTTCTGGAATTTTGTGGGATTTTGATGAGATTTAGGGAATTTTGTAAGATTTTTGTGGAATCTTATGGGATATTGAGGAAATGTATGGAATTTTGGGAATTTTTCTAGATTTTTGTGGAAATTTTCTAGATTTTTGTGGAAATTTTGGGGAGATTTAAATGATTTTGTGGGATTTTGATGAGATTTAGGTAATTTTGTGGAATTTTTCTGGAATTCTAGAGGATTTTGAGGAGATTTAAATAATTTTGTGGGATTATTTGGGAATTTTCTGGAATTTTGAGGAGATGTATTGCATTTTTTAGAATTTTTGTGGAATTTTGTGCGATTCATCTGGATTTTTGCAGGATTTGGGGGAGATTTAAATCATTTTGTGTGATTTTGAAGAGGTTTAGGGAATTTTGTAAGATTTTTGGGGAATCTTATGGGATTTTGAGGAAATGTATGGAATTTTGGGAATTTTTCTAGATTTTTGTGGAAATTTTCTAGATTTTTGTGGAAATTTTGTGGAGATTTAAATGATTTTGTGGGATTTTGATGAGATTTAGGTAATTTTGTAGAATATTTCTGGAATTCTAGAGGATTTTGAGGAGATTTAAATAATTTTGTGGGATTATTCTGGAATTTTCTGGAATTTTGAGGAGGTGTATGGCATTTTTTAGAATTTTTGTGGAATTTTGTGGGATTCATCTGGAATTCTGCAGGATTTTGGGGAGATTTAAATAATTTTGTGGGATTTTGAAGAGGTTTAGGGAATTTTGTAAGATTTTTGGGGAATCTTATGGGATTTTGAGGAAATGTATGGAATTTTGGGAATTTTTCTAGATTTTTGCGGAAATTTTCTAGATTTTTGTGGAAATTTTGGGGATATTTAAATGATTTTGTGGGATTTTTGTGGAATTTTGTGGAATTTCTCTGGAATTGTTTCGGATTTTGATGGAATTTTGTGGATTTTTTCTGGAATTTTGTGAGATATTGAGAAAATGTAAAGTATTTTGTGGGATTTTTTCTGGATTTTTGTAAATTTTATGAAAATTTGAAGAATTCTGTGGCATTTTTGTAGAATTACATGGGATTTTATGGAATTCTTGGGATTTTTGTGTCATTTTATCAGATTTTACTGCAATTTTGTGGAATTTTTCTTGAATTCTGTGAGATTTTTGTAGAATTTTATCAGATTTTACTGGAGTTTTGTGAATTTTTTGTAAAATTTTGAACATTTTTTATGGAATTTTGTGGGATTTTGAAGAGACTTAAGGAATTCTGTGAGATTTTCCTGGATTTTTGTGAACTTTTGTGGGATTTTTGTGGAATTTTTCTGGAATTTCGAGGAAATTTGAGAAAATTTCAATATTTTTGTGGAATTCTTGTGGAATTTTGTAGGGGTTTTTTTGAATTTTATGCAATTTTGAGAAAAATTTAGGGAATTTCGAGGAAATTTGAGGCGATTTGGGAAACCGTGAGATTTTTCTGAAATTTTGTGGATTTTTTCTGGAATTTTGTGGGATATTGAGAAATTGTAAAGTATTTTGTGGGATTTTTTCTGGATTTTTGTCAGATTTTATGAAAATTTGAAGAATTCTGTGGCATTTTTGTAGAATTACGTGGGATTTTGTGGAATTCTTGGGATTTTTGTGTCATTTTATCAGATTTTACTGCAATTTTGTGGAATTTTTCTTGAATTCTGTGAGATTTTTCTGTAATTTTATCAGATTTTACTGGAGTTTTGTGAATTTTTGGTGGAATTTGGAACATTTTTTGTGGAATTTTGCGGGACTTTGAAGAGACTTAAGGAATTCTGTGAGATTTTCTTGGATTTTTGTGGACTTTTGTGGGATTTTTGCGGAATTTTTCTGGAATTTTGTGGAATTTTGAGAAAATTTAAATATTTTTGAGGAGTTCTTGTAGAATTTTGTAGGATTTTTTTTTAAATTTTAAGCAATTTTGAGAAAATTTAGGGAATTTTGAGGAATTTTGAAGTGATTTGGGAAACCGTGGGATTTTTCTGAAATTTTGTGGATTTTTTCTGGAATTTTGAGGGTTATTTCTGGCTGTCTTTGAAAACTGGAGGAGATTTTGTGGTATAGTTCTGGAATTTGGTGGGATTTTGAGTAGATTTAGGGAATTTTGTGGAGCTTTTCTGCAATTTTGTGGGAATTTGAGGTAATTTAGAGAATTTAGTTACTTTTTGCTGAATTTTGTAGATTATTTGTGGAATTTTTTGAAAGATTTCAGGGATTTTGTGGAATTTTCTGAAATTTTGTGGGATTTTCAGGAGATTTCAAGAATTTTGAGGGATTTTTGTTGGATGGAGTTTGGAGTTTAGTTGCGGGAATTTGAGGAGATTCAGGGAATTTTGTTGGGGTTTTTTGCTGAATTTTGTGCAATTTTTCTAGAATGTTGTGGGATTTAAAGAAAAATTAAAGAATTATGAGATTTTTCATTAATTTTTATGGAATTTTTCTGGAATTTTGTGGATTTTCTCTGCAATTTTGTGGAATTTTTCTGCAATTTGTAAGATTTTAACAAAATTTAGGGAATTTTGTGGTGTTTTTCTGCCATTTTGTGGGATTTTTGTGGGAATTTTGTCACATTTTGCTGGAATTTTGTGGGATTTTTTTATTAATGGAGAAGACAATGGAGATTTTGCCAAACCTCCTTTCAAAGAACAAAACTTGGGACAGCACGACAGAAAAGAAGAAAAGAAAATCTTCCCCAGTTAGAACAGAGCCAGAGTCCCACCATTTTCCCCTCCACTTTCATTTCTTTTCTACATTTAGAGGCAAACCTTCCATCTCCAAAAGCTTCCATCTCTCACTTCCTGATGCCGTTTGCCACCCTTTAGCCTCGACCCCCACGGATCTGAGTGCTGTCCATGTGGGGCTGGGGATGCTCAGCCTGGAAAGAGAAGGGGCTGGGGAGGCCTCCCTGCAGCTCTAGGAAAGATGGGCACAGAGAGGAGAAGGCTTTCAACTGCAGGAGTGAGATTGAAGTTGGATCTAATGCAGCTGCTCTTTTCCACTCAGGCTGCTGGGCCACTGGCCCAGGCTGGGCACAGAGGCTGGGGATGCTCCATCCTTGGCAACATCCAAGGCCAGCTGGGAGCAGGGCTCTGAGCAACCTGTTCTGGGGGAAGATTGCTCAGCTTGGAACAAGATGGTCTTTAGGGTCCCTTCCAAGCCCAAGCACCCAGGGATTCCATCATTCTAGCATCTCCCTTGTCCACTTCAGCCTGGGCCTGGGCTCCTGGCACTGATGTCACAGTGCACGCTCCAGCTAGAACTTCCAGCATCCAGCAACGGCCACAACACAACCCTTGGCTCCTTGTGTCAGCACGCTCTTCACCCTGCTCCAGGCCTACCCCTGTCACCTTGTTGTCACCTGCTCCCTCATACCCCCAGCAGTCCCAAAAGCTCCCCGGTGTGTGCATTTTGCTCTCCATCCCTGCAGGATGTCTGCATTTGCTCCAAAGAAGGTATGGTACTATTCCACGGAGGTGGACACCCCGCAGCTGCCTGGCTGGGCTGGAGCTCTGTGGGATAGTGTGGGAAAGGGACCCCACTGGGAGATTTTGCTACCTCTGCAGGCTGTCACAGACACAGAGGAGGAGATGGAGGTGGATATGAAAGAGATGGAGGAAGAGATGGAAGTGGATACACAGATGGATACAGAAGAGGACATGGAAGTGGATGGACAGGAGACGGGAGAGGAAGAAATGGAGGTGGACATGGAAGAGCACATTGAGGAGATGGAGATTGATATGGAAGACGAGGAGGAGGATATGGTGTTGGGATGAAGAGCGATGCCAGCAGCAGAACAGGCAGGTGCTCCCCACAGGCAGAGTGGGTCCCCTGCTGCCAGCCTGGGGCTGGGCTGGGCACTCCCTGCTCAGGGACACGCTAGCCCATGCACTGGATTCTGCTGGCCATCCCTGGCCTGGCCTGGGCTTGCTTTGGGCCACACAAGCCCTGTTCCAGTGCCTGGGCCACAGCCCCCAGCCCCAGCCAGCCTCACTTCTGGCAGCAGAGTCCCACTGTGCCAGTGTCCCAGCCTGGCAGCACATGGAACACCCCTCCATGCCTGACTGCACTGACCGTGCTACTTGTTTTTCTTCCAGGACTGAGGCACATCCCGGACACAGATGCCACCCTGCTGTATATACGTTTTACAGTTGTTGTGTTCAGATAGATGTTTTAGAGTTTCCTGTAGTGTTCTGTAAATACGTTTCATGTAGTTTTGTTAGATATGTTCTTAGGAAAATAGGTTCTATAGTTTGTTGTTGTTGTTGTTATCAATATTCTTACAATGTAAATATGTTGTGTAGTTCATTCTTGTTCCTTTTCTTCTACAAATAAACATTCTTTGTTTTTCACACCCCAGTTCTCTTTGCATTTGCCTCGGGCACATTTGCAAAGCTGTGCTTTCCACTCGCTCCAGGTTCCCAGGGCTGGATGTCCCTGCGGGAGCTGGCACAGCCACCCCAGGAGTGGGCTCCCTGTGCACAGGGGGTCCCACTGACAGAGCTCACCCTCTCCTTGCAGTTTCTCTGCACACACTTGGTAGCTGGAGGAGCAAATCCCAGTGGGCCCTGTCCCATGGCATCCCACATGGGAGCAGGGCTCAGCCTCATCCATGGCTCTACCCTGGCTCGCCCCAGGGCTAAGGAGGCTGCACTGGGCTGCGGGCAGCCTGCTTCCTGGGCACCCTGAGGGGCTGGAGCCAGCCTGGAGGGAGCCTCAGCACAGGGCCTCTGGCCCACATGCACCAAGATTTCCTTTGGAAACCCCCTCTCTCACCACACTCTGCTACAAGCACAACATCAATTGTTCCTCCTAGTTAAAAGGGAGACCTTAATTGGCACAAATTTGTCCCTTGGACTTTCTAGCACAGCAAATGTCAGCACTTGTAATCCCTGTTCTGCACTCCCTGCTCAGGCACCAAAACCTTGGAACCTGCCGGAACATCTTGAATTAGCACCAACCTGCAGAGAGCTACAGGGGGAGAACAACCCCCAACCACACAGGGACATTGATGGGCTGGGGTAGAGCTGAAACTAAAGTATTTTAATGCCAAGAGAGAGGATTTTTTATTGCTGAATTCATTCTCCCAGGACAAGAATGAAAGCTTTGTCTCCTCACTTGCCACACATGTCTATTGCCAAGGTTTGCTTCTGGGTTACGACTGATTTTTATTCATCTCTTCACAACTCTGATGCTCTTCCTGCCTAAGGTGCAGAGATGATATTTCAGCTATTTCAGAGCCAGGTGAGCTCAGCACAGCTTGTGCAACACACAGAATTTCCAGACCCACAGATTCAGACCATGCAAACTGATACTTTTTCATCTCTGTGCAAAGATCACTGCAAGGATGTCAGTGATGTACCACACACTGCTCAGAGCCGTCCTTTCTATCCAGCTCTCCCCAGTCACTTCACACACTTCACTCCAAGCACTTTCTGATAGAGTTCAGTAGCACATGGGATTTCATCCTGGCTTTTCTTCCTTTTCTCCTGAGCTGTCTCCAGACACCGTGTGTGGGCACTGCAGCAGCATGAACGTGGCACCTCCCTGACACTGAGATTCATGTCACAACTTTTCATCCAAAGCAGCAAAGAAATCATTCCCACTGGCTCCCACACGGCTCCCTGGCAACTTTGTGCTGCTGCAGCTCCAGTACCAGCCCTGGTGCACAGCAATTTCAGGAGGAGACACACCAAAGGAATCAGCCATTCCCAGAGAAGAAACATCTGTTTGCATGGCCCAAATCCCCACAACACTGCAGACTGTGCTGACCCTGCACACTCTGCATTTGCACTTCAGCCTCTGTGCCTCACTTTTCCTCTCACTAAAGTCCCCCCAGTTTCCCTCATGCTCACATTCCCAAGAGAATTCAAAGCAGCATTAGGAGCAGGGATAGATGATGGGAGCTGTCCCAAGGCTCAACAAAATTTCTCAGGCCTGACAATTCTAGCCAAGGACAGAGGAAAAACCTGCATGAACGAGGTGTGAAATCAAAGCAGTCATCAAATTTAGGTAGAATGAGAGAAGCTAAAGAGGTTTTCAATGTTTGCAACAAGATTAGCAGCTCCAGGCACAGGAGGGATGTGACATTTTCCCCACTGTAACAACTCTGGGATGCAAATTGCATCTCAAATCCTTCTCCCCAGCTCTGGGACTTGTTCAGCCCCCACCATGGTGCTGAATTTTTCAAGCAAAGTGGAATCTGGTCAGAGAGGTGACTTGCAAATCCAAATCACAGAGGACAGCTTGGAAGCAGCAGCCAGAGCAAAGAGAGGCAGAGCCTGGCCCTGGGGTGCAGCACAATGTTGTGGTTTAGATTTCCTAATTTCATTTCCCAGCCAACGCACCAAATAAATGTCATGGTTTTAAAGCAGTAGCTAAAAAATTACAAGAAAACTTACTTATTTCTTGCTGTGAGATATACATTAGAACAAGAGCAAAAGAGACTTAAAAGGAATAAAGAAAGTTTTTTAACAGAACTACAAGAATAAGAAAACCAGAATAACTTCCAGAAAACCTCTTTCTCCCCCACTACCCAACCATTCCTTTGTTCACATGAAAACATAGAGACAAAAAACTTGGAACTTTGGTGTTTAAAACACTCCCAATTCCTGCTAGAGTCTTTTCATCAGCTTTGTAGAGAAACAGAAGTCTTCTGCTAATCTATGGAGTTTTCGCAAGAAAACCATTTCTGTTATAGTTTTCTATTTCTCTGATGCCAGCTGCCTGGAAAAAATCTGTCAGCAGTTCACTCCTCCCATTTCACATCACTCTGAGGTGTGTTATGGGTCAAATGAGTCTTGGGATGTCATTTTTAAGGATGAGTTATTCAAAGGCAAAAGTTCTCTTCATCTGTCTCTGTGAGCCTCCCTGGAAAGAGAAGTTTTCTCTTTGCCTCTCAAAAGGCCACAAATCTTCAACTATTACTTCTCCCTCTGTTTCAGTATCTCACAGCATCACAATCACTTCACTATTTGCTCAAATTCCACACTTTGAACACTCCATTCCTCCCAATATACTCTGTCATGAATTAAAGGAGCTCTTTTTCAGAACACTATTGTCCATCTCCATAGCTTTAACAGAAAAATATTTCAGTTTAATTAAAGCATCTCCTTATTCTCTCTTCCGCATCTAAAACTTAACTCCTTTCATCACAGTTTTTGATGGTTTTATGATGTCGTCTTTATGTTGATTGTCTGTCTCTCTCTGTCTCTCTGGGAAAAAGGAGTAATCTGTACGTTTTATCCAGGTAGTAAAAGAGTTAAAGTCTTGGAAAGCTGCAGATGTTGATGGTGTCAGGTTTCAGTCCAGCAGCAGAAACTGCAAACGAAGCCAGGCCGGCCGGCTCCGTTTCTCCCCCCCCGCCCTCTGCGGCCTTGTCCGGCCTGGAGGGGGGAGGAGGCCGAGACAGAGCCTGTTACCTCGTCAGAAGCCAGAAACCAAAGAGAACAAGAGAGCTGTCATAGGGTAGCTTTACTTTTAAGACAGCTTAGAAAGAAGAGAAGTTGAAGCTGCTAGTGGCTGATGGGAGTTTTTCCTCCTGACCAATTATGAGTCATTTCCAAGAATTGACAGCAGATCTGACTATTAAAAAGTGAATTCAACTTGTAAACACCCCCTTAAGAAGTACAGACAGAATTCTCTTATTCTCTTTGGTTTCCGGCTTCTGAGGAGGTAACAAGGCTCTGTCTCAGCCTCCTCCCCCCCTCTCCAGGCAGACCAGGCCGCGGGGTGGAGGAGGGGAGAGGGAAGAGAAGCAGCGCTCGTCAGCCAAGCTTGGTTTTCAGTTTTAGCTGCTAGACTGAAACTTAACACCATGAACTCTTGCAGTTTTCCTAAAGCTTTTAATTCTTTTACTACCTGGATAAACATACAGATTACTCCTTTTCTCAGAAAAACAGAGAGAGACAATCAACATAGAGAAGACATCATAGAACCACCAAAAACAGTGAAGAAAAGAGTTAAGTTTAAATAAGAAAGAGAGAATAAAGAGATGCTTTACAGCTGAAATATCTTTCTGTTAAAGCTATGGAGATAGACAATAATAGTATAAAAAGACTCCTTTAATTCATGATGAGTGTTGGGAAGAATAGAGTATTCAAAGTGTAACTTTTGAGCAAAAGACAGAGAGTACTTGTGATACTGTGAGTTGCTGGAATTGAGTTGAGTGAAGATTTTGAAGCTTTGGGGGGCAAAGAGAAAACTGTTTTCCAGGAAGGCTCACAGAGACAGATGAAGAAGACTTCTGCCTTTGAATGACTTATCCTTAAAAATAAAATCCCTAAGCTCAGTGACCAATACACACCTCGGAGAGATGTGAAATGGGAGGAGAAGATCTAATGACAGATTTCTGGGCAGCAGGCATTAGAGAAATAGAAAACTATGACAAAAAATAGTTCTCTTGTGAGAAACTCCGTAAGTTAACAGAAAGAGGCTTCTGTTTCTCTACAAAGACTGATGAAAAGACTGTAGCAAGAATTAAGACTGTTTTTAACCACCAAAGTCCTAAAGTTATTTGTCTCTATGTTGTCATGTGTACAGAAGAATAGTTAAGATGTGGAAGATAAGGGGGTTTTCTGAAAGTTTATTCTGGTGTTCTTATTCTTGTAGTTTGTTAATAAACTGTCTTTATTCTTTTTAAGTTTTAAGCCTGTTTTGCTCTTGTTCTAATCCATATCTCACAACAAGAAATAAGTAATTTTTTACTTACTGGTTTAAACCCACGACACCTGGCAGCCTCAGTGACTGTGGATTTATTGACATCTCAGCCCTACAAGATTCCCATGGGAATTATGGGACCAGTGATAATAAATGGAAAAGCTGTGGGCGCAATAGTGTTGGGACATTCATCTGCTAGTCTAATGGGACTGTTTATTTTACCTGGAGTAATTGATGTGGACTATTCTGGTGAAATATATATCATGGCATATACACTGGCACCACCAGTCAGAATTGATAAGGGACAGCGAATTGCACAACTGGTGCCAGTACCACAATATACCCATCAATTGACACCACTGAAAAATCAATTACAGGGTACAGGTGGATTTGGTTCTACAGGAGGACTTACATTGCTTACCCTGGGCTTAAACACTCGACCCAAGCGAAAAGTTGTTCCCAATTATAACGGAGAATCCCACCAATTAGAAGGACTATTGGATACTGGGACAGACTCAAGTATTGTTGCTCCACAGTATTGGCCCCAGGAATGGCCTTTGTTGTCCAGTATGGTTACTGTTACAGGGGTGGGAGGCTTAACTTTGGCAAAAAGGTCTCCACAAATCCAGATACAATTAGATGGGAAGGTCATCAATTCTGTTTTGTCAATTGTTCCATTACCAGACAAGGTTCAATGTCTAATAGGGCGAGATATTTTGTCCCAACTTGGTGTTATTTTGACCAATGAGCACCCTTTAGAATAGAGGCCATTGTTTGGACTTTCCCACTCCCACGTAAATGGATAATTCAGGAACCAGTATGGGTTGAACACTGGCCTTTAAAAAGGGAAAGTCTGCAACAAGCTCATCTATTAGTGCTGGAACAATATCAACAAGGACATTTAAAGTTGTCAACAAGTCCTTGGAATGCCCCTATTTTTGTTATAAAAAAAAATCTGGAAAAGATCGATTGCTGCATGACTTACGTGCAGTAAATGAACAAATGGAGCCAATGGGGGCGCTACAACCTGGTTTGCCCAATCCTGCAATGTTTCCAAGAGATTGGCCCTTGTTAATAATTGATTTAAAGGATTGTTTTTACACTATCTCACTGCATGAACAGGATACTTGCAGATTTGCTTTTACCTTGCCCTCATTAAATCGAGCAGAACCAGACAAGAGATTTGAATGGACAGTTTTACCACAGGGTATGCGTAATTCTCCTACCTTGTGCCAGCTTTATGTTGATAATGCTTTGCAACCACTACGTGTTCAGTGGCCTACAACTATTATTTATCACTATATGGATGACGTTCTTTTTGCTCAGTCACAACCTTTTGCAGATTAACAAGTTAAAGACATTCAAACACAACTACTTCAGAATGGACTGATTGTTGCACCTGAGAAAATACAGCAGTCATCCCCATGGAAATATCTCGGGGGGACTTTAACTGAGCAGTATGTTGCCCCTCAGAAACTGTCATTGAACACGTCACTTCATACTGTTCATGATGCTCAGCGATTGCTGGGGGATTTGCAATGCCTTAAACCTGTTGTGAGTATTTCTAATGAACGTTTACAACCCTTATGACCTTTGTTGAAAGGTACTGATCCTACAGCACCTATACAGGTCACCAGTGAACAACAAGAAGCTCTCAATAAAATAATGGACGGTATCCAGACAGGTGTTGTTCGTAGGCGAGATCCAGACTTCGACATTAACTTTACTGTATGGTTTGGACCTCAACATCTCATCGGTGCTTTAACACAGCAACAAAAGAAAACAGGGGAGATATGGGTACTAGAGTGGTTGTTGCCACCACTACAACAGAGACATACCTTAATTCAAAAAATTGAAATTTTAGCAGATTTAATAAAACAAAGGTAGAAGT
Organism: Cyanistes caeruleus; assembly: GCF_971803275.1. Lineage (NCBI taxonomy): Eukaryota > Metazoa > Chordata > Aves > Passeriformes > Paridae > Cyanistes > Cyanistes caeruleus. The sequence goes on from NW_028255934.1 coordinate 98,772, forward strand.
GATTGTGACAAATTATGGGTGCAGATCCAGCTGTCATACAGATACCAATAAAAAAGGACACTTTAGACTGGTATTTAATTCACAGCTCCACACTGCAAGAAGCATTGCTTGACAACAGCAGTGTGGTCAGTACTGAGGAGGTGCCTGGAATACCACTACGATGGATAGGCCAGCAGAATTGGATTGAAAAGCCCAAACAATCATTTTGCTGTTACCAGGGGCATCAACGGTGTTCACTGATGCTGGAAAGAAATCTCCCACAGCTGCTGCTACATGGCAAAATTCAGAAGGACAATGGAATCATCACATTATGCCAGCTCAAAAGGAGGACACATTACAAACTCTGGAATTAGTCGCTGTTGTTTGGGTTTTGGTGCAGTTTAAGGGTCCTGTTAATGTGGTAACTGATTCTTTATATGTTGCAGGAGTGAGTGAACGTATTGAAAAAGCAGACATAAAGGAAGTAAAAAATCCTCGTTTATATGAACTGTTTTTGCAGCTTCAAAGAGCAGTAAAGTTGAGGACTGCTGCCTTTGCTATTATCCATATTTGTAGTCACAAATGGGATGTGGGTTTAGGAGAAAGAAATGCTAGGGCAAACCGATTGGTCTATAAAGATCCAAAAACAGGACTGTGGGGAGGTCCCAGCAAGGTACTGTATTGGGGACGTGGTTATCTTTGTGTGTCTACCCCCACAGGGCCTGTTTGGGTGCCGAGCCGATGGACTAAACCTGCTGATCCCCGGGATTTACCTTCAGCTGATCCAGAAAATTCTGCTGATACTTCTCGCTCTCTACCATCAACATAGAGACGGGATCTGATGAACTCTCACATGAAAATCTTGTATACAGTACCAGAGTGTGAATGTTATCCTTTTGTATGTTACATTTGTAAGGTGTGTAAAGAAAAGTGGTGGGCACATTCTAAGTGGGGTCGATCCCCAAGAGGGATTTGTACAGAGTGTTACAACTTTGAAAGAAATTTCACTGAGGTTGCATTACAGGAAGATGTGCAAACAGGACAATTTGAAAAGGATCTGATAGATGGTGAGAGATTTTTGCTTTTGTGATAAATCCAGAAAATTATTGTTATCATCCTAATACCCCTTTGCCGTATATTATTGAAATAACCACAATACACTGTTATAAAACACTTACACAGGTCAGGTGTGATATTCCAGGGGTAAAAAATAAAAATTGGGAGCAATTCTTAAAACGGCAGTCTCGAGAGAAAGGGTCTTTCCCTGAAAGTTATCCCTGCTGCTGAGAAGATGGAACAGCCGGTGGTTCGAAGCAACCGAATCGACGGGCAAGGCAGAGGGGTAAAAGAAAAGGGAAGCAAGATCTCACATGGGATCCAGCCAAGATGCTGGCTGAAGTGCCACAATCTTTTTAAGGTTCTTAAAGGACTACCTCTGATCAGGTTGTTATGGTGGTTTACCATGATAAAGGGAAATGAAGGGTTTTTGATTGACATGGAAGAGAGACAAAATACGTGGGTAACGTGGGCTAATCAAACTAGACAGGATAATTTTTGCCTTTCAATGGCCACCCCTTCCGATCCTTTTCGAACTTGTTTAGTGGGCGCACCTTTAGATGATTCACTCAATGCCACAATGTTTAAAAAATGGACAAAGAATTGGAAAATGCCCAAGGAAGCAAACAAAACATGTGAAATTCCATCAGGTAGATTCACGATCAATATTTGTGACACAGGTTTAATCCCAGCAAATCCCATTGGTGCTCAAATTTGGTACATTGCTACAGGTTTAAATGTTACCGGGTCAGAGCCACGAGAGTTAAGACTGTTAGGCTCAGCCCCTAGCAATTATTGTTTAACTTTTGTCAATTGGGCTAGGAACAATCATGCAAAAAAGTCTCATGGGCCAAATGGTACAAATATTTCTCCACAAAATTTGCTGTATTTGCAGAATAATGATGCATACTGTGGCAATTGGTCTCACAAGGTAAATTCTAGCAGTTCACCTCTGCAATTACCACCTGGTATTTTTCTAATCTGTGGACATCGTGCATGGCAAGGACTGCCAGCAAACATTTATGGAGGGCCTTGTTATTTTGGGAAATTGACATTGTTTGCACCCACTATACAGCAACTATGAGGAGCCAATAGAATCAGGTAACGAACAAAGAGAAGTGTGTTCCAATTGGGGCCAGAATGCAAGGATCAGGTTGAACTTTGGGAACGTCCTACAGTGATTGTGTCATCTCTTTTTACACCTGGAGTATCTAGTGCTCAAGCCTTAACACATTTACGACGACTGGCATGTTGGACAGGAAAACAGTTTAATATTACATCAAAGGTTTTGTCTGATTTGCTTTTGGAAATGAAGAGTGTTAGGCATGCTGTATTGCAGAATAGAGCTGCTATTGATTTTTTACTATTAGCACAGGGCCATGGCTGTGAAGACTTTGATGGAATGTGTTGCATGAATATTTCTGACCATTCAGTGTCTATTCATGCTCATCTCCGACAACTACAGAACAATATGAAAATATTAACCATGGAAACAAATCCATTAGAGGAATGGTTTCAATCCCTAGGTCTCACAGGATGGTTAAAATATTTGGCACAAATGGCAATTGTTGTTATATTGATCATTGTGATTGTGTTACTGTTTATTCCTTGCATACTGCAATGCTTGCAAAACATGATGAAAAGGGCTACTTCTACAGTTTTGTTAGTACAAAAAGAAAACAGGGGAATTGTAGAGGAATGGCTAGAGAGCAAAGGTCATGTTCCCATGCAGCAGTTAGCTGGGAAAGTATGAGACAATAGAGTACAGTTGGTGTGAGATGTTGCAAGGTCAGGAAGGTCTTAGTGATAACTGTTAACAGAGAACAGGACGCTGTGATCAGAAGAATGTGAATTCAGCATAGATGAGCGATCACAGGAATGTGGAATTAGGTGGAGTTGACCTTAAATAAAAATATCCAATAATGAGCTTGTTTTTACACTTTGTATGAGCCTAATTATTGATGCTATATAAGTGGTTTTAGAGTTACCAATAAATGAGACTTGCTGATCATTCATATTGAGTGCTGCATTTCTCCCGCCGAACTCATCATTTAGGTCCAAGTTCCAAACTGCAAATTTTTACACTCAAGACACAGTCATGAAGAACATGTATTTCAATTTCCTATTCCTTTAACTGCAGTGTAAAATATCTTAATATTGGAAAACATCCATAAAATCTCTCAAGGAAGGCAGCTAATGGATCCTTTTCACTAGCACGTGAACAAACTAAGGAACTAAAATCAAAGCTGAGTTCTCTTTTTCAAAAGATCAGTTACCTCTTTCTTACTCCAGTGTTATAGAAGATTTTTCACTACACACTTGGGGGTAATTTTTATCTTTCATATTTTTGGGGGGGGTTTTTTTGCTTGCTTTTGTTGTTTTTGTTGGTTTTTTTTACAGAAAACATGTCCTAGAAAAGGCATGTCCTTTGCTCCTGGTTCCCGTGTGGAGCAGCTCCCTTCCCGCTGGCTGAGCTGCTCAGGCAGAGCCCGGCAGCTCCTGGCCCTGCAGGGCTGAGGCTTTTCCCCGTTGCTGGGCACAGACTGATGGAGCAGCAGTGCTGAACACGGGGACACGCAGAGGGAGCAGAGCAGCTGCCTTTGCCCACCTGAAGCTCCAAGGCCAAACTCTGAGCAGGCACGGCTGCAAGAGACTCGCAGGCTCCCTGTTGGCTCTGCTGCCCCACTTGTGCCCGGCCCAGCTCTGCGGGAGGCAGAGGGAGAACAAGGGGCAGCTCCCTCCCAGCCCCAGCCCAGGGACCCCTCCAGCCCCGGGCCTTGGGCCACTGTCAGCACCCGCTGCTCCAGCCACGGCTTCTGCTGGCACTGACAGCAACAACCAAACTGGGGCTGGTCCCGAGGGAGCAGCAGCAGTGCCTGCATCTGATCCCTCAGTCTGGGGCAGCCCCCTGGGGGAACAGAGGGCACAGCAAGAGGGACAAAACCAGTCAAGGTCAGAGACTGGGAAGAGCCAGAGCTGGGAGCAGGAACAGCTGCTTCATTGAATCCTGGAGAAAGCTCTTGGCTGGGTCAAAGCACTGAAAGGTGTGAAGAGCAGAGAGGAGGCCACACCAAACAATGCTCCTGTTTTCACATTTCCCCTCTCTGTGTCCCAGAAGGAATTGAATGAACTTATTCTTCTCTCCCAGTTGTCTCCTTCAGCTTGAGCAGCTCAGCACCAGGAGCTGAAGGAGCTGAAGCCTCAGGCCACAAGAGCTGAGCAAGAGGGGGCTTTTGGACTAAAGTAATGCTGCTAAGTAATGGACCTAGCTGAATGCAGCAGATAGAATCCTGGTATTATAGAATCCATTCTGCTGGAAAAGACCTCTGAGTTCATCCAGTCCAGCCAGTCACCCAGCAGTGTCAAGCCCCCCACTAAACCTCGTTTCTGAAGTGCCAAGGTCTGCACAACAGGCCCTGAGTGAGGCCTGAACAACAGGCCCTGAGCCAAAGGTGATCTCTGAATGAACCTTCCAGCCAAAGGTTACCTGTCCATCTGCTCATTACTGAAATATTCATGGTCATGAACACTGTGATAGATGTATCCACTCATCAATGAAACATGGATTGACCTTTCTGTGTTTAGAAGCCAGACAAGGCCATGAAATCCGACATCTGGCCTTGTTTGGGGTGTATGGTCAGGGTCGACTCCCTTGGTTCCTCCTTGAGCCCTGGCCAGGCTTCTGTAGGGAACCAAGAGGAGGATGAAACCAGAGGTTCCCACACCAGAAGTGCTGTCAGTTTGTTTATTCAGCACTATCAAAGCTGGGCCCTCTCTCACAGCGGGGTTGGAGCCTCACCTGTGGCTGGAGGCACCTGCAGGAATTCCCAGTGTCTGGAGTGGCTCTCCAGCCCTTGGCTGTGACAGCTTCCCCAGCTGATGGGTGGATCTGGGGATGGCAAAGTCTGAGGGGAACTGGTGCTGGATCTTTGTTAATCCCTGCAGGCAATCTTTGGCACTGATGATTGGATTCATTGCTGAGCTGCTCCTTTTGTCATCTTTTGCTGCTTGGAGCTGCAGTTAGTGACACTGATTCCTTCAGGTGGTGTTTGTGCCTTTGGTGCTGACTCTGCCTGCTGCTGAAACAAAACTGGCAAAGTCTAGCCAGATCACAACAAAATGTCACTTTTAAAATGTAAATGTAAGGAATCAGTCCCATCTGTAATTCCCAGAAGGGAAGCTCTCCCCAGAGTTTGCTGGCTCTGGAGTGGGGCTGAGGTCGGAGCACCGTGCGAGCAGTGGGGCAGTCGGTTAAAAGAGGCTGAACCGCTGGATGTCTTAAAATGCATCCAAACATTGCATATGGAAAAAGGAAAAGAACTCATGGGTTTGGGAAGACAAGGAGGGATTTTGTTAACAGCACCAACAGAAGGAACAATTGTTTTTGGAATGCTCCCACGTGGAGTGGTTTTAGTCTTTAGCTCAGGTTTGTTTGTCCAAGTAAAATAATAATAACAATAACAATAATAATAGTAATAACAACACAATAATATATATTTATATATATAACTAAAAATCAAAAATGTGAAATAATGCTGACAATTCCAATTTGTTACCTTTGGCTGCTCACTGTAACACTAAAATACCCTACAAAAAAGGACTAGCAAAGACCCAAATGTCAATGGTAAACTTTGTGAATTGTATACAAGGAATAAAGGAGGAAGGGATAAAACTGGCAATTTTTATAGGGTTTGCCGATGCTGTGATGTGGAATGCTTTGTCTGTTCCTGTGAAAAACACAGTGATTAAGACTGCTGCGTTTTTCATGTAACACACTATCTACAAGCTACAGGATTGGTTGAACAATTGTTAAAAGAGCAGTTGATAAAATGAGGAGATGGGAACCTGTCCCGGTGGAGAACCCATCTCCCAGATGAGCTCCATGCCCTTAACAATGGGCCCACTGGGAAATGGAAACCCCTGGGTGTGCACGGCTGCACCCAATTTGCAAACACAGCCATGGACAGTGAGACTTGGACTGCCTGGGAAATTGTTCTGGCTGTGATGGCCCCTGCCAGGGCCAGCCCAGAGGCTGCAGGGCTGGACCTTCATGCACTGGAATTCATTAGGAGAAATCAGAAGCAAATGAGAGTTTACAATACAGGAATAAGAATTCAGATTCCTCCAGGACACTTTGGTTTGATAACTGCTCACTGGAGCTTGGCCTTGCAAAGGGTTCATGTCACGGGAGGAGGAATTGATGCAGATTATCAAGGAGAAATTGAAGTAAGTCTGTTAAACAATAGTGAAAAAGATTTGATTGTTCAACCCCATGACAAGGTAGAAGAAATATTGATATTGCAATTGAAAAAATAATTGTGAAGAAAGAATATCCACTTTGTAATAAAGAATTGGATGAATAAAAATTCGAAAGAAAAGGTTTAAATAAAGTATATGTAATTGTAAATGATGAAAATATGGAATGAGAAATCCTCCTCCAGGTCGAGGCAGGATTTCTCTTCCAAAGCAACAGATTGCAGCCAAGCACCCAGATAACAATCGCAAGCAGGCACATCAGCGCCGAAAGAATGGGCAGGACACGGGCCATCGAACAAACAAAGGAACGGGCCCGGACGAGATATCGCCGAGCCCGAGCATCTCCGCCCTGACCACCTGTGCTGGAGAAATGGAGAAACTAGACAAAGGAAGAGGAGCCAGCCGAGATAGCCATCGGCTCCAGGATGGGTGCCACCACTCCACCCTAATGGCCCGGACCAAAATGATATCAAAAAGACATCCTGGACCTCTTTACATATGAGGAGCCTCTGCCCAACGTCTATTGACTCTATTCTCCAGTGCCAGGAAATCTATTCTTCGAACAATCAAGAACCTCTTAGCAAAGGGTGCCTGCTTGGAATTTGGCCTTGGGACACAAACTTCCTATAAAAACCCAGGCCAAAGGACTCTCAGGCGTGGATTTGGGAGCATCTATACCTTGCGTATAGACCCTGTCCACCCAGCGCTGCGCTGCTTATTTTATTGTGGTTTTTTTTTCTCTTTGTTCGAATTTATTATTGTTTGATAATAAATTTTCTCTTTTATATAACCCGAAATTGCCTTTGCATTTATAACAGATTGGTGCCGTGACTCGGATCGGAGAAATTGCAGGAGAATCTCGCTACCCAGGACGGGTACCCCCGCTGATTTTAGCGGCCTGGTGAGTCGAGAATCTCCGCAGCTCATTCCGACATCCAAACCAAATTTAGGCTAAGGTAAAAACCACAATAAAAAGGAAAAAGGATCCAGAGAGCTCGGGAAGGCGAGGAGCCTTCGAGAAAGCCGCGGCTTGGTAGCTCGTAAAAAGTCATCTGTGCACGAAGATACCCTCGCAGGAAAATAGCTGTAAGTATTGTGAGGTTGAGCTGATGATTGGGCGATTGTGTGAGACGTGATCTGATCACGAAGCGAGTGCGGACTTCAAGGTCGCGGTTCCATCCTACCGCGAGGGAATTGGCCGGCCGAGAAGGAAGCGATTCGGGGTGAAAAAGTTCTCTCTTTACACGATTGTAAAAACCTGGGACGAAGGAGGTCCTGGGGAACCGATCACAGGAGGCTGAAAGGGGAAGAGGACGTCCTGTCGAGCTCGGGAATTAGTAAACCCTTTCAGTCAACGGACCTAGGCAAAGGTCCAAGAGAGAATCGAAGTGCTGAATACAAGAGACTCCAGTAGAGCTAACTGCGAGGTGAGTATTAGCAAAGACTTTGATTCATCTGGTAAAGGCGGAACGAACACAACGCAAGAAAGGTAAGATATTTTTCAATATGGGACAAAGAAAAAGTAAGATGCAGAAAAAGAGTAATGAAAAGGGTCCCTCTGAGAGAGAGAAGGGATCACTAGACATCCCACCGGAAAGTCCCTTGGGATGGATGTTAAAATATTGGGAAAATTGCTCTGAGAGAAAAAAGAAATCTAAGGCAAAAATGATCTGGTATTGTGCCGAAGTCTGGGGAGGGCAAGAACTGAGAAAACCACCTCACTTAGCCTGTGGTGGGCACATTTGAAAGGTGGACGTGTAACGAGTATATTTGCGAAGTATAGAGCAGAGAAAAAGTAAGCTACAAAGAAAGAGCACAGGGAAAAATCCCTCCAATCCGGAGGAGAGAGATCACCAGACATCCCGCTGGAAAGTCCCTTGAAGTAAATGTTAAAACACTGGGAAGATTGTCCCCTGAGGAAAGGGAAATCGAAAGAAAAATTAATACATTATTGTATAGAAGTTTGGGGAAGACAGGAGTTGAGAAGTCACCTTACTTAGCCAGTGTTAGGCACATCTGAAAAAATAAACCTGTAATAAGTTGTTCTCCTATGTGGAGAACAAGGACCCCTCGGACCCCGAGGAGAGGGAATATGCTAAGCTCTGGTTAAACGCCAGGGTAGGGCTGTTCCCAATGAAACAAAAACAAAAACGTGAGTCGAAAACTGAATCCTAGGAACCCCTTGACCACTTACCTCCCCCGTACCATGGACTGGCTGGGCCGTCGTCCCCAGATCAAGTGGTGCCTTCAGCACCTTCGGGCCCCCGAGACCAACCCACTGAGATGCATGTGTCTCAAGCGGGAGACTCGGTGCTGGCAGCGATGCTGGCAGCCCTTCCCCTTTCCCAGCCTGCAAACACTGCAGCCACAGGAGTCTCCTCAGAGGTTTCTCCGGCACAAGGCTGGGGACAGCTCTATCCGTCCTTGCCGGTCCGGCCGCCACAGCCGGGACCCTCACACTTAACTGAAGGGGTCCCTACCGGTAACCGGGTGGCAGGGGAGTTCCCACAATCAACAAAAGAGAAAACCCCCACAAACCTCAGTTCCCCTCCTGCAAGTAGAACTCGTTTGAAAGCAAAAATGATGGGCGAGGAGGGGGGAGAGAGTAGTGAGAATGAGCACCGGTCGTTCCCTCTCAGGGAAGTACCGACAGCCCCGGGAGTGATTGGATTTGTGAATGTTCCTCTTAACTCCGGGGATGTGCTAGCGTTTAAAAAGGAGATGGGGCGATTGTTAGACGATCCTTTGGTGTGGCTGAAAAGCTGGATAACTTTTTAGGAAGTAGTATTTACACATACGATGATCTTATGACCATCCTGAGATCGCCTGTTTAATCAAGAGGAAAGAGAAATGATTAAACAAGCCGGTATCAGAGACTGGGACCGACGCAGTCCACAGGGGACACCAGGTGACCAGAAATGGCCTAGCGTGAGCCCGAGCTGGAATGCCCAGGGAGGAGGGCAGGCAGAGCATGGTGGATTTAAGAAACATGATTGTTCAGGGAATAAGAGAGGCAGTTCCCCGAGGTCAAAACATTAGTAAAGTGTTCGGGGAATGCCAAGGGAAGGAGGAATCGCCCACGGAATGGGTAGAGAGGTTGTGGCGAAGTTTTCAGATCTACTCTGGAACTGACCCGAACTCTCCCATGGGGGAAGTCTTACTAAAAACACAATTTGTTGCCAAATCCTGGGAAAACATTAGGAGGAAATTAGAAAATATTGACAGGTAACAAGATAAAAGCCTCCAAGAGCTTCTGAGGGAAGCTCAAAAAGTATATATGAGAAGGGAGGATGAAAAACAGAGACTGTAAGCTAAGGTTTTGGTAGCTGCGGTCAAAGAAGTCCAAAACCAAGAACAAACACAAGGTAAGTTTAAAACACTACCTAGAAAACAGAAAAGCACTCACAAGGCAGCCCCTACCCCACGGAGAGAGGTCCCCGAATGTTACTACTGTAAGAAAGTAAGACACATTCAGCAGGATTGCAGGCAAAGAATAAAAAAAAAAAAAATGAAAAGATTTTTTAAGAAGATTAGGGCTGTCAGAGGCTCTTCAATTTGGAGACAAGAACATCCAAGGAGCCCTTGATAAAATTAAAAGTGAGTCCCCAATGGCAGGAAGTAAGCTTTTTAGTGGACACTAGAACAGAGAGAGGTACTCTGCAGAAATTGCCAGAGGGGTGTGTGACAAGCAAGGAAAAAGTTTTTGTAATTAGAATCAAGGGGGATCCTTTCAAAGTATCTGTAATAGAGAATGTAGAAATAGAATCGGAAAATAAAATTTGTTTAAGAAATTTATTGCTTGTAGAAAAAGCAGATTATAATTCATTAAGAAGAGATATGATTGTTGCATTAAGAATTAATATCGTTGTTAAAAACTCTGAATTAGTAGTAAAAATATTCAAACTGACTCCCAAAGACGAAGAAGAAATTAACCCTAGAGTGTGGCACTCAAAAGGAGAAATAGAGAAATTAGATATCAAGCCTATTAAAATAGAAATCGAGGACCCTGAAGACCCTATAAGGATCAAGCAATACCCCATCCCGATGGAAGGGAGAAGGGGATTAAAACAAGTAATTGCCGACCTCCTTAAAGGGGTACCCTGAAACCCTGTATGTCTCAGCATAACACCCTCATCCTGGCTGTAAGAAAAACAGATAGCAGTTTACGATTGGTTCAGGACCTCAGAGCTGTAAATGTTAGAACCCGAACCAGATTCCTGGTGGTGGCCAGTCCTTACACTTTACTGAACAGGCTCTCACCTAAAGATGTATGGTATAGTGTAATCGATTTAAAAGATGCTTTTAGACTTGCCCTCTAGATGAAAAGAGTAGAAATTTCTTCGCCTTTCAGTGGGAGGACCCGGACACAAACCGAAAGCAACAGCTGAGGTGGACGGTCCTCCCACAGGGGTTTGTAGAATCCCCAAATCTGTTCGGACAAGCTCTGGAACAACTACTCACCCAATTCATTCCAGAGGAGGAGACAAAATTGTTACAATATGTAGATGACTTGTTAATTGCCGGAACGACGGAAGAAAAGGTGAAGAAAAACACAATTTCTTTACTGAATTTCTTGAGACAGAAGGGGTTAAAAGTATCTAAATCCAAATTGCAATTCACAGAGCCCGAAGTAAAATACCTTGGTCATTGGATATCTCAAGGGAAAAAGAAATTAGACCCTGAGAGAGTAGCAGGGATTCTTGCACTCCCTGCCCCAAAAACAAAAAAGACAGATAAGACAATTTTTAAGGCTCCTGGGATATTGCAGACAATGAATTGAAAGATTTAGTAAAAAAGTAAAATTTCTGTATGAAAAGTTAAACACTGATAAGTTGAAATAGACTGAGCAAAATGAATTTAATTTTCAGAAATTAAAGGATGCACTCATAACTGCCCCCGTACTAACTTTACCAGATACCAATAAGAATTTCAATTATTCGTAGATGTGAATAGACAAGCAGCACAAGGAGTTCTGACCCAAGAGTGGGCAGAAAAAGAAGCCCATAAGGTTTCTCTCAAAATTTTTAAACCCGGTTAGTTGGGGTTGGCCTACTTGTTTGCAAGCAATTGTGACAGTAGCTTTATTAGTAAGAAAAAGAAAAAAAAAAAAAAAAAAAAGAGTAACTTTCGGAGCTCCCTTGATAGTCTACATGATGTAAGAAATATCTTACAACAAAAAGCGGAAAAGTGGTTGACTGATTTGAGGCTTCTGAAATATAAAGCCATCTTAATCAGCTCGCCTGGTTTAGAATTAAGAACCACTACTGCGCAGAATCCTGTACAGTTCCTGTTTAGAGAACCAACAGAGAAACTATTACACAATTGCATTAGAACTGTAAAATTGCAAACTAAAGTTAGACCAGATTTAGAAAATCAAGAGTTAGAAAGAAGAGAAAAGTAGTTTATAGATGGATCCTCGAAAGTTGTTGAGAGAAAAAAAAAGTCAAGATATGCTATAGTGAATGGCATATCAGGAAGCATTGTGAAATCAGGCCCCCTGAAAGCAAGCTGGTCTGCACAAGCTTGCGAGCTTTATGCTCTCTTGAGAGCCCTCCAGGGGTTGAAAGGAAAGAGGGGGATCATCTATACAAATTCGCGGTATGCTTTTAAAGTAGTACATACTTTTAAGAAAATTTGAGAAAAAGAAGTCTGATAAATACGAAAAGAAAAGAGTTAATCCATAAGGAAATCATTCGACAAATTCTACAAGCTGTCAGAGAACCAAAAGAAATATCAGTTGTCCATGTAAAAAGACACCAAACAGGATGGCAGTTCCACACCTGAGGTAACAACCTGGCAGACAAAGAGGCAAAACGAGCGACTTTGTTAACCAATCTGCAGAAAAGATTAATTCCCCAAAGCACAACACTAGGATTTGCCATACACCAAATGCAGCCTGGGGATAAAGTCCTGATCAAAGCTTAGAAAGAGCTCCCCCTCAACCCTCACTAGGAAGGACCGTTTCTCGTCCTCCTGACCACAGACACAGCTGTCCGGACTGCAGAAAAGAGCTAGACACACTCATCTCGAGTGAAAAAAGTAACGGATTACAACTCCTCCGAGGGGAAAGTCACCACACCTCCGAGAGAGCTGAAAATCAAACTCCGGCGTCATCACAAATGACAAGTGACGACCAGATAAGTTGTATTAATCCTGATTGTAATTATTTTCCATTTATCCACTTCGAGTGTGCTTATTGTAAACAGATTTGGGTAGCCCACTGTTTAAGAGAGTACAAACCTAAAGGATTGTGCACAAAGTGTCTAGAAAAAGAACAAGAGGAGACTAGCCGTTTCTTAACACTTGCCACCCGGGCGGGGTCCTTAGAACTAAACTCTCCTGAGTGGTTCCTATTGTTCCAAAAGAAGTTAAGAGGCCAGTTAGATTCCAAAGCCAAAGCTTTAGAAATCGAGAGCCGAAAAACAATTAAAGTTTAAAGTACTGTGTAAGACAGACCCAACTAAATCGTCTCGGTGGGCTACTTTCAAAAGAAGACACGCCTTAAAGACTACCAGGGCCCCTGAAGACAGTCCCTGCTGCCGAGAAGATGGCAATCCCCGCCGTATGTTCCTATACGGGCGAAGGGCAAGGCAGAGGGATGCAATGGTGGAGAATCCTGATAGTCCTGAACCTAGCCGTGTGCTTGGCCGAGGGAACGAGTCCCGAGGTACCTCCAGGGGGAGAGTCCCCTGGGGAAGTGTGAGCAGTGTCAGACTGCCACAGAAACCGGACGAAAGATTGACTGTCCTCCAGAACTGCAGAAGGGGATGTGTTTTTCCAACGGCACTCAGTATAAGATCTGTAAATTAAAGGGGGAGGTCTGGTGTTACTGCTCAAAGGCAAGTTTTAAAGACGGGCAGTTTCAAACTCCTGAAAGACAAAAGATCAAAACTACCCACTTCAGGTACAAGAGAGAAGTGGGAGGGATTCCTCCGATTTCAATTTATAGTCAATGTAATAAAACCATCTAGATCAGAAGAAAAAGACAATCCACCTTTGTAGCATATTACAAAATCAATCCTATGTTACAATAAAGCGAACTTGAAAACGTGTACTATAAGTGGAAAAATGTATTAAGAAGATAGAAATTTAAAACATGAAACAAAAGCTTCCTTCAATAATGAACCAATAATTTTAGATTTGTTAAAAAGTGAAGTTGACCGGGTATGTTTACAATTTGACCAAGTATTCTGTTTCTCCAGAGATGAAGACGAGTTAAATCCTAAAAGCAAAATATCAGACTGGGAGAAAAGTGAATGTGGTTAATCTCACACTCATCCCTCTGTAAGATTGAATAAAATAATACGAATTTTTAATGTGGTCAAATTATTAGGTGGGGGACTGTAATAAAGAATTGGATGAATAAAAATTCGAAAGAAAAGGTTTAAATAAAGTATATGTAATTGTAAATGATGAAAATATGGAATGAGAAATCCTCCTCCAGGTCGAGGCAGGATTTCTCTTCCAAAGCAACAGATTGCAGCCAAGCACCCAGATAACAATTGCAAGCAGGCACATCAGCGCCGAAAGAATGGGCAGGACACGGGCCATCGAACAAACAAAGGAACGGGCCCGGACGAGATATCGCCGAGCCCGAGCATCTCCGCCCTGACCACCTGTGCTGGAGAAATGGAGAAACTAGACAAAGGAAGAGGAGCCAGCCGAGATAGCCATCGGCTCCAGGATGGGTGCCACCACTCCACCCTAATGGCCCGGACCAAAATGATATCAAAAAGACATCCTGGACCTCTTTACATATGAGGAGCCTCTGCCCAACGTCTATTGACCCTATTCTCCAGTGCCAGGAAATCTATTCTTCGAACAATCAAGAACCTCTTAGCTAAGGGTGCCTGCTTGGAATTTGGCCTCGGGACACAAACTTCCTATAAAAACCCAGGCCAAAGGACTCTCAGGCGTGGATTTGGGAGCATCTATACCTTGCGTATAGACCCTGTCCACCCAGCGCTGCGCTGCTTATTTTATTGTGGTTTTTTTTTTCTCTTTGTTCGAATTTATTATTGTTTGATAATAAATTTTCTCTTTTATATAACCCGAAATTGCCTTTGCATTTATAACAACTTCAAATTGCCTCCATTTGTGGATAAAAAGAGTTTGGACCCAGCAGTCCTAATAAAGGAGCCAGAGTGTGGGTCCAGAGGCCAAATGGCCCTCCCAAGCCAGCTGAAGGAACAGCTCTGGGCAAAGACAACACTGTTGGAATCCTGAGACCTGGGCAGGAACAATGGGAATATGTCCCTGCAGCCAAGTGTTCTCTGCCAGAACAAGTCGATGGGATGGGATATTGTTTTACAGACCCTGCCAGACCAAATCTCCCTGTTTGCCCCAACGGCCCCTTTGGAAAATGCTCAGATCCATGGGGCTCCATGTGAAGGCTGATGTGACCCTGAGGGACTTCCACACCAATTCCAGACAGGAGCCTGGCTGTCCCTCAGGGACTGGGACTCGGCACCTCTCCAGCCGAAGGGGAAAGGACCCCAGCAAGACTTGTTAGCCACAGACAGTGCGGTAAAGCTGAACAGCAAAGGACCTTGGGGACATTATTCTGGAATTCAAAAGGTGCCAGCTCCATGGACAACAGAATTATTGTTCCTAACGTGAATGAGGGTGAGGAAAAAGGATGAGTAGGCTTGTGATGGTAAAGCACAGAAATCCTTTCACATTGTGACCTCCAACTAGAACAGGGCTTGGTTTCTCCGGAAGGGAAATCTCAGTCAATCCTGTAAAACTGATAATTGCATTCCTGTGTTCCACAGCACAGTTTTCTGTCAGTGTCCCTGAACTGGATCCGTTACAAGTCAGAGCCCATTGACAGAGTTTTGGCCACCCCACAGGGTGAGCCCTCCGAGGGAACCCCATTCCTCCCAACCTGAGCTGAGAACATACCCAGCAATTAGTTACATTGAGTATTTTGGCTACTTTGATCTTTAAATTTTCAAAATAATTTTGATGACTAATGCCTTGATTAAACTTCAGAGGTTTTTCTGGCAAACAAAGATCCTGGCTGACTCTCAAGATACAACTTACAGGTGTTGGGGGTTTGGTGTCCTTTATTTTCTATTTAGTTCTGGCTTGCCTGTGGAATTTTTACTCATGACTTGCAGGGAAAACTTAACTGCGGGTACCTGGTGGGTGCTTGAGGAAAGATAAAGAGTTTGGCTGGGCCCAGGGGGGGAAGGGGGCAGGAAAAGGGGAGGGTGGGGACAGTTTGGTGTCTTCTTCAGCTTCGGAGAAGAACACTTTGGGTACAGAGCTGTTGTGGTGGGGAGAAGGGAATTTCGCCATCACCCAGATGGAGCTGCTGCTTCTTCTCCTTCTTCCCTCTTCATTGGTGGCCTCGCACCCCCTGTCCTGCCGGGACGTGTGGCACTGCCAGCCACCGCCACGGAGCTGCTGATCCACCTCAGCCACTGGCCCGGGATCTCAGCTCATCCCTGCTGTTCCAGCTGAGTGTTCCTCAGAGCCCTGCAGGAGCACCAGCACTGACTGCCAACCCGAGGGGGTTTGTAAAACAAAGCCTCTCCTCCATCCTTTCCCGTCTCAGCCCAGAAAGCTGTCACGGGGTCCCTGGCTCTGTTTTCTTGCTAACGCTGTAGTTATTGTTGTTTGTTTGCCTGGTTATAAATATTAGTAAAAAACTGTTATTCCTATCCCCAGATCTCTGCCTGAGAGCCCCTTGATTTCAAGATTATCATAATTCGGAGGGAGGGGGTCTACATTTTTCATTCCAAGGGAGGCTCCTGCCCTCCCTAGCAGACACCTGTCTCTCAACACTGAGACATTTCCATTAGTAAATTTTACAAAGTTTTCAATAAAATTCTTATTGATAAATTTGCCTCCATTTCATTTCTAACAAGCTGTTCCTAAAGATCCCGTCAGGCTGTCTTAGACACTTTGGGCAAGGGATTCCTTCCAAGCTGGGCCACTTGGTGGGGGGATGGGGGCGGCCCCAGGGCGGAGGGCAGGGTGTGCAAGGGCCCTTTGTGACACGCTGCAGCACGGTCACCGTGGGATGGTGGCAACGGGAGCAGACGTCAAAGGGCCCTTTGTGACACGTGCTGCCATAGGAGCTGGCGGTGACAGGGCCACGCCACAGTGCTCGGTGCACGCGACGGGTCAGGACGCGCCAGAGCGGTGCTGTGAGGAGCCCCCGCACAGCGCACTCCTTTGTGTCGGACCTGGAGCTTTTCTGAAGCACTATTACTACAGGTGACCTCGAGGCCAGACCACAGGTCTTGCTGACCTGTGGCCTTGCTGAGCCTTCCTTCTTAAGGTTCTCTTGAGGGCAGACCGTGGGACTTGGTGACCCGGAGCTTTTCCGACGTGTCGCCCATCCCTGCAGTCTCTGCCCTTGAGACCAGACCACAATCCCTGTCGAGGAGCCTCCTGTCCTTGTGGCAGGGGCCCTCAACACCCAAGTGCAGGACTCGCTGTCTTGCAATCTTGCCAGGACTTGAGTCTTGCAGGTGCCTTCCAGGCACGACTGCAGGACTTGCTGACTCTGAGTTTTTCCGAGCCATCTCTCCTGCAAGCAGCCATAAATCCAGTCACTGCCATGGAGCAGCGACCCCCAAGAGTGCCCAAGTTGGCCTGGCTTGAGGAGCAGGAAGAAGAAGGCTCTGGAGCTGTCCTGGCACAGGAGTCTGAAGAGGTGCAGGAGTTCCAGGCACCACAGGAGGGTGAGTTGCAGAGCTCAGCCTTAGGGCTAGTGCCTGTTGCCAGCTTGGCCCCATCCCATTACATGCCATGCCATCCCCTGGTGCTGTTCCTATGGAAAGGATTGGAGAGTCTGGAAGATTTGGAGCAGCGACCCCCAAGAGTGCCCAAACTGGCCTGGGTGGACAAGGAGGAAGAGGAGGTCGAGGAAGAAGGTCCTGGAGCTGCCCCAGCACCAGAGACCGAAGAGGTGCAGCAGTTGCAGCCGCTGGAGGAGGGTGAGTGGCAGAGCTGGGCCACAGGGCTGGTGCCTGCGGCCATCTTGGCCCCATCCCATCCCATTGCATCCCATCTCATCCCATCCCACACTGTCCTGTGGAGACACACCCATGGACAGCACAAAAAAGGGGCTGGGGCTGCCCCCGCAGCAGTGGCCGTGCTGCATCCCCTGGGGCATCCCAGGACTGTCACTGCCTGGGGAACGCAGGGCTGGGCTGTGCTCTCCGGCCTCTCCTGCAGCCCCTCAGCTCTGGCTGCTCTTTGCCAGATGCAGCCATGGACGGCACACAAGAGCAGGACACCGCCCGTGGCCGCTTCCGCAGAGCAGCGCAGGTACCTGCAGCCATCCCCACCTGCGCTGGGCCTGCTGGCACTGCTCAGCCCAGCACCGCACTTGGAGCACTCCATGCAACTTCCCTGCCTTCCTGCCCTTCTCCTACAGTTTCTTTACCAATACATCAAGAGAATTGGCAAGGAAGACACCAGACCTACGGACACTGAGGTCAAGACATCCTCAGAGGTCTTGGTAGAACAGAGCAGCGCTGCCCAGCTGGATCTGCTTGTAGAGACGGCTCTTTTCAATCCAGAGCAAGTAAGCAGCCTGTGGCCAGCCTTTGATCCTCCAGCAATTGCTTGGCTTTCCCAAGCCACGCCTGCTGCTCACTTGGAGCTTTTGAGGCCATGGCAGCGTGCTGGAAGAGAAGCACTTGTCTGAGGAAGAAGCTGGGCACATTGCTGACTCCCTCTGCTGGCATTCCAAGTCTCCCTGTGCCTTCTCCAGGTGCCCGGTGTGGTGAGGTACATCCACCAGTGGCTCATGGCCAATGAGGCTGCTGAGCACAGGATGGACTGGGCCCTGATGCAAGTGGCCGAGGCAGAGCCCGATGATGTGGCCATCACTCTCCTGCGGGTGGCCCCAACGTGTGACAGGTATGGGGCCCAGCTGCCCCGAGGCCTCAGGGCTCCCCAGCCCATCACCCTGTACAGCCCGGCCCAGGGCTGTGAGCAACACAGATTTGCAGGGCCCTCTGGCTGCTCCCTTTGCCAGCCCTGCTACAAAGTCGGCCCCCGAGCCTGCTGCCGTGCTGCCAGCCTGCCCCTCAGGGGCCTGTCCCCACAGGGCTGGGCTGCCTGGCTGCTGCTGCCGCTCAGGGCCACTGGGCACAGGCAGAGCTGGCGGCCAGCTCAGCTCCCCGCTGCTGCCCAGCCCACGGTGCTGTGTCTGACCCCGCAGAGCTGCTATGGCCATGTGGACGACCATCTTGCTCTCGCCCTGGATTTCAGAGGAAGTGACACCGCTCCTCATCAATGTGGTGGGGAGCTGGCCGCAGAAAAACCTGGGCACCTCTGATGGGGACAAGACGGCTGTCTTTTCCCTGACTGTGAGTTTCTGGAGCTGGCCTTTGCTCACCGCAAGGCCGGCCGCCTCTCCAGCAACTCTGTTGCCTCCTTCCCCCACTGCATCTCCCTGCTTCAGGCACTGGCCACAAACCTGGCCTAGGGGCAGCTTCAGGGCCACCAGGCCCGCTGCTCCCCCTGTGTCTGCCCCGGCCTCTCCCTGCCACGCTCAGGCCCTGCCACACGGACGCCCCGGCACTGAGCGCTGTCTCGGGCTGCTTTGTCCTCTGCAGGCAACTCTGGTGATGTGGAAGATCCTCCAGGGGCCCTGTTGCCCACAGATCCTCACAGTCTACTTCCCCCGCCTCTTTGTGCATCTCCTCTTCCAAACGTACTTCAGTACTTTGTATATGACAGAGGACGTCCATACCTTCTGGAAGGAATGCCAGGAGCAACACGGCCTCTCCACCAGCCCCAACAGGTATGCCACTCCTCCTGTCCCTGCCACTTCCCCAGCCTCAGAGCCAGCGCTCCCAGCGTCACCTGGGCTTTGCTGTGCACACAGGTTTGCAGTGCAGACCCTGAAGGCCCTGCTCTCCAGTCTCCACTTGGAGCATGTGGTGGTGGCAATGGAACGCAAGCGTGGCTGGGACACGCTGCTCTGTGCTGGCACCCACCACTATGCCGTGGGTCTGCTGGCCAGGTGAGCCCCCCTTCTCCCCACTGCCTCTGACGTTTGTGCCCCCTGCCCGGGATGCCCCCCACAGTCCCCGTGGCCATGGGCCTGAGGACCTCGTCACCGAGGGATGGCCAAGGAGACTGCAAAAGGCTGTGAGAGGAGGGTGCCCAGGAGCAGCCACATCTGAAGGGCCCAAATACCCTCACAGGGTGCTGGGGCAATAGGACAACTGTGTCAGTCAGTCCTGGGAGAGGTTTTTTGCACCCTTGCTGAGACTCTTTCTGCCATTTTCTGCCTTCCAGGGTAATGCGCCGTGCATCCGCCCACTTGTGCAAAAGCATCTTAAGCTACCTGCTTGAGGTGCTCAGCAAACCGTTGCCACACTGGGATGTCTCTGCCATGGCATTCCTTGTGGAGGTGAGCCTGATGGCCAGCACTACCTCGCTCAGCTCCCTGCCAGCCCTGTCCCCTGGCATAGCCACAGCTGCCTGGGACGGCACCCGCGCCCTGTGCTGCTGCCTGGGCCCAGCCCTGCGCACTTCCAGGCTCCTGCCGGCCAGCTCCCCTCTCACTGCCCTGTGCCTTTCAGCTCCTAGATTGCCTGGACTTGAGTGACTGTGGTGACAGCCTAATGGAGATCTTGTATAAGTACCTGTGGTACAACTCCACAGAGATGCATCACCAGGTTCTCAGGGCTCTCCTCCTGCTAAAGGACCGTCCCTCCATGGTGAGAAGGGGGCAGCAGCTGAAGCCGTGTGGGCAGCATGAGGCTGGGCAATGCTGTCCCTTGGCCTTGGCTGGCCTTTGCCTTGGGCGCTGAGGCAGCTCCTCGCAGCTCTCCTGCCTCCTGCTTCAGCTGCCCGAGTGCTTTGGGACAGCCCTTTGGCCTCTGGGCCCTGCGGCAGCTGCCCGGGCTTTCACACCCTTGTGTTCTGCACAGGCCGAAAGAATTCAGAGCCTGACAGGAAGACTAGTGCACCTCCTGTGGGACTTGGACAGTGACGTGGCCAGGATGAGCATTGCTCTCCTGAGCTATATTTTCCTGGATGAAGAAACCCCAATATCCTGGCGCAGGGCCCTGCAGCTGGCTGAGCCGCTCCTGAAACTCCTGGACAATGTAAGGCTCTGTGCCCCAGCCACGGCCACTGCCTGCTGCCCGGACACTTTGTGCCCTGTGCATTTGCAGGCCTGCGCCAATGTGGGCCACAAGAAGCCAATGATGAGGTCATTTTTCCTTCCTTCCTTTCATACAGCCTGATAGCCAGGTGCAGCTGCTCTCCATGTCTCTCCTTCGAAGAATGATGTCGTCGGCAGAAGAAGAAGGAAGAAAGCCCCTGAAGGAACGAGTGTACCAGAGCCTGCTCCCACTCTTTTTCCACTGCCAAGATGAGAATCGGCATGTGGCAGAGGTGAGGACTCCTGGGCTGCTGCTGCGCCTTGGCAGGGGGCTCAGCTGCCTCCTGCCCTGACGCAGGCTTGCAGGCTGCAGCCTCCTCCAGCCCTTGGCACTGGGACACTCCTGTGCCCTGCCTTGTGGGGCCATTTGCGGCTCTCTGCTGCTCCCCAGGCCTCTCGGACAACGCTCCTTCGCGCGGCTGGCTTTCTGAAGAGGCCAGACCTGGAAAAAGCTGTGAGGAAGGAGAAGCTGTGGAAGTTTGCCAAGCTCGTGGTAAGGGCGGGCTGCAAGTGCCAGCCAAAGGCTAGAGAAGCCCCCTGGCCCCGGTGCTCAGTGTGTGGGGCTGGCAGCTGTGCCCCTGCCCACTGCTGCACCCGGGGGCCGCACGGCTTCTCAGGGCTGGCCGGGCACGGGAGGCCGGGGCTGGCCGCAGGCAGCAGCGCCCGGCCGAGGGACAGAGCCCGCGCCAACCCTTCCCTCCTGCCGCTCTCTCCAGCTGGCAGACCACAGGATCCCCTTGGCCCAGCACCTGCGCCGGGCCCTGCAGTACCTGCAGGACCCACAGGAGACCCTGCGAGCGGCGGCCATCAGGGTCATCGGTGAGTCCCGAGCCCGGGCTCCCTCCCCGCCCCGCCGCAGCTCGGCCCCAGCCCCGGCTGCTGCCCCGGCAGCGGAACCCGGGCCCGGCGCCCTGGAGCCCCGGCTGCCCTCGGGGCTGCTGCTGCCGGCCTCTGGCAGCCGTGCCCTTGGGCTGGGTTAGGATGCGGTAAGGGCCCGGGCTGAGCCCTGCCGGGGCAGGAGGCCGTGTGGCCGCAGGGCTGGCAGCGCCGCTGGCAGGGAGCTGTGCTGCTGGGACCCTGACAGGCTCTGTGTTCTCAGGGATGGCCGGGGAGCAGCTAAGGGGGCAGCACGCAGAGCTCCAGGTGTTGTGCAGAGGTGAGCCAGGACAGCGGGCTGACAGTGGTGGCTGTCGGGGGCAGCTGCAAGCCCTGGCCAGGCTGTGGAGGGGTCTGCTCCCTGTGCCGATGAGGGACGGCGTGGGCAGAGCACAGTGAGATTTCAGGGCCACGTGGGGCATTTGTGGCCAGCAGCTTCGGGCTGACCCCCTTGGTCCCTGCTCCCTCCTGGCCAAGGCAAGAGCCGGCTGGCATGGCCCTGGCAGGGGGCTCTCGATGGGCCCCCACAGCTCTGGGGTCTGACCGTGGCTCTGTTCGTCTCTCTTGCAGCCCTCGAACGCCTGACAGAGGACAGAAGCGGTGCCGTGTCAGATCTGGCACTTGAAACGCTGTATGTCCTCCGGGCCATCCAGAGTGCCCGTTACTCCATTCTCCAGAGGATGCATGACCAAATCCTCAGGGCATGGAGGACACGGCCTCGTCTGTCGGGCCTGGGCTGGCTGCGCTGCTGGAGGTGTACTCAGAGCTGACCTGAGAGGCTCTGTCTTCTGGGGCCACATGGGCCAGCCAGGATTTTTTTTTTCATAAGGGTTGTTCTTTTCCTTTTTTCTCTTCTTTTTACTATGTAAATAATGTAGGATATGTTAGGGCTGAGAGGCTCTGTCTTCTGGGGCCACATGGGCCATCTGTTAGTTTTTGTTTGATAGAGATTGTTCTTTGTTTCGTTTCCATCTAGTATGTAAATAATATAGGATATGTTATAAACCACAAGAGTCCCAAGACCTTTC
This sequence comes from Cyanistes caeruleus, assembly GCF_971803275.1. Taxonomy (NCBI): domain Eukaryota; kingdom Metazoa; phylum Chordata; class Aves; order Passeriformes; family Paridae; genus Cyanistes; species Cyanistes caeruleus. Next base: position 121,113 of record NW_028255934.1, read on the forward strand.
TTTTGCTGCCCAGGGTGTGCGGGGCATAGGGGAAGAGAGGGAAAAGGGTTCTTGTGTTCAGCAACCTGCCAGGGCATGCAGTGGTGCAGGGGAAATGGCCAGAAGCCCCTTGGCCTTTGGTGGTTGTGCTGAAGCCACAAGCCCTGTGGCAGGCAGGAAGCGCCATCTGTGTCCTGCTGCCCGTGTGTTGGTGCCGTGATGGCTGAGGAGCTGCTGGAGCTCCTGTGGGGCTGCGGCGCTGCTGCCGGGCCAGGCTGGGGGAGCCCCTGAGGGCACGGGGTGCTGGGAGGCCGTGAAGGGATGAGGGGCTGCGGAGGCCCAGACGGGACAAGGCAGTGGGAAGGCACGAGGGGGATGTGTGAGGGAGTGGGTGGCAGGAGGTTCCAAGGGGACAGAAGGCCCTGGAGGAGCCGGGGTGGTGGGAAGCCCTGAGGAATTGGGTGTCAGAGGGCCATAAGCAGTCCCTGGGCAGGCGCCTGGTCCCTGACACCCGGCTGCTCCGGTGCTGCCCCAAAATGTCCCCCAGGCCTGCAGCAGAAGGCCTGGAGGCTGGGACACCACCCCAGCGGGAGGGTGGGGACAGCCCGAGGTGCCCAGGCTGGACTGGCTGGGGACATGGAGGGCAGGGGGTGCTGCCAGGCCACGGCCACTGGGTGCCTCCAGGAAGGGGCAGTGGGCAGAGGCAGGGCTGGCGGCCAGCCCGGGCCCTCGCGGCTGCCCAGGCCATGCTGCTGTGACCGAGGCCCCCCTGACACAGAGCTCGGGGCCCACAGAGCTGCTGCCACCATGGGGAGGGTGGCGATGTCTCCTCCAGCAGGGCTGCCCAGTGGCTGCTGCCCAAGCAGCTCTGGAGCCCGCAGAAACAGCAGCAGAGTGTGCCCAGGAACAGCAGCAGCCCCAACGTCGGCACCTGCGCACTGAGGCGTCCGCAGCAGCCGGGTGCCAAACAGGGGGAGGCTGTGGGCACAATTGCCTTTGCTTTGGCAAAAGGCTTCAGCAGAGTTGGCCACAATGGCTTTCTCTTCACTTGCAGCCTCACAGCAACGCTTGCCAGCTTCAGCTGCAGCCTGTGCCCGTGACTGACTTGGATGGCCGTGCTTGAGGGCGAGCTCGCCTTCCACACTCAGGTGCCCCAAGGCAGCGGCACTGGCACCATCCTGAGTGAGAGAGAGAGAGAGAGAGAGAGAGAGAGAGAGAGAGAGAGAGGGTCTGATGGGGCAGGAGCCCTATGCTGCAGCTGCCCTCCCTCTCTTCTGTCCAGGCACCTTAAAGACACATGAAACCAAATCCTGGACTTGCTTGGAACAAAGGAAGAAGCAGCATGTGCTGAAAAAAAGCAGGGACTTACACGGCTCAGTTTTGCTCTCCACTTGGGCAATCCCAGAATCCAAGAGCACTTGGTGTTGCAAATTAGCATCAACATCATCCAGTCTCCAAGCACACTGCCATGGGCACAGGTGGTGTGCAGGCACAGGTGTCACTAGAATTGGGAGAACACTTTTCCATGTTGACCTTTTCCTCTCCTGGATTTCAAGCAAAGATGAAAACATCATCTGGTGAATGACAGGTGAATAGTGTAGCTCACAGAACTAGGAGTAGGAGTCTCCAGTGGCCCATGGTGTGTCCATTCAACCATTGTTAGATTGTCCAGTTGGAGCTCAGCACGGTGCAGCCCGGGCACAGGCACCAGGCTGGTCCATTTCAGCATCCCAAAGTCTTGGTGGCTCCCTGTGCACCCATTGTCTCCTGAATCCATTCTTGAACTCCCAGTTACTGCTGTGCAGGACATGAGAACACAGGAACAGCTTGTTTGGCTCATTCTTGCCTTTGCTGCTCCTGCCTAAAGGAATCATCAGGACTATATGCTGATGGAATGGGATCGCCGAACAGCAGGGACTTTGTCTGTAGTGTCTGAAACTAAAACCTTGTCTGACTGTTCAGACACTCTAAAATCCAGGGTGAGAATGACAGTATGGAAGAATCCTAGAAATCTTGACTTGTGATTTTTCTAGTCAAGGATTTTAATGCCAATGTGGAAACTACCAAAATATTCAAACTTGTTTTCATTGGCAACCCCTTTGAAATGGCATCAGCACACCTCCAGGGGACAGGGTATGACAGTGGGGACAGTACTTGGCAGCTCATGGCTTCAGATGTGGGAAGTAAATATTTTGCCTAGGTACACATTTAAGTTCAAGTTTTCCCATGGTTTGGATTGACTGGTCATTGCAGGTAACTTTAATCAATGCAAAAGGATGTAAAAGCAGAGTTTCTGGAGAATGTGCACTAGGGAGGAAATAGGGAGAAAACCTTGAACACAGCCAGCAGGCTCTGGAAAAATTTATATAAGTTAAAAATTGATGTAACTCTGTGACTGTTCAGGCAGGACTATTTTTGTCTGGAGTTGATTGTAAAGCGTTTTAAAATCTTAGGAAATTCGGGAACTCAGGAAGAAAGTTAGGCTTGGCAAGCCCGGGAAAAGTTGGTCCTGGAAATGTTAGGCCTTGTGCTTGCTAAAGATCATGTGAAACTGCACCTGTGTAATCAATATATGATAAATGATAGAATTGTTAGATGTGATTAGATATAATTATTGTTTAAAGAACATGAGGAACAATGTTAGGGGGTTGAGGGCAGAACACGAGAAATCCATGCTTGGGTAAAAACAATGCATACAATAGAACAATGTAAGTTTAATAATTAATATGTAAGTTGTATAATGATAGAGTATAAAACATGTTCAGCTCAAAAGCAAGATGGGTCAGATTTGGGTCTGTGTACCCCTGACACCCAGAGCTCTTCAATGAAGCACCTGCATATAATCATTGTGTGATGATGTGTGTTCCTGAACTCTAATATTTTGGTGACCCAGATGGGACCTTGTGAGTGCTGCTGAGCGAGCTCGCGACCCGATCCTGCTCCAGCCGGCACCGAGGGATTCTCGGGGAGCCCATCGGCCGCGACCGTCTGCGCTGCTCACAGCGTCCCCAGGAGAAGAGGTAAGGTGCTTTCACTTTGGTTTGGGTGCCTGCCAATAAGACGCAGCAAAAGCTGCGCTTGGTTGGGCTAAAGGAATTCCTGTTGGGATTGCCTGGGCGCCGTCCGTCAGACGACTGCGAAAGCGTCGCAGGTTCGGCATTTGTGGTGTATTGTAGTTGTGACATGGAGAAGCTTCAAGGGGTTTTGGGCAGCAATGCTCTCATAGCAGGTACTTCTCCTTTGGGGTGCTTCTTAGCACATTGGAAACAAGGTCACTTTGGGGAAGAATTACATAAGGCTAAATTAATTTTGGTGAGATCTCCCCATGGAAAAAGACCCCTGTGACACTGTCTCATCTGTTGGTAGCTATAACCTCTCTCTTTCTTTACTTTGTTTTCTTTCTCCTCTCTCTCTCTCTCTCTCTCTCCCTCTCCTCTATCACATAACCCTTGTTATCACTAAAATAAATGTACATTATTGCTGTTGTGATTTCAACTGAAATCCCTTTGTGTTCTTTTTGCACTCTGAGATCAAACAAACTTCTCGCAACTCCCACTGGCGTTAGCGAATCGTGACATTTAAACTGGAGTCACGGACAGGATTTCTGACAGACAGAAGGGGCTGCAGGTTTGTTGTGCAGTCTGTATTAGGGGAAAGATGTTTTGCTCCAGCCGCACCCAGCCCGACACTCCCAAGAGAGTGAGCGGTGTCTAGAAAGCAAGGGGGGCAACTCGAATTTCCCACAAACTGCACACGCCGAGGTGAAAAGCACCCCACACTCACTTGAGGGCTCTGTCTGCAGAATTTCACAAATGATCTCTTAGTGCAAAAGGGCGGGAATGTTTTTGTTGTTGTTGTGTGTGTGAATTTTGAGTGTTTGGTGTAGCAAAGAGACAATCAGAATTTTAAACTGAAAGAGTGCCTCCCGAGCAGATTTGGTCTTTTTACCCATACAGGGAAGCAAAAAGCAGTGTGTGTGTGTCTGTGTGTGTGTGTGTGTGTGTGTGTGTGTGTGTGTGTGTAATTGAAGTTTATACCTCTGTCGTGGTTTTAAACCAGTAACTAAAAAAATTACTTATTTCTTGTTGTGAGATATGGATTAGAACAAGAGCAAAACTGGCTAAAAACTTAAAAGGAATAAAGACAGTTTATTAACAAACTACAAGAATAAGAATACCAGAATAAACTTTCAGAAAACCCCCTTATCTTCCACATCTTAACTATTTCTCTGTACACATGACAACATAGAGACAAATAACTTTAGGACTTTGGTGGTTAAAAACAGTCTTAATTCTTGCTACAGTCTTTTCATCAGTCTTTGTAGAGAACCAGAAATATCTTTCTGTTAGCTTACGGAGTTTCTCACGAGAAAACTATTTTTCATCATAGTTTTCTATTTCTCTAATGCCAGCTGCCCGGAAATCTGTCATTAGATCTTCTCCTCCCATTTCACATCTCCGAGGTGTGTATGGGTCACAGAGTTTAGGAATTTTATTTTTAAGGATAAGTTATTCAAAGGCAGAAGTCTTCTTTATTTGTCTCTGTGAGCCTTCCTGGAAAACAGTTTTCTCTTTGCCCCCCAAAGCTTCAAAATCTTCACTCAACTCAACTCCAGCAACTCACAGTATCACAAGTACTCTCTCTCTCTTCTGCTCAAAAGTTACACTTTGAATATCTCATTCCTCCTAATACTCTTATCATGAATTAAAGGAGTCTTTTTATATTATTATTGTCCATCTCCATAGCTTTAACAGAAAGATATTTCAGCTGTAAAGCATCTCCTTATTCTCTCCTTCTTATTTAAACTTAACTCTTTTCTTCACTGTTTTTGGTGGTTCTATGATGTCTTCTCTATGTTGATTGTCTCTCTCTCTCTGTCTTTCTGAGAAAAGGAGTAATCTGTATGTTTATCCAAGTAATAAAGAAATTAAAAGCTTTAGGAAAACTGCAAGAGTTCATGGTGTTAAGTTTCAGTCTAGCAGCAAAAACTGAAAACCAAGCTTGGCTGACGAGCGCTGCTTCTCTTCCCCCTCCCTCCTCCACCCCGAGGCCTTGTCGGCCTGGAGAGGGGGGGAGGAGGCCGAGACAGAGCCCGCTACCTCCTCAGAAGCCGGAAAACAAAGAGAGCAAGAGAATTCTGTCTGTACTTCTTAAGGGGGTGTTTACAAGTTGAATTCACTTTTTAATAGTCAGATCAGCTATCAATTCTTGGAAATTACTGATAATTAGTCAAGAAGAAAAACTCCCATCAGCCACCAGCAGCTTCAACTTCCTCTCCCTCCAAGCTGTCTTAAAAGTAAAGCTACCCCATGACCTGTAGTGGTTTTCCCTTTGTAAAAATGACTGAAAAGGGCAGTGCAGAAGTTAAAGCTGCATTTTATGCTCTGTTAGCAAAACACAATGCCAGACCTTCTCCAAGAGGGGAAAAGTGGGCCCTTAGTTACTGGTTTAATTTGGAAAATGTGATTGATAGAGTGTGTTCTTTACAAGATGAAAGAAAATTTAAACTGGTCAAAAATCAAACTATACTCTGCTCAGTTTTGGGAGCTTGTTTTACAGCAGCTCCAAAAACTGGCTTTAAGCAAAGAAGTAAGGAAAGAACTAGAATAGACTCCCTCCAAAACCTAGTTGAAATTTTGCAAAAACAATTCAATGAAGAAAAGAGTAAGATCAATCTGTTGCGAGCAGCCCTCCAGGATGAAAATTCAAAAATGCTGACTCGCTAAAAGAAACAGAAGAGGGGGAAACCCCTCTCCTGAATCAAATTTACCCTCCAAAAGAGCTAATTCATTCCAGTAGAAATGATGGACCTGTAAAAATGGCAGAAGAATAATCAGAGAAAGCAAAGGTGTTAGATGCATTGGTTCTCTTAAGGAAAACCGAGACAAGAGAAAAGAAATCTCTCACTGCCAGTATTGGTGGTCACTGGAGATAAAGAAGGGGGTCCCCAGCAAGGTAATAGATGGCTTCTCACTTCAAAGTTGAGTGAAGTTGTTTCTAATTGGCACTGTCCCAAGTTCATTGTATGGAATGCCCCATTGGATAACCCAGCACAGCTCCACGGGCTCTGGGCTGTGAGCCAAAGCCATCTCCTTCTCAGCTTCTGGGAGTGGAGCCCAAAGAGCCTCAGAATCAGGGAAACTGGGAACTCTGCCTCTCCTGGGTGAGCAGAGAGGCAGAGGTTGCTTTTATTTCAAATGCTCACGAGAAATAACAAAACTGGAGACATACTGATTACAGCAATAGTGTGTAGAGAATATTTGAAGAGAAGGTGGGCATGCTATTTTAGTAAAGGCCTGTCTGCACAAACCAGCCTTTGGTATAAGTCGTGATATTAAAGGCTCATGTCCTTGAAACTTTCCTGAAGCAGAGAGAATGAAGCAAAACAACATCCTTGCGTATAAGAGAAAAAATGTAAACCTGTGTGGATTAACCAAGAGTAACTTGCTTAGCCCGGGAACCCTGTAAAACCCTATAAAAGTGTGCTAAAGATAGAAATAAACGGTGTTCTCCATACTTCTGTGAAGACTAGGCTGAATAGTCTGAGCGGTTTCTCAATAACAGTGGGTCCTATACATCCACTTTTTACTTTTGTAGTTAACACTGGAGCCCAAATTTCTGTGTTGACCAATAAAGACTAGTGCAGGATTTGAGAGTAATAAATGGAATAACTAAAGATATTTACCCAGTGGGAGCTAATCCTTGCACATTGTTAACATCTATAAAAGAGAAATAGAAATGGTTTACTGTACTTGATTTAAAAGATGCCTTTTTCTGCATACCCCTTGACAAAAAAAGTAGGTAACTGTTTGTCTTTGAGTGGGAAAATCCAGAAAATAGAAGGAAAACTCAGCTCACTTGGACACGACTCCCACAAGGACACAAGAACTGTCCAACCCTATTTGGAAGCCATCTGGGGAAGGAGCTGGAGATTTGGACCGAGAACGGGCAAGTAGTGAGAAAACAATACCTGCTGTTACAGTATGTTGATGGTGTACTGATAGCTACAGAAGAGAAAACAACCTGCATAAAGGTACCAATTGAAATTTGAAATCAGCTGGGAATGGGAGGATATAAGGAGTCTAAAGAAAAGGCACAAATTGCCTGGCAGAGTGTGATTTCCCTGGGATGTGAAATCTCACCAGGGCAATGTAAGCTGGGTACTAATTGTATTCAAGCTATTTGTGCTATTCCAGAACCCCAGAACGTGCATGAGCTGCGAGTCTTCCTTGGGATGACAGGGTGGTGCTGCCTGTGGATCATGGACTATGGACTAATTGCAAAAGCCCTGGATGAGGCCCAGAAGACGCAGCCGTTTACCTGGGGCAGAGCACAGAAGGAGGCCTTCCTCAAACTGAAGGAGGCATTGACAACTGCTCCGGCGTTCGGATTGCCAGATTTGTCCAAAGATTTCCAGCTGTTTGTGCATGAAAGGCTACACCTAGCACTGGGAGTGCTGAGCCAAGGTTTGGGAAGCTGGGAAAGGCCGGTAGGCTGCTTTTCCAAACAGCTTGACAAGGGGAGTGCTGGATGGCCTTCATGCCTGCGGGCAGTTGCAGCCAGCGTGATGCTGCCACAAGAAGCCAGGAAACTCACCATGGGTAGACACATAGATGTCTCTGTGCCACACATGGTGAGCACTGTTTTAGAACAAAAGAGGGGCCATTGGCTATCTCCAAGCAGGATGATGAAATTCCAGGTAATCCTGACTGAGCAGGATGATGTCACACTAAAGACAACTGACCTCTTGAATGCAGCTCTGTTCCTGGGTACCACAACTGAAGAAGGCCCATTAGAGCATGACTGTGTAGAAGTAATAGAGGACACCTATTTGGCAAGAGAAGACCTGAAAGACATCCCACTGGAGCAAGCAGAGTGAGAGCTATTCACAGATGGAAGCAGCTTGGTGGAGAACGGGACCAGATACGCTGGATATGCGGTAACAACAGTCAGTGCAATAGTGGAGGCAAAAGCATTATCAGCAAATGCATCTGCCCAGAGGGCAGAACTGGTTGCCTTAAGCAGAGCACTAGAATTGAGTAAAGGGAAAAGGGGAAACATCTGGACTGGCTCAGAGTATGCTTTGGAGTAGTGCATGTCCACAGAGTGCTGTGGAAAGAAAGAAGACTGCTGTCTGCTCAAGGTACACACATTAAACATCAAGATGCAGTCCTGCAATTGATAAAAGCAATACAAAACCTGAACAGGTAGCAATTATGCACTGCAAAGGACACCAATCAGGAAACTCCAAAATTTGTGAAGAAAATCGGAAAGCAGACTGGACAGCTTGACAGATTGCTTGAAAAGGGCAAAGAACAATGGCATTGATATCTTTAAAAGTTAATGTATCTCAATTTAATTTGCCTCCAAAACCGAAATATTCAATAGGAGATGAGAAATTGGGACATTTTCTAAATGCACAAAAGAATTCAGAAGAGTGGTATGTAACTGCACAAAGACAAATAGTGTTTACCCCCTTGATAATGAGAGAAGTTCTATAAATGAAACATAACAAATGCCATTGGGGTGCAGAGGCATTGGTAAAATGGATGAAACAAAAATTAATCTCGGTACAGATGCTAACAATGGTAAAATCAGTAATGTCAAAATGTGAAATTTGCTTAAAAACAACTCAGTGGCTAGACACAGGCATAGCTAGGGAAGATTAGGATAGGAACAGAATCAGGATGACACTTGGCAAGAACCCTCTTGTAGAGTGAAATTTGGCTGGGCCCTAGAGTCTTTGCTCGGTCCTAGAGCAAACTATCAGAATAAAGAAATGTTTTACAAACCTACAGGTCAGGTAGAGAAATTGGCAAGAGTGAGCTGGGAAAGATTTAAAGAACTAAATGTACAATTACAATTTATTACTCCTGAAAGAGCATGGAGTGTGTGGGTTTTTAAATGGATGGATTGATCATTGCTGTGTCCACATCCCAAATGTGACTGCAGATGTAGAACATGACATCAATCAGTTGCAACAAATAGAGCACAAAGCACAGGAAGAGCAAAAGGATTTGACTACAAGTTGGTTAGGCAAAATCTTCAAAGGGTTAGGGTGGAATGTGAGTTCATGGATTAAATCTATCATTGAGAGTGTGATCATCTTACTAATTGTATTCTTAGCAATTTGCTTAGTTTACAGCATCTTCAAGGGAGAAATAAAGAAGAAAACATCCTGGAACCAGAAAATAATAAAGGCACTGACACAAGATCCACCCCCACCATCTTCTGGTTCTCCAGTTCCTGACAGCATCCAGGACAACGTTTACATCAATCAAGGATTCGAAGAACATCGAGTGTAAACTCAGAAACAAAGGACTGTGTCAAGTGCAAACATTTGCACTTATAGTGAAGTGAAAATGCTTTCAAAGGGGGGAATGATAGTAAAAGGTTCTAAAATCATAGAAAATTTGGGGACTCAGAAAGAAAATTAGGCTTGGAAAGCTCAAGATGAGTAGGCCCTGGGAAATGTTAGGCCTTGTGCTTGCTAAAGATCATGTGAATCTGCACCTGTGTAATCAATATATGATAAATGATAGAATTGTTAGATGTGATTAGATATAATTATTGTTTAAAGAACATGAGGAACAATGTTAGGGGTTGAGAGGGGAACACGAGAAATCCATGCTTGGGTAAAAACAATGCATACAATAGATCAATGTAAGTTTAATAATTAATATCTAAGTTGTATAACGATAGAGTATAAAACATGTTCAGCTCAAAAGCAAGATGGGTCAGATTTGGGTCTGTGTACCCCTGACACCCAGAGCTCTTCAATAAAGCACCTTCATATAATCATTCTGTGATGATGTGTGTTCCTGAACGCTAACAATTTCATCAGATTTTCCTGGAATTTTGTGGGATTTTGTGAAATTTTGTGGACATTTTTGGATATGTTGTGGATGTTGCTGGAATTTGGTAGAATTTTGAGAAGTTATAGGGAATGTTGTGGCATTTTTCTGGAATTTTTTGAGGCTTTTCCAGAATTTTGTGGGATATTGAGGAGATTTTGTGGAATGTTTCTGGAATTTTGTGGGATTTTTGTGGGATTTGGAGGAGACTTGAAGCATTTTGAGGGATTTTTCTTGGATTTAGTGGGAAATGGTGGAGATTTAGTAAGCTTTTGCAGGGAGTTATTTTTCTTAGTGACCCAATGACCCAACACCTGTGTGCTGCACTACGGTATTTTCTATCCAATCACCTCCTACTACCCAAAAACCCCTAGGAGAAGAACATGAAGAAGAAAGAAGGAGGACAAGAGAAAAACCCTAAATCCTCCATCTTGTCTCTTGTTCTCTAAACTACTTTTTTGCCCAGTGATTTAGAAAACTTTCTAATCTACACACTCACACTTTTCCTATCTAACTTTAACATTTGTTTTCATGTATCACCATGAAAACATGCTCATGAATTTCGTATTATATGAAATTCAGTGTTTCTTTGAATCCTAGAAGTAAGTATTAAAAACAAGGGGACACACTCAGACTCCAACATGTTATCTACCTTTGACTGATCCAAGGAGCTATTAATCATAATGCTGCCTTAATTAATAGGATTAGTCACCCAAGTCTCAGGCTAGATAGTGAAGACACAGGCAAGCAGCTTAGCAGAAGGTTTTCTAGGAACATAAAGAAGGAATCCAGGACATTGTCCTGTATTTTCCTTTAAAACAGCTCTGAGAAATCCCCAGGATACTCATGTTAGGAGAAAAGTCCTACATGATTTACATGACCCTGCTGAGCTTCCGAGATCAGGCGGGATCGGGCGCTCTCAGGGCGCTCTGGCCGTAGGCGCTGCTTCCCCTCTCAGGAGCGCTCACCTTCCTGCCGTGCCCCGCAGCCTCACCAACACAGCCCAGACACGCAGAGCACACAGCCCGGCCACCAGGGCTGCCTATGGCCACAGCGGACTCGGAGCCACAGCCAGCAGCACACAGGCCACACAAAGCACAAAACCCACACCAGGCCAGGCACACAAGGCACACAAAGCACACCAGCCACCTGTGCCCACAAGCTCCTGCCCCTCGCCAAGGCTGCCCAAGGAAAACAAGGCACCTGCCGGGACCTGTGCTACTGTTCAAAGTTATTAGTCTCTGCCATATAACAGGAATAGATGGTCCAAAATTAAATGGCCTCAATGTCACCAGGAGTTCTTCACACAGTGCAGGTGTGACATTTGAAAGCAGACAGACTACAGTCCTTTTTTTCTGTGTAACTTCTGGCTGCAAGTCTGTGGCCATAGGGAGATGCCACAATGTGTCATTTAAAAATCATCATTTTTAAAAGCCCAAACAACCAACCACAGCTTCATCTTTCTTGGAGGACTTCATCCGTTTATTCCATAACAGGAGCACAATCTAACCAAGAGAACACAGAACTGTCATTCCAAATACATGGGCTATGCCCCTTCCACTTGGGCTAAGGGGCTGGATTTCCATCAGTGACCACAAGCCAGGACTTTCAACAGTGTTTGCTGCCTTTTTCTCTAAGGCATCATTTGGGATATTTTATGGCCTTTAATTAAATGCAAAAAAATGCTACCTTTTCAAATACTTTGTAAGGAACTGAAAAGACAAACTTTCCACAGCCAAACAAAAATAGTGTGTATGTCTCTAGATGCATATATGGAGGTGGAAAAAGACAAGAGGATAGAAGGTAAGAAAAAATAGGATTTTTTCTTAATAGGATTTTTCTTAAAATAGGATTTTTCGTCTGGGATTGGGGGGAGGAGAGGAGGGAGGGGCAGGAATGGGACAGTGCTCCAGGGTCTGTGGCAAACAGTAAAGAAAAATATGGAGAGGTGTCAGAGAAGTAGAGGTGTCAGAAAATTAAAGGTGTCTCCAATAACATAACTATTTGAATTTTAAGATGGAGTGTCTGTAGGCAGCTAAGCAGGGAGATGACAAGGATGGGAGTGTGAAAGAGTTAAGGATCAAAGGAATTGCTCGGGATGGATCTATCTGTGAATAGCACTAACACAAGTTTGCTGCCATTTTAAGCACCAAGTGCTCCACTCAGCCATACTTTGAGATCAAGTTCCTGTAAAAGTATATATTTAAGTTACGTATGAGGGCATTTCTTCACACAGGAACAATTTGAGCTATTCCTGCAAAGGCAGGCAGCTCAATATTTGAGATATAGAGTGGTTCTGCAAGGAGATCTGTTTTCTTAGACTGATGGACTTGGAATACAAATATGAGTCTGATGTTTCTTGTGACACCCATGTCTGGAAGTTTACAGTAACCCTGAGGTGATGGCCCTGCTTCAAATTCATGCATTATGTCAATGAAGAACTGTGCACGGACTGGAAAAGCTGCTTAGCCGTATTTTCCCAGGCGACTGAGCTGTGTGAAATCATCTAAGATGAGTGTTTCATGGGGCTTTCCATTTCTGTTCCTGTTGGGAAGGCAGATTGCCTCAGTGAGCTGAGCAGTGAGTCATGAAGGTCACACAACAAAAAAAAGTGGAAAAAACTATTTCAGTTGGAAGAGTCCTACACCAGTCATAGAATGACAGAATCATAGAATGGCTTGGGTTGGAAGGGACTTTGAAGATCATCTAGTTCCAATCACGCTGCCACGGGCAGGGACACCTTCCTCTAGAGCAGGTTACTCCAAGCCTTGTCCAGCCTGCTCTTGAACACTTTCAGGCACGGAGCACCCACGGCTTCTCTGGGTAACCTGTTCCAGTGCCTCACCAGCCTCACCCTAAAGAATTTCTAACATTTCATCTAAATGTACTTTCTTTTGGTTTCAAGCCATTTCCCCTTATCCTATCACTACATGTCCTTTAAAAGTCTCTCCAGCTTTCTTGGAGCCCCCCTTTAAGGTGCTTTAAGGTTGCCCCAGAGCCTTCTGTTCTCCAGGCTGAACAAACCAAACTCTCTCAGCTTGTCATCGTAGGAGAGGTATTCCAGCCCTCTGATCCTATCCATGGTCTCCAGCAGTCCCATGGCCTCCTTCAGCTGCTTGAATCAATTCAGGGCTGAGCAAAATGTTAAGAATGTTATTCAGCTCATTGTCCAAGTACCTCTCAAACAGACAGGCTTGGAACCATCAATCATCTCTTTAGGAAGCCTGTTAGGAAGTGTTTGACCCATGTCTATTGATAAAAATGCTTGCTAAACCTCATCTAGCTCAGTTTGGAACCATTCCCATCTGTCTTATCACTGGATACCGGGGAGAAGAGATCAGCACCTTGCCTTCCTCAGGTGTTTGGAGAGAGCAAAGAGTTTGCTGCTCAGCCTCATTTCCCCCAGCTGCCAGCACTGCTGGGTAATTCCCCCTTTTGACCAATTAATGATGCTGTGTTTCATTTGCCCCAGCATGACGTTCCCTGGGGGCACACTGCTGACTCCTCTTTAGCCAACACCCCCAGATCCTTTTCTGTAGGGCTGCTCTCCCCCCACTTCTGTCCAAACCTATACTTGTGTCCAGCTTGACTTTTTTTCTTAGTGTTGACCTCTACAATTCTGCATCACCAGCAGACTCTGCTGATCATGTCCTCACATGCTTCTGCTAAATTTATTTGGCCCATCTCAGCTTTTATCCGTGTATCTACTTGTCCAAATTAGAGGATACATATGAAAATATTTCCCAGCCTTGTTTGTGCATTTCTCACGGTCAAATACATACATTGCTTTGAATTGAAGAAGTATTTCAATAGGTGAATGAAAACTATCAGCATTATACAAGGCAAGGTAGAAATGCAAATTAGAGGGAGAAGTTGGTTTTAAAGACACAAGCGATTAGGGCCAGTCACATCGGTTAGTTTTGATTGCAAGGCCACAACTTAGACCTAGTGCTTGGGATTTTCCACAGAAGCATTCAGTCTGGCTTTGATGACATTGAGTTATGAGGCATCTACTCTTTTCTTCATGTTTTGATTTACTGGCCATTCACTCCACATTAAAAAAAAAAAAAAAAAAAAAAAAGTTTGATAAGTATTTTCTCCTGAATTTTTGTATCTTTTGTACCCATAGTATTGTTTGCTGCTAGATGAAAGAGTTATTTCATATCCTGTACTTTTACCCTGAGAAGGCAGTTAGAAACTATGATCAAATAACCCCTCAGTCCTCTTTTTGGTAAGTACATTGATCTCTAAAAGATCTACTTAAAGAGTAAAACTGGGGGGGGAGAGGGCAATGATCATTTTACTTGCATGCTCCTGTAATTACTGATGCCATGGGAAAGATATTTATTACAACAATATGTCTGGAACTGTACAACATACAGAGAAATGTGTGCTCTCCAAATTTACTTGGATTATCTCAAGGTTTTTCCTAAGACTGCATTTATCTTGCATTGCCTTGACTGTCAATGCATCATTGCTTTTATGTTCTTAGAGGAGCAAGAATGAAGACACTCTGAAATGGTATTAGAATTCCAACCTGGATTTCTTCCAGTGCTGTTCAGCATAAGTAATTGAAACCCAATATTGTATCTTTATATACTCTGGAGCATTTCTTCCAAGGAGCAAATTTCTACTCACTTACTGTTGTGTAGGTTATAAATGACATTCTGCATTTCTTCAGATCCATTCTTTTAGCCTGGGATTAAGATTTTCTGAGGTGGAACAAGCCCTTTGGAGTTGGGATCGAGCCCTTTTGGGGTCAAATGGAGCTGTTTTGCGTGGGATTGAGTTGTTCTGAGGTGACAGATGGATCCCTCCTGGCTTTTGGAGTGCAAAGAGATGGAGATGAGAAGCAAACTGTGGCCAAAGGAGAAGGATTAGCAGCCAGGTGTATTGCCAAGGTGGATCCCAGGGAATGTGCCCAAGGTGGCTCCTCCAGTGAGGGATGGAGCTGCAGCAGCGCATGAAGCTCTTCCCGCACTCGGGGCACTCGCAGGGCTTCCCTTCCGTTGGTGTCGGGTCAAGTGAGAGCTCTGTGAGAAGCTCTTCCCACACTGGGAACACTCGTGGGGCCTCTCCCCGCTGTGGATGCGCCGCTGTTTGACCAGGTTGCTGTTGTGCTTGAAGCCCTTCCCGCAGTCGGGGCAGCGGAAAGGCTTCTCACCCCTGTGAATCCGATAGTGCCGGAAGAGAATGGATCTGTTGGGAAACCTCTTCCCACACTGAGAACACTCGGAGATCCCTGTTCTGCTCTGGGAGCGCTCCTGGTGTTGATCCCAGTCCCTGTGCTGGCCTCGCTCTCAGTCTCGGAGCAGTCCCGGGGCACTCCCGGAGCCGATTCCGGTCCCGGTGTCGATCTCAATGGCGCAGCGGTGCCGGTCCCGGTCTCAGTCCCGGTCCCGGAGCGGTGCCGCTCTCGGTGCCGGTGCCGGATTCAGTCCCAGTCTCAGGCCCGCTCTAGGCCTCAGTCTCGGTCTCGGTCTCCATCTGGGTCTCGCTCCCAGTCCCGGTGCCGCTCGAACCGAGCCCTTTTCGGGTGATTTCAGGTCCCTTTTGGGCGTTTCAGGCCACTTTGGCTGATGTTGGGGCCCTTTGGGTGATTTGAGGCAAAACCAGCGACTTTCAGGGTGGACCTTGCACCCATTTGGGAGATCCCAGGGTGATTTTAGGCCATTTGGAGTGGGTTTGACACCGCTTTGGGCATTTTTATGCCCTGGTGGTTGCACTTGGGACTCCTTGGGATGATTTTAACCCCATTTGGCTGATGTTAGGCCAAACTATGCGGATTTAGCGCGCAGTTTAGGTCCCTTTATATGATTTTGCTTTTCTCCTTTGTTTATTGAAATTTCAGCAGTTTTAACACTTTTTTTCCCAGCTTTTTTATCAAAATCTTCATAAAAATTGCCCCAATTGTTCTCAAAATCCTACAAAATTCCAGAAAAACTCCACAAAATTCCACAAAAATCCCACAAAACATACTGAAATGCCCACAAAATTCCAGAAAAATACCATCAAATTCACCAAACAGATTCAAAATCCTGAAAATTCCAGAAATATCTCACAAAATAATAGAAATATCCCACAAAAATCCCTAAAGCTTTTAAATATCCCACAAAATTCTTTAAAAAATTCACAAAATTCCACAAAACCCCCAGAAATTACAGAAAAATCTGATGCAATTACACAAAATTCCACTAAATTCCAAAAATATCTCAAAAATCTAATTTGAAAAAACTCCAGAAATATTCCAGAAAAAAATCCAGTGAAACACCACAAAATTCTTCACGTTTTCTCAACATACACAAAATTCAAGAAAAATCCCAGGAAATTGCACAAAAATACAAAAAATTCCCTGAAACTTCTCAAACCCCAACCAAATTCCAGAAACATTTGATAAAATCTCCACAAATTCCAAAAAAATTTAAGAAAAAACCCACAAAATCCCCTAAATTTTTTTCAAAACCCCACCAAATTCCTGCAAGATCTCACAAAATCACCACCAATTTCCGAAAAACCCAGGAAAAATCCCTCACAATTTTCCGACTCTCCTCCAAATCCCAGAAAAATCCCACAAAATTCCAGAAACATCCCAAAAAAACTCCTCAATATCACAGAAAATTCTAGAGAAAGCCCACAAAATTGCAGAAAAATGCCACAAAATTCCCTAAATCTTCTCCAAACATTACAAAATTCCAGCGACGCCTCACAAAATCTCCACCAATTTCCTCAAAATCTAAGAAAAATCCCTCAAAATTCGTCAAGTCTCCTCCAAATCCCACAAAATTCAAGAGAAATCGTCAAAATTCCAGGAATTGCCAGAAAATTCCCTAAATCTTCTCAAAACCCAACCAAATTCCTGCAACATCCCACAAAATCTCCACAAATGTCCACAAAATTCTAGAGAAATTCCACAAAATTCCAGCAACATCCCACAAAATTCCCTGAATCTTCTCAAAACCCAACCAAATTCCTGCAACATCTCACAAAATCTCCACCAATTTCCAAAAAAATCTAGGAAAAATCCCATAAATTCTTCAACTCTCCACCAAATCCCACAAAAATCCCACAAAATTCCAGAAACATCCCACAAAATCTCCTCAATATCAAAGAAAATTATGGAAAGGCCCCACAGAATTACGGAAAAATGCCACAAACTTCCCTAAATCTTCTCAAAACATTACAAAATTCCAGAGACGTCCCACAAACTCTCCACCAATTTCCATATTATCTAAGAAAAATCCCTCAAAATTCTTCAAGTCTCCTCAAAATCCCACAAAATTCTGGAAAAGCCCCACACAATTCCCTCAATCTTCTCAAATTTCTACCAAATTCCTGCAACATCTCACAAAATCTCCACAAATGTCCACAAAATTCAAGAAAAATCCCTCAAAAATCATTAAATTTCCGCAATATCCCACAAAATTCCAGAACCATCTCACAAAATCTCAACAAATTTCCACAAAATTCAAGAAAACTCCCACAAAATTCTTGAAAGACTCTCAAAATTCCAGAAAAATCCCACACAATTCCCACAATCTTCTCAAAACATTACAAAATTCCAGACATCTCAAAAAATCTCCACACATTTCCACAAAATCTACGAAAATTCCCTCAAAATTCTTCAGGTCTCCACCAATTTCCACAAAATTCAAGAAAACTGCCACAAAATTCTTCAAAAGCTCCTCAAAATTCTAAAAAAATCCCACAAAATTCCCTAAACCTTCTCCAAACATTACAAAATTCCACAGACATCTCACAAAATGTCCACAGATTTCCACAAAATCTAAGAAAATTCCCTCAAAATTCTTCAAGTCTCCTCCAAATTCCAAGAAATTCAAGAGAAATCCTCAAAATTCCAGGAAAATGTTACAAAATTCTTTCAATCTTCTCAAAACCTGACCAAACTCCAGCCACATCCCACAAAATGTCCACAAATGTCCACAAAATTCAAGAAAAATCCCACAAAATACTTCATGTCTCCTCAAAATTCCACAAACATCCCACAACATCCCAAAAAATTGCAGAAAAATCTCAAAAAATTCCACAAATTTACTCAAAACCCAACCATATTCCTGCAATATCCCACAAAATCTCCACAAATGTCCAGAAAATCTAAAAAAATTCCCCCATAATTCGTCAAGTCTCCTCAAAATCCCACAAACATCCCACAAAGTCCCACAAAATCTCCTCAATATCCCACAAAATTCTAGAGAAATTCCACAAAATTCCAGCAACATCCCACAAAATTCCCTAAATCTTCTCAAAACCCAACCAAATCCCTGCAACATCTCACAAAATCTCCAACAATTTCCAAAAAAAACTAAGAAAAATCCCCCAAAATTCTTCAAGTCTCCTCAAAATCCCACAAACTTCCCACACAATTCCAGAAAAATCCCACAAAATTCTCTAAATTTTCTCAAAACCCTACCAAAATCATGCAAGATGTCACAAAATCTCCACCAATTTCCACAAAATCTAGGAAAAATCCCTCAAAATTCCTCAAGTCTCCTCCAAATCCCACAAAAATCCCACAAAATTCCAGAAACATCCCACAAAATCTCCTCAATATCACAGAAAATTCTAGAGAAAGTCCACAAAATTGCAGAAAAATGCCACAAAATTCCCTAAATCTTCTCCAAACATTACAAAATTCCAGAGACGTCTCACAAAATCTCCACCAATTTCCTCAAAATCTAGGAAAAATCCCTCAAAATTCTTCAAGTCTCCTCCAAATCCCACAAAATTCTGGAAAAGCCACACACAATTCCCTAAATCTTCTCAAAACCCAACCAAATTCCTGCAACATCCCACAAAATCTACACGAATGTCCACAGAAATGCCAAAAAAATCCCCAAATTTCTTCAATATCCCACAAATTTCCAGAACCATCTCACAAAATCTCAACAAATTTCCACAAAATTCAAGAAAACTCCCACAAAATTCTTGAAAGCCCCTCAAAATTCTGGAAAATCCTCACAAAATTCCCTAAATCTTCTCCAAACATTACAAAATTCCAAAGACATCTCACAAAATCCCCACAAATTTCCACCAAATCTAAGAAAATTCCCTCAAAATTCTTCAAGTCTCCTCCAAATTCCAAGAAATTCAAGAGAAATCCTCAAAATTCCAGGAAAATGTTACAAAATTCCTTCAATCTTCTCAAAATCCTACCAAACTCCAGCAACATCCCACAAAATCTCCAACAATTTCCACAAAATCTAGGAAAAATCCCTCAAAATTCTTCAAGTCTCCTCAAAATTCCACAAACATCCCACAAACATCCCACAAAATCTCCTCAATATCCCACAAAATTCTAGAGAATTTCCACAAAATTCCAGAAAAATCCCACAAAATTCCCACAATCTTCTCAAAACACAACCGAATTCCTGCATCATCCTACAAAATCTCCACAAATGTCCACAAAATTCAAGAAAAATCCCACAAAATTAACTAAATTTCCTCAATATCCCACAAAATTCCACAGACATCTCACAAAATCTCCACAAATGTCCCACAAAAACTAAGAAAATTCCCTCAAAATTCTTCAAGTCTCCTCGAAATCCCACAAAATTCAAGAGAAATCCTCAAAATTACAGGAAAATGTTACAAAATTCCTTCAATCTTCTCAAAACCCTACCAAACTCCAGCCACATCCCACAAAATGTCCACAAATGTCCACAAAATTCAAGAAAAATCCCACAAAATTCTTCAAGTCTCCTCAAAATCCCACAAACATCCCACAAAATCCCACTAAATTGCAGAAAAATCTCAAAAATTCCCCAAATTTACTCAAAACCCAACCATATTCCTGCAATATCCCACAAAATCTCCACAAATGTCTAGAAAATCTAAAAAAATTCCCCCATAATTCTTCAAGTCTCCTCAAAATCCCACAAACTTCCCACAAAATCCCACAAAATCTCCTCAATATCCCACAAAATTCTAGAGAAATTCCACAAAATTCCAGCAACATCCCACAAAATTCCCTGAATCTTCTCCAAACCCAACCAAATTCCTGCAACATCTCACAAAATCTCCACCAATTTCCACAAAATCTAGGAAAAATCCCACAAAATTCTTCAAGTCTCCTCCAAATCCTAGAAAAATCCCACAAAATTCCAGAAACATCCCACAAAATCTCCTGAATATCACAGAAAATTCTAGAGAAATTCCACAAAATTGTAGAAAAATGCCACAAAATTCCCTAAATCTTCTCCAAACATTACAAAATTCCAGAGACGTCTCACAAAACCTTCACCAATTTTCACATTATCAAAGAAAAATCCCACAAAATTCTGGAAAAGCCCCACACAATTCCCTCAGTCTTCTGAAAACCTTACCAAATTCCTGTAACATCCCACAAAATGTCCACGAATGTCCACATCATTCAAGAAAAATCCCACAAAAATCACTAAATTTCCTCAATATCCCACAAAATTCCAGAACCATCTCACAAAATCTCAACAAATTTCCACAAAATTCAAGAAAACTCCCACAAAATTCTTGAAAGCCCCTCAAAATTCTGGAAAATCCTCACAAAATTGCCTAAATCTTCTCAAAACATTACAAAATTCCAAAGACATCTCACAAAATCCCCACAAATTTCCACCAAATCTAAGAAAATTCCCTCAAAATTCTTCAAGTCTCCTCCAAATTCCAAGAAATTCAAGAGAAATCCTCAAAATTCCAGGAAAATGTTACAAAATTCCTTCAATCTTCTCAAAATCCTACCAAACTCCAGCAACATCCCACAAAATCTCCAACAATTTCCACAAAATCTAGGAAAAATCCCTCAAAATTCTTCAAGTCTCCTCAAAATTCCACAAACATCCCACAAACATCCCACAAAATCTCCTCAATATCCCACAAAATTCTAGAGAATTTCCACAAAATTCCAGAAAAATCCCACAAAATTCCCACAATCTTCTCAAAACACAACCAAATTCCTGCATCATCCTACAAAATCTCCACAAATGTCCACAAAATTCAAGAAAAATCCCACAAAATTAACTAAATTTCCTCAATATCCCACAAAATTCCACAGACATCTCACAAAATCTCCACAAATGTCCCACAAAAACTAAGAAAATTCCCTCAAAATTCTTCAAGTCTCCTCGAAATCCCACAAAATTCAAGAGAAATCCTCAAAATTACAGGAAAATGTTACAAAATTCCTTCAATCTTCTCAAAACCCTACCAAACTCCAGCCACATCCCACAAAATGTCCACAAATGTCCACAAAATTCAAGAAAAATCCCACAAAATTCTTCAAGTCTCCTCAAAATCCCACAAACATCCCACAAAATCCCACAAAATTGCAGAAAAATCTCAAAAATTCCCCAAATTTACTCAAAACCCAACCATATTCCTGCAATATCCCACAAAATCTCCACAAATGTCTAGAAAATCTAAAAAAATTCCCCCATAATTCTTCAAGTCTCCTCAAAATCCCACAAACATCCCACAAAATCCCACAAAATCTCCTCAATATCCCACAAAATTCTAGAGAAATTCCACAAAATTCCAGCAACATCCCACAAAATTCCCTGAATCTTCTCCAAACCCAACCAAATTCCTGCAACATCTCACAAAATCTCCACCAATTTCCACAAAATCTAGGAAAAATCCCACAAAATTCTTCAAGTCTCCTCCAAATCCTAGAAAAATCCCACAAAATTCCAGAAACATCCCACAAAATCTCCTCAATATCACAGAAAATTCTAGAGAAATTCCACAAAATTGCAGAAAAATGCCACAAAATTCCCTAAATCTTCTCCAAACATCACAAAATTCCAGAGACGTCTCACAAAATCTCCACCAATTTTCACATTATCAAAGAAAAATCCCACAAAATTCTGGAAAAGCCCCACACAATTCCCTCAATCTTCTGAAAACCTTACCAAATTCCTGTAACATCCCACAAAATGTCCACGAATGTCCACATAATTCAAGAAAAATCCCACAAAAATCACTAAATTTCCTCAATATCCCACAAAATTCCAGAACCATCTCACAAAAATCTCAACAAATTTCCACAAAATTCAAGAAAACTCCCACAAAATTCTTGAAAGCCCCTCAAAATTCTGGAAAATCCTCACAAAATTCCCTAAATCTTCTCAAAACATTACAAAATTCCAAAGACATCTCACAAAATCCCCACAAATTTCCACCAAATCTAAGAAAATTCCCTCAAAATTCTTCAAGTCTCCTCCAAATTCCAAGAAATTCAAGAGAAATCCTCAAAATTCCAGGAAAATGTTACAAAATTCCTTCAATCTTCTCAAAATCCTACCAAACTCCAGCAACATCCCACAAAATCTCCAACAATTTCCACAAAATCTAGGAAAAATCCCTCAAAATTCTTCAAGTCTCCTCAAAATTCCACAAACATCCCACAAACATCCCACAAAATCTCCTCAATATCCCACAAAATTCTAGAGAATTTCCACAAAATTCCAGAAAAATCCCACAAATTCCCACAAACTTCTCAAAACACAACCAAATTCCTGCATCATCCTACAAAATCTCCACAAATGTCCACAAAATTCAAGAAAAATCCCACAAAAATCACTAAATTTCCTCAATATCCCACAAAATTCCACAGGCATCTCACAAAATCTCCACAAATGTCCCACAAAATCTAAGAAAATTCCCTCAAAATTCTTCAATTCTCCTCCAAATCTCACAGAATTCAAGAGAAAACCTCAAAATTCCAGGAAAATGCTACAAAATTCCTTGAATCTTCTCAAAACCTGACCAAACTCCAGCCACATCCCACAAAATGTCCACAAATGTCCACAAAATTCAAGAAAAATCCCACAAAATACTTCATGTCTCCTCAAAATTCCACAAACATCCCACAACATCCCAAAAAATTGCAGAAAAATCTCAAAAAATTCCACAAATTTACTCAAAACCCAACCATATTCCTGCAATATCCCACAAAATCTCCACAAATGTCCAGAAAATCTAAAAAAATTCCCCCATAATTCGTCAAGTCTCCTCAAAATCCCACAAACATCCCACAAAGTCCCACAAAATCTCCTCAATATCCCACAAAATTCTAGAGAAATTCCACAAAATTCCAGCAACATCCCACAAAATTCCCTAAATCTTCTCAAAACCCAACCAAATCCCTGCAACATCTCACAAAATCTCCAACAATTTCCAAAAAAAACTAAGAAAAATCCCCCAAAATTCTTCAAGTCTCCTCAAAATCCCACAAACTTCCCACACAATTCCAGAAAAATCCCACAAAATTCTCTAAATTTTCTCAAAACCCTACCAAAATCATGCAAGATGTCACAAAATCTCCACCAATTTCCACAAAATCTAGGAAAAATCCCTCAAAATTCCTCAAGTCTCCTCCAAATCCCACAAAAATCCCACAAAATTCCAGAAACATCCCACAAAATCTCCTCAATATCACAGAAAATTCTAGAGAAAGTCCACAAAATTGCAGAAAAATGCCACAAAATTCCCTAAATCTTCTCCAAACATTACAAAATTCCAGAGACGTCTCACAAAATCTCCACCAATTTCCTCAAAATCTAGGAAAAATCCCTCAAAATTCTTCAAGTCTCCTCCAAATCCCACAAAATTCTGGAAAAGCCACACACAATTCCCTAAATCTTCTCAAAACCCAACCAAATTCCTGCAACATCCCACAAAATCTACACGAATGTCCACAGAAATGCCAAAAAAATCCCCAAATTTCTTCAATATCCCACAAATTTCCAGAACCATCTCACAAAATCTCAACAAATTTCCACAAAATTCAAGAAAACTCCCACAAAATTCTTGAAAGCCCCTCAAAATTCTGGAAAATCCTCACAAAATTCCCTAAATCTTCTCCAAACATTACAAAATTCCAAAGACATCTCACAAAATCCCCACAATTTCCACCAAATCTAAGAAAATTCCCTCAAAATTCTTCAAGTCTCCTCCAAATTCCAAGAAATTCAAGAGAAATCCTCAAAATTCCAGGAAAATGTTACAAAATTCCTTCAATCTTCTCAAAATCCTACCAAACTCCAGCAACATCCCACAAAATCTCCAACAATTTCCACAAAATCTAGGAAAAATCCCTCAAAATTCTTCAAGTCTCCTCAAAATTCCACAAACATCCCACAAACATCCCACAAAATCTCCTCAATATCCCACAAAATTCTAGAGAATTTCCACAAAATTCCAGAAAAATCCCACAAAATTCCCACAATCTTCTCAAAACACAACCGAATTCCTGCATCATCCTACAAAATCTCCACAAATGTCCACAAAATTCAAGAAAAATCCCACAAAATTAACTAAATTTCCTCAATATCCCACAAAATTCCACAGACATCTCACAAAATCTCCACAAATGTCCCACAAAAACTAAGAAAATTCCCTCAAAATTCTTCAAGTCTCCTCGAAATCCCACAAAATTCAAGAGAAATCCTCAAAATTACAGGAAAATGTTACAAAATTCCTTCAATCTTCTCAAAACCCTACCAAACTCCAGCCACATCCCACAAAATGTCCACAAATGTCCACAAAATTCAAGAAAAATCCCACAAAATTCTTCAAGTCTCCTCAAAATCCCACAAACATCCCACAAAATCCCACTAAATTGCAGAAAAATCTCAAAAATTCCCCAAATTTACTCAAAACCCAACCATATTCCTGCAATATCCCACAAAATCTCCACAAATGTCTAGAAAATCTAAAAAAATTCCCCCATAATTCTTCAAGTCTCCTCAAAATCCCACAAACATCCCACAAAATTCCACAAAATCTCCTCAATATCCCACAAAATTCTAGAGAAATTCCACAAAATTCCAGCAACATCCCACAAAATTCCCTGAATCTTCTCCAAACCCAACCAAATTCCTGCAACATCTCACAAAATCTCCACCAATTTCCACAAAATCTAGGAAAAATCCCACAAAATTCTTCAAGTCTCCTCCAAATCCTAGAAAAATCCCACAAAATTCCAGAAACATCCCACAAAATCTCCTCAATATCACAGAAAATTCTAGAGAAATTCCACAAAATTGCAGAAAAATGCCACAAAATTCCCTAAATCTTCTCCAAACATTACAAAATTCCAGAGACGTCTCACAAAATCTCCACCAATTTTCACATTATCAAAGAAAAATCCCACAAAATTCTGGAAAAGCCCCACACAATTCCCTCAATCTTCTGAAAACCTTACCAAATTCCTGTAACATCCCACAAAATGTCCACGAATGTCCACATCATTCAAGAAAAATCCCACAAAAATCACTAAATTTCCTCAATATCCCACAAAATTCCAGAACCATCTCACAAAAATCTCAACAAATTTCCACAAAATTCAAGAAAACTCCCACAAAATTCTTGAAAGCCCCTCAAAATTCTGGAAAATCCTCACAAAATTCCCTAAATCTTCTCAAAACATTACAAAATTCCAAAGACATCTCACAAAATCCCCACAAATTTCCACCAAATCTAAGAAAATTCCCTCAAAATTCTTCAAGTCTCCTCCAAATTCCAAGAAATTCAAGAGAAATCCTCAAAATTCCAGGAAAATGTTACAAAATTCCTTCAATCTTCTCAAAACCCTACCAAACTCCAGCCACATCCCACAAAATGTCCACAAATGTCCACAAAATTCAAGAAAAATCCCACAAAATTCTTCAAGTCTCCTCAAAATCCCACAAACATCCCACAAAATCCCACAAAATTGCAGAAAAATCTCAAAAATTCCCCAAATTTACTCAAAACCCAACCATATTCCTGCAATATCCCACAAAATCTCCACAAATGTCTAGAAAATCTAAAAAAATTCCCCCATAATTCTTCAAGTCTCCTCAAAATCCCACAAACTTCCCACAAAATCCCACAAAATCTCCTCAATATCCCACAAAATTCTAGAGAAATTCCACAAAATTCCAGCAACATCCCACAAAATTCCCTGAATCTTCTCCAAACCCAACCAAATTCCTGCAACATCTCACAAAATCTCCACCAATTTCCACAAAATCTAGGAAAAATCCCACAAAATTCTTCAAGTCTCCTCCAAATCCTAGAAAAATCCCACAAAATTCCAGAAACATCCCACAAAATCTCCTCAATATCACAGAAAATTCTAGAGAAATTCCACAAAATTGTAGAAAAATGCCACAAAATTCCCTAAATCTTCTCCAAACATTACAAAATTCCAGAGACGTCTCACAAAACCTTCACCAATTTTCACATTATCAAAGAAAAATCCCACAAAATTCTGGAAAAGCCCCACACAATTCCCTCAATCTTCTGAAAACCTTACCAAATTCCTGTAACATCCCACAAAATGTCCACGAATGTCCACATCATTCAAGAAAAATCCCACAAAAATCACTAAATTTCCTCAATATCCCACAAAATTCCAGAACCATCTCACAAAATCTCAACAAATTTCCACAAAATTCAAGAAAACTCCCACAAAATTCTTGAAAGCCCCTCAAAATTCTGGAAAATCCTCACAAAATTGCCTAAATCTTCTCAAAACATTACAAAATTCCAAAGACATCTCACAAAATCCCCACAAATTTCCACCAAATCTAAGAAAATTCCCTCAAAATTCTTCAAGTCTCCTCCAAATTCCAAGAAATTCAAGAGAAATCCTCAAAATTCCAGGAAAATGTTACAAAATTCCTTCAATCTTCTCAAAATCCTACCAAACTCCAGCAACATCCCACAAAATCTCCAACAATTTCCACAAAATCTAGGAAAAATCCCTCAAAATTCTTCAAGTCTCCTCAAAATTCCACAAACATCCCACAAACATCCCACAAAATCTCCTCAATATCCCACAAAATTCTAGAGAATTTCCACAAAATTCCAGAAAAATCCCACAAAATTCCCACAATCTTCTCAAAACACAACCAAATTCCTGCATCATCCTACAAAATCTCCACAAATGTCCACAAAATTCAAGAAAAATCCCACAAAATTAACTAAATTTCCTCAATATCCCACAAAATTCCACAGACATCTCACAAAATCTCCACAAATGTCCCACAAAAACTAAGAAAATTCCCTCAAAATTCTTCAAGTCTCCTCGAAATCCCACAAAATTCAAGAGAAATCCTCAAAATTACAGGAAAATGTTACAAAATTCCTTCAATCTTCTCAAAACCCTACCAAACTCCAGCCACATCCCACAAAATGTCCACAAATGTCCACAAAATTCAAGAAAAATCCCACAAAATTCTTCAAGTCTCCTCAAAATCCCACAAACATCCCACAAAATCCCACAAAATTGCAGAAAAATCTCAAAAATTCCCCAAATTTACTCAAAACCCAACCATATTCCTGCAATATCCCACAAAATCTCCACAAATGTCTAGAAAATCTAAAAAAATTCCCCCATAATTCTTCAAGTCTCCTCAAAATCCCACAAACATCCCACAAAATCCCACAAAATCTCCTCAATATCCCACAAAATTCTAGAGAAATTCCACAAAATTCCAGCAACATCCCACAAAATTCCCTGAATCTTCTCCAAACCCAACCAAATTCCTGCAACATCTCACAAAATCTCCACCAATTTCCACAAAATCTAGGAAAAATCCCACAAAATTCTTCAAGTCTCCTCCAAATCCTAGAAAAATCCCACAAAATTCCAGAAACATCCCACAAAATCTCCTCAATATCACAGAAAATTCTAGAGAAATTCCACAAAATTGCAGAAAAATGCCACAAAATTCCCTAAATCTTCTCCAAACATCACAAAATTCCAGAGACGTCTCACAAAATCTCCACCAATTTTCACATTATCAAAGAAAAATCCCACAAAATTCTGGAAAAGCCCCACACAATTCCCTCAATCTTCTGAAAACCTTACCAAATTCCTGTAACATCCCACAAAATATCCACGAATGTCCACATCATTCAAGAAAAATCCCACAAAAATCACTAAATTTCCTCAATATCCCACAAAATTCCAGAACCATCTCACAAAAATCTCAACAAATTTCCACAAAATTCAAGAAAACTCCCACAAAATTCTTGAAAGCCCCTCAAAATTCTGGAAAATCCTCACAAAATTCCCTAAATCTTCTCAAAACATTACAAAATTCCAAAGACATGTCACAAAATCCCCACAAATTTCCACCAAATCTAAGAAAATTCCCTCAAAATTCTTCAAGTCTCCTCCAAATTCCAAGAAATTCAAGAGAAATCCTCAAAATTCCAGGAAAATGTTACAAAATTCCTTCAATCTTCTCAAAATCCTACCAAACTCCAGCAACATCCCACAAAATCTCCAACAATTTCCACAAAATCTAGGAAAAATCCCTCAAAATTCTTCAAGTCTCCTCAAAATTCCACAAACATCCCACAAACATCCCACAAAATCTCCTCAATATCCCACAAAATTCTAGAGAATTTCCACAAAATTCCAGAAAAATCCCACAAAATTCCCACAAACTTCTCAAAACACAACCAAATTCCTGCATCATCCTACAAAATCTCCACAAATGTTCACAAAATTCAAGAAAAATCCCACAAAAATCACTAAATTTCCTCAATATCCCACAAAATTCCACAGGCATCTCACAAAATCTCCACAAATGTCCCACAAAATCTAAGAAAATTCCCTCAAAATTCTTCAATTCTCCTCCAAATCTCACAGAATTCAAGAGAAAACCTCAAAATTCCAGGAAAATGCTACAAAATTCCTTGAATCTTCTCAAAACCTGACCAAACTCCAGCCACATCCCACAAAATGTCCACAAATGTCCACAAAATTCAAGAAAAATCCCACAAAATTCTTCAAGTCTCCTCAAAATCCCACAAACATCCCACAAAATCCCACAAAATTGCAGAAAAATCTCAAAAATTCCCCAAATTTACTCAAAACCCAACCATATTCCTGCAATATCCCACAAAATCTCCACAAATGTCTAGAAAATCTAAAAAAATTCCCCCATAATTCTTCAAGTCTCCTCAAAATCCCACAAACTTCCCACAAAATCCCACAAAATCTCCTCAATATCCCACAAAATTCTAGAGAAATTCCACAAAATTCCAGCAACATCCCACAAAATTCCCTGAATCTTCTCCAAACCCAACCAAATTCCTGCAACATCTCACAAAATCTCCACCAATTTCCACAAAATCTAGGAAAAATCCCACAAAATTCTTCAAGTCTCCTCCAAATCCTAGAAAAATCCCACAAAATTCCAGAAACATCCCACAAAATCTCCTGAATATCACAGAAAATTCTAGAGAAATTCCACAAAATTGTAGAAAAATGCCACAAAATTCCCTAAATCTTCTCCAAACATTACAAAATTCCAGAGACGTCTCACAAAACCTTCACCAATTTTCACATTATCAAAGAAAAATCCCACAAAATTCTGGAAAAGCCCCACACAATTCCCTCAATCTTCTGAAAACCTTACCAAATTCCTGTAACATCCCACAAAATGTCCACGAATGTCCACATCATTCAAGAAAAATCCCACAAAAATCACTAAATTTCCTCAATATCCCACAAAATTCCAGAACCATCTCACAAAATCTCAACAAATTTCCACAAAATTCAAGAAAACTCCCACAAAATTCTTGAAAGCCCCTCAAAATTCTGGAAAATCCTCACAAAATTGCCTAAATCTTCTCAAAACATTACAAAATTCCAAAGACATCTCACAAAATCCCCACAAATTTCCACCAAATCTAAGAAAATTCCCTCAAAATTCTTCAAGTCTCCTCCAGATTCCAAGAAATTCAAGAGAAATCCTCAAAATTCCAGGAAAATGTTACAAAATTCCTTCAATCTTCTCAAAATCCTACCAAACTCCAGCAACATCCCACAAAATCTCCAACAATTTCCACAAAATCTAGGAAAAATCCCTCAAAATTCTTCAAGTCTCCTCAAAATTCCACAAACATCCCACAAACATCCCACAAAATCTCCTCAATATCCCACAAAATTCTAGAGAATTTCCACAAAATTCCAGAAAAATCCCACAAAATTCCCACAATCTTCTCAAAACACAACCAAATTCCTGCATCATCCTACAAAATCTCCACAAATGTCCACAAAATTCAAGAAAAATCCCACAAAAATCACTAAATTTCCTCAATATCCCACAAAATTCCACAGGCATCTCACAAAATCTCCACAAATGTCCCACAAAAACTAAGAAAATTCCCTCAAAATTCTTCAAGTCTCCTCGAAATCCCACAAAATTCAAGAGAAATCCTCAAAATTACAGGAAAATGTTACAAAATTCCTTCAATCTTCTCAAAACCCTACCAAACTCCAGCCACATCCCACAAAATGTCCACAAATGTCCACAAAATTCAAGAAAAATCCCACAAAATTCTTCAAGTCTCCTCAAAATCCCACAAACATCCCACAAAATCCCACTAAATTGCAGAAAAATCTCAAAAATTCCCCAAATTTACTCAAAACCCAACCATATTCCTGCAATATCCCACAAAATCTCCACAAATGTCTAGAAAATCTAAAAAAATTCCCCCATAATTCTTCAAGTCTCCTCAAAATCCCACAAACTTCCCACAAAATCCCACAAAATCTCCTCAATATCCCACAAAATTCTAGAGAAATTCCACAAAATTCCAGCAACATCCCACAAAATTCCCTGAATCTTCTCCAAACCCAACCAAATTCCTGCAACATCTCACAAAATCTCCACCAATTTCCACAAAATCTAGGAAAAATCCCACAAAATTCTTCAAGTCTCCTCCAAATCCTAGAAAAATCCCACAAAATTCCAGAAACATCCCACAAAATCTCCTCAATATCACAGAAAATTCTAGAGAAATTCCACAAAATTGTAGAAAAATGCCACAAAATTCCCTAAATCTTCTCCAAACATTACAAAATTCCAGAGACGTCTCACAAAACCTTCACCAATTTTCACATTATCAAAGAAAAATCCCACAAAATTCTGGAAAAGCCCCACACAATTCCCTAAATCTTCTGAAAACCTTACCAAATTCCTGTAACATCCCACAAATTGTCCACGAATGTCCACATAATTCAAGAAAAATCCCACAAAAATCACTAAATTTCCTCAATATCCCACAAAATTCCAGAACCATCTCACAAAATCTCAACAAATTTCCACAAAATTCAAGAAAACTCCCACAAAATTCTTGAAAGCCCCTCAAAATTCTGGAAAATCCTCACAAAATTCCCTAAATCTTCTCAAAACATTACAAAATTCCAAAGACATCTCACAAAATCCCCACAAATTTCCACCAAATCTAAGAAAATTCCCTCAAAATTCTTCAAGTCTCCTCCAAATTCCAAGAAATTCAAGAGAAATCCTCAAAATTCCAGGAAAATGTTACAAAATTCCTTCAATCTTCTCAAAATCCTACCAAACTCCAGCAACATCCCACAAAATCTCCAACAATTTCCACAAAATCTAGGAAAAATCCCTCAAAATTCTTCAAGTCTCCTCAAAATTCCACAAACATCCCACAAACATCCCACAAAATCTCCTCAATATCCCACAAAATTCTAGAGAATTTCCACAAAATTCCAGAAAAATCCCACAAAATTCCCACAATCTTCTCAAAACACAACCGAATTCCTGCATCATCCTACAAAATCTCCACAAATGTCCACAAAATTCAAGAAAAATCCCACAAAATTAACTAAATTTCCTCAATATCCCACAAAATTCCACAGACATCTCACAAAATCTCCACAAATGTCCCACAAAAACTAAGAAAATTCCCTCAAAATTCTTCAAGTCTCCTCGAAATCCCACAAAATTCAAGAGAAATCCTCAAAATTACAGGAAAATGTTACAAAATTCCTTCAATCTTCTCAAAACCCTACCAAACTCCAGCCACATCCCACAAAATGTCCACAAATGTCCACAAAATTCAAGAAAAATCCCACAAAATTCTTCAAGTCTCCTCAAAATCCCACAAACATCCCACAAAATCCCACTAAATTGCAGAAAAATCTCAAAAATTCCCCAAATTTACTCAAAACCCAACCATATTCCTGCAATATCCCACAAAATCTCCACAAATGTCTAGAAAATCTAAAAAAATTCCCCCATAATTCTTCAAGTCTCCTCAAAATCCCACAAACATCCCACAAAATCCCACAAAATCTCCTCAATATCCCACAAAATTCTAGAGAAATTCCACAAAATTCCAGCAACATCCCACAAAATTCCCTGAATCTTCTCCAAACCCAACCAAATTCCTGCAACATCTCACAAAATCTCCACCAATTTCCACAAAATCTAGGAAAAATCCCACAAAATTCTTCAAGTCTCCTCCAAATCCTAGAAAAATCCCACAAAATTCCAGAAACATCCCACAAAATCTCCTCAATATCACAGAAAATTCTAGAGAAATTCCACAAAATTGTAGAAAAATGCCACAAAATTCCCGAAATCTTCTCCAAACATTACAAAATTCCAGAGACGTCTCACAAAACCTTCACCAATTTTCACATTATCAAAGAAAAATCCCACAAAATTCTGGAAAAGCCCCACACAATTCCCTAAATCTTCTGAAAACCTTACCAAATTCCTGTAACATCCCACAAAATGTCCACGAATGTCCACATAATTCAAGAAAAATCCCACAAAAATCACTAAATTTCCTCAATATCCCACAAAATTCCAGAACCATCTCACAAAATCTCAACAAATTTCCACAAAATTCAAGAAAACTCCCACAAAATTCTTGAAAGCCCCTCAAAATTCTGGAAAATCCTCACAAAATTGCCTAAATCTTCTCAAAACATTACAAAATTCCAAAGACATCTCACAAAATCCCCACAAATTTCCACCAAATCTAAGAAAATTCCCTCAAAATTCTTCAAGTCTCCTCCAAATTCCAAGAAATTCAAGAGAAATCCTCAAAATTCCAGGAAAATGTTACAAAATTCCTTCAATCTTCTCAAAATCCTACCAAACTCCAGCAACATCCCACAAAATCTCTAACAATTTCCACAAAATCTAGGAAAAATCCCTCAAAATTCTTCAAGTCTCCTCAAAATTCCACAAACATCCCACAAACATCCCACAAAATCTCCTCAATATCCCACAAAATTCTAGAGAATTTCCACAAAATTCCAGAAAAATCCCACAAAATTCCCACAATCTTCTCAAAACACAACCAAATTCCTGCATCATCCTACAAAATCTCCACAAATGTCCACAAAATTCAAGAAAAATCCCACAAAAATCACTAAATTTCCTCAATATCCCACAAAATTCCACAGACATCTCACAAAATCTCCACAAATGTCCCACAAAAACTAAGAAAATTCCCTCAAAATTCTTCAAGTCTCCTCCAAATCTCACAGAATTCGAGAGAAATCCTCAAAATTCCAGGAAAATGTTACATAATTCCTTCAATCTTCTCAAAACCCTACCAAACTCCAGCCACATCCCACAAAATGTCCACAAATGTCCACAAAATTCAAGAAAAATCCCACAAAATTCTTCAAGTCTCCTCAAAATCCCACAAACATCCCACAAAATCCCACAAAATTGCAGAAAAATCTCAAAAATTCCCCAAATTTACTCAAAACCCAACCATATTCCTGCAATATCCCACAAAATCTCCACAAATGTCTAGAAAATCTAAAAAAATTCCCCCATAATTCTTCAAGTCTCCTCAAAATCCCACAAACATCCCACAAAATCCCACAAAATCTCCTCAATATCCCACAAAATTCTAGAGAAATTCCACAAAATTCCAGCAACATCCCACAAAATTCCCTGAATCTTCTCCAAACCCAACCAAATTCCTGCAACATCTCACAAAATCTCCACCAATTTCCACAAAATCTAGGAAAAATCCCACAAAATTCTTCAAGTCTCCTCCAAATCCTAGAAAAATCCCACAAAATTCCAGAAACATCCCACAAAATCTCCTCAATATCACAGAAAATTCTAGAGAAATTCCACAAAATTGCAGAAAAATGCCACAAAATTCCCTAAATCTTCTCCAAACATCACAAAATTCCAGAGACGTCTCACAAAATCTCCACCAATTTTCACATTATCAAAGAAAAATCCCACAAAATTCTGGAAAAGCCCCACACAATTCCCTCAATCTTCTGAAAACCTTACCAAATTCCTGTAACATCCCACAAAATATCCACGAATGTCCACATCATTCAAGAAAAATCCCACAAAAATCACTAAATTTCCTCAATATCCCACAAAATTCCAGAACCATCTCACAAAAATCTCAACAAATTTCCACAAAATTCAAGAAAACTCCCACAAAATTCTTGAAAGCCCCTCAAAATTCTGGAAAATCCTCACAAAATTCCCTAAATCTTCTCCAAACATTACAAAATTCCAAAGACATCTCACAAAATCCCCACAAATTTCCACCAAATCTAAGAAAATTCCCTCAAAATTCTTCAAGTCTCCTCCAGATTCCAAGAAATTCAAGAGAAATCCTCAAAATTCCAGGAAAATGTTACAAAATTCCTTCAATCTTCTCAAAATCCTACCAAACTCCAGCAACATCCCACAAAATCTCCAACAATTTCCACAAAATCTAGGAAAAATCTCTCAAAATTCTTCAAGTCTCCTCAAAATCCCACAAACATCCCACAAAATCCCACAAAATCTCCTCAATATCCCACAAAATTCTAGAGAAATTCCACAAAATTCCAGCAACATCCCACAAAATTCCCTGAATCTTCTCAAAACACAACCAAATTCCTGCATCATCCTACAAAATCTCCACAAATGTCCACAAAATTCAAGAAAAATCCCACAAAAATCACTAAATTTCCTCAATATCCCACAAAATTCCACAGGCATCTCACAAAATCTCCACAAATGTCCCACAAAAACTAAGAAAATTCCCTCAAAATTCTTCAAGTCTCCTCGAAATCCCACAAAATTCCCTAAATCCTCAAAATTACAGGAAAATGTTACAAAATTCCTTCAATCTTCTCAAAACCCTACCAAACTCCAGCCACATCCCACAAAATGTCCACAAATGTCCACAAAATTCAAGAAAAATCCCACAAAATTCTTCAAGTCTCCTCAAAATCCCACAAACATCCCACAAAATCCCACAAAATTGCAGAAAAATCTCAAAAATTCCCCAAATTTACTCAAAACCCAACCATATTCCTGCAATATCCCACAAAATCTCCACAAATGTCTAGAAAATCTAAAAAAATTCCCCCATAATTCTTCAAGTCTCCTCAAAATCCCACAAACATCCCACAAAATCCCACAAAATCTCCTCAATATCCCACAAAATTCTAGAGAAATTCCACAAAATTCCAGCAACATCCCACAAAATTCCCTGAATCTTCTCCAAACCCAACCAAATTCCTGCAACATCTCACAAAATCTCCACCAATTTCCACAAAATCTAGGAAAAATCCCACAAAATTCTTCAAGTCTCCTCCAAATCCTAGAAAAATCCCACAAAATTCCAGAAACATCCCACAAAATCTCCTCAATATCACAGAAAATTCTAGAGAAATTCCACAAAATTGTAGAAAAATGCCACAAAATTCCCTAAATCTTCTCCAAACATTACAAAATTCCAGAGACGTCTCACAAAACCTTCACCAATTTTCACATTATCAAAGAAAAATCCCACAAAATTCTGGAAAAGCCCCACACAATTCCCTAAATCTTCTGAAAACCTTACCAAATTCCTGTAACATCCCACAAAATGTCCACGAATGTCCACATCATTCAAGAAAAATCCCACAAAATTAACTAAATTTCCTCAATATCCCACAAAATTCCAGAACCATCTCACAAAATCTCAACAAATTTCCACAAAATTCAAGAAAACTCCCACAAAATTCTTGAAAGCCCCTCAAAATTCTGGAAAATCCTCACAAAATTGCCTAAATCTTCTCAAAACATTACAAAATTCCAAAGACATCTCACAAAATCCCCACAAATTTCCACCAAATCTAAGAAAATTCCCTCAAAATTCTTCAAGTCTCCTCCAAATTCCAAGAAATTCAAGAGAAATCCTCAAAATTCCAGGAAAATGTTACAAAATTCCTTCAATCTTCTCAAAATCCTACCAAACTCCAGCAACATCCCACAAAATCTCCAACAATTTCCACAAAATCTAGGAAAAATCCCTCAAAATTCTTCAAGTCTCCTCAAAATTCCACAAACATCCCACAAACATCCCACAAAATCTCCTCAATATCCCACAAAATTCTAGAGAATTTCCACAAAATTCCAGAAAAATCCCACAAAATTCCCACAATCTTCTCAAAACACAACCAAATTCCTGCATCATCCTACAAAATCTCCACAAATGTCCACAAAATTCAAGAAAAATCCCACAAAAATCACTAAATTTCCTCAATATCCCACAAAATTCCACAGGCATCTCACAAAATCTCCACAAATGTCCCACAAAAACTAAGAAAATTCCCTCAAAATTCTTCAAGTCTCCTCGAAATCCCACAAAATTCAAGAGAAATCCTCAAAATTACAGGAAAATGTTACAAAATTCCTTCAATCTTCTCAAAACCCTACCAAACTCCAGCCACATCCCACAAAATGTCCACAAATGTCCACAAAATTCAAGAAAAATCCCACAAAATTCTTCAAGTCTCCTCAAAATCCCACAAACATCCCACAAAATCCCACAAAATTGCAGAAAAATCTCAAAAATTCCCCAAATTTACTCAAAACCCAACCATATTCCTGCAATATCCCACAAAATCTCCACAAATGTCTAGAAAATCTAAAAAAATTCCCCCATAATTCTTCAAGTCTCCTCAAAATCCCACAAACATCCCACAAAATCCCACAAAATCTCCTCAATATCCCACAAAATTCTAGAGAAATTCCACAAAATTCCAGCAACATCCCACAAAATTCCCTGAATCTTCTCCAAACCCAACCAAATTCCTGCAACATCTCACAAAATCTCCACCAATTTCCACAAAATCTAGGAAAAATCCCACAAAATTCTTCAAGTCTCCTCCAAATCCTAGAAAAATCCCACAAAATTCCAGAAACATCCCACAAAATCTCCTCAATATCACAGAAAATTCTAGAGAAATTCCACAAAATTGTAGAAAAATGCCACAAAATTCCCTAAATCTTCTCCAAACATTACAAAATTCCAGAGACGTCTCACAAAACCTTCACCAATTTTCACATTATCAAAGAAAAATCCCACAAAATTCTGGAAAAGCCCCACACAATTCCCTAAATCTTCTGAAAACCTTACCAAATTCCTGTAACATCCCACAAAATGTCCACGAATGTCCACATAATTCAAGAAAAATCCCACAAAAATCACTAAATTTCCTCAATATCCCACAAAATTCCAGAACCATCTCACAAAATCTCAACAAATTTCCACAAAATTCAAGAAAACTCCCACAAAATTCTTGAAAGCCCCTCAAAATTCTGGAAAATCCTCACAAAATTCCCTAAATCTTCTCAAAACATTACAAAATTCCAAAGACATCTCACAAAATCCCCACAAATTTCCACCAAATCTAAGAAAATTCCCTCAAAATTCTTCAAGTCTCCTCCAAATTCCAAGAAATTCAAGAGAAATCCTCAAAATTCCAGGAAAATGTTACAAAATTCCTTCAATCTTCTCAAAATCCTACCAAACTCCAGCAACATCCCACAAAATCTCTAACAATTTCCACAAAATCTAGGAAAAATCCCTCAAAATTCTTCAAGTCTCCTCAAAATTCCACAAACATCCCACAAACATCCCACAAAATCTCCTCAATATCCCACAAAATTCTAGAGAATTTCCACAAAATTCCAGAAAAATCCCACAAAATTCCCACAATCTTCTCAAAACACAACCAAATTCCTGCATCATCCTACAAAATCTCCACAAATGTCCACAAAATTCAAGAAAAATCCCACAAAAATCACTAAATTTCCTCAATATCCCACAAAATTCCACAGACATCTCACAAAATCTCCACAAATGTCCCACAAAAACTAAGAAAATTCCCTCAAAATTCTTCAAGTCTCCTCCAAATCTCACAGAATTCGAGAGAAATCCTCAAAATTCCAGGAAAATGTTACATAATTCCTTCAATCTTCTCAAAACCCTACCAAACTCCAGCCACATCCCACAAAATGTCCACAAATGTCCACAAAATTCAAGAAAAATCCCACAAAATTCTTCAAGTCTCCTCAAAATCCCACAAACATCCCACAAAATCCCACAAAATTGCAGAAAAATCTCAAAAATTCCCCAAATTTACTCAAAACCCAACCATATTCCTGCAATATCCCACAAAATCTCCACAAATGTCTAGAAAATCTAAAAAAATTCCCCCATAATTCTTCAAGTCTCCTCAAAATCCCACAAACATCCCACAAAATCTCCTCAATATCCCACAAAATTCTAGAGAAATTCCACTAAATTCCAGCAACATCCCACAAAATTCCCTGAATCTTCTCCAAACCCAACCAAATTCCTGCAACATCTCACAAAATCTCCACCAATTTCCACAAAATCTAGGAAAAATCCCACAAAATTCTTCAAGTCTCCTCCAAATCCTAGAAAAATCCCACAAAATTCCAGAAACATCCCACAAAATCTCCTCAATATCACAGAAAATTCTAGAGAAATTCCACAAAATTGCAGAAAAATGCCACAAAATTCCCTAAATCTTCTCCAAACATCACAAAATTCCAGAGACGTCTCACAAAATCTCCACCAATTTTCACATTATCAAAGAAAAATCCCACAAAATTCTGGAAAAGCCCCACACAATTCCCTAAATCTTCTGAAAACCTTACCAAATTCCTGTAACATCCCACAAAATGTCCACGAATGTCCACATCATTCAAGAAAAATCCCACAAAATTAACTAAATTTCCTCAATATCCCACAAAATTCCAGAACCATCTCACAAAAATCTCAACAAATTTCCACAAAATTCAAGAAAACTCCCACAAAATTCTTGAAAGCCTCACAAAATTCCAGAAAAATCCCACACAATTCCCACAATCTTCTCAAAACATTACAAAATACCAGACATCTCAAAAAATCTCCACACATTTCCACAAAATCTACGAAAATTCCCTCAAAATTCTTCAGGTCTCCACCAATTTCCACAAAATTCAAGAAAACTGCCACAAAATTCTTCAAAAGCTCCTCAAAATTCTAAAAAAATCCCACAAAATTCCCTAAACCTTCTCCAAACATTACAAAATTCCACAGACATCTCACAAAATGTCTACAAATTTCCACCAAATCTAAGAAAATTCCCTCAAAATTCTTCAAGTCTCCTCGAAATCCCACAAAATTCAAGAGAAATCCTCAAAATTCCAGGAAAATGTTACAAAATTCCTTCAATCTTCTCAAAACCCTACCAAACTCCAGCCACATCCCACAAAATGTCGACAAATTGCCACAAAATTCAAGAAAACTCCCACAAAATTCTTGAAAGCCCCTCAAAATTCTGGAAAATCCTCACAAAATTCCCTAAATCTTCTCAAAACATTACAAAATTCCAAAGACATCTCACAAAATCCCCACAAATTTCCACCAAATCTAAGAAAATTCCCTCAAAATTCTTCAAGTCTCCTCCAGATTCCAAGAAATTCAAGAGAAATCCTCAAAATTCCAGGAAAATGTTACAAAATTCCTTCAATCTTCTCAAAATCCTACCAAACTCCAGCAACATCCCACAAAATCTCCAACAATTTCCACAAAATCTAGGAAAAATCCCTCAAAATTCTTCAAGTCTCCTCAAAATTCCACAAACATCCCACAAACATCCCACAAAATCTCCTCAATATCCCACAAAATTCTAGAGAATTTCCACAAAATTCCAGAAAAATCCCACAAAATTCCCTGAATCTTCTCAAAACACAACCAAATTCCTGCATCATCCTACAAAATCTCCACAAATGTCCACAAAATTCAAGAAAAATCCCACAAAATTAACTAAATTTCCTCAATATCCCACAAAATTCCACAGACATCTCACAAAATCTCCACAAATGTCCCACAAAATCTAAGAAAATTCCCTCAAAATTCTTCAAGTCTCCTCCAAATCTCACAGAATTCGAGAGAAATCCTCAAAATTCCAGGAAAATGTTACATAATTCCTTCAATCTTCTCAAAATCCTACCAAACTCCAGCCACATCCCACAAAATGTCCACAAATGTCCACAAAATTCAAGAAAAATCCCACAAAATTCTTCAAGTCTCCTCAAAATCCCACAAACATCCCACAAAATCCCACTAAATTGCAGAAAAATCTCAAAAATTCCCCAAATTTACTCAAAACCCAACCATATTCCTGCAATATCCCACAAAATCTCCACAAATGTCTAGAAAATCTAAAAAAATTCTTCCATAATTCTTCAAGTCTCCTCAAAATCCCACAAACATCTCACAAAATCTCCTCAATATCCCACAAAATTCTACAGAAATTCCACAAAATTCCAGCAACATCCCACAAAATTCCTTGAATCTTCTCCAAACCCAACCAAATTCCTGCAACATCTCACAAAATCTCCACCAATTTCCACAAAATCTAGGAAAAATCCCACAAAATTCTTCAAGTCTCCTCCAAATCCTAGAAAAATCCCACAAAATTCCAGAAACATCCCACAAAATCTCCTGAATATCACAGAAAATTCTAGAGAAATTCCACAAAATTGCAGAAAAATGCCACAAAATTCCCTAAATCTTCTCCAAACATTTCAAAATTCCACAGACGTCTCACAAAATCTCCACCAATTTTTATATTATCAAAGAAAAATCCCACAAAATTCTGGAAAAGCCCCACACAATTCCCTAAATCTTCTCAAAACCTTACCAAATTCCTGTAACATCCCACAAAATGTCCACGAATGTCCACAAAATTCAAGAAAAGTCCCACAAAATTAACTAAATTTCCTCAATATCCCACAAAATTCCAGAACCATCTCACAAAATATCAACAAATTTCCACAAAATTCAAGAAAACTCCCACAAAATTCTTGAAAGCCCCTCAAAATTCTGGAAAATACCCACAAAATTCCCTAAATAATCTCAAAACATTACAAAATTCCAAAGACATCTCACAAAACCCCCACAAATTTCCACAAAATCTAGGAAAATTCCCTCAAAATTCTTCAAGTCTCCTCCAAATTCCAAGAAATTCAAGAGAAATCCTCAAAATTCCAGGAAAATGTTACAAAATTCCTTCAATCTTCTCACAACCCTACAAAACTCCAGCAACATCCCACAAAATCTCCAACAATTTCCACAAAATCTACTAAAAATACCTCAAAATTCTTCAAGTCTCCTCCAAATTCCACAAACATCCCACAAACATCCCACAAAATCTCCTCAATATCCCACAAAATTCTAGAGAATTTTCACAAAATTCCAGAAAAATCCCACAAAATTCCATAAGTCTTCTCAAAACACAACCAAATTCCTGCACCATCTCACAAAATCTCCACAAATGTCCACAAAATTCAAGAAAAATCCCTCAAAAATCACTAAATTTCCTCAATATCCCACAAAATTCCAGAACCATCTCACAAAATCTCCACAAATGTCCCACAAAATCTAAGAAAATTCCCTCAAAATTCTTCAAGTCTCCTCCAAATCTCACAAAATTCAAGAGAAATCCTCAAAATTCCAGGAAAATGCTACAAAATTCCTTGAATCTTCTCAAAACTCGATCAAACTCCAGCCACATCCCAGAAAATGTCTACAAATTGCCACAAAATTCAAGAAAAATCCCACAAAATTCTTCAAGTCTCCTCAAAATCCCACAAACATCTCACAAAATCTCCCCAATATCCCACAAAATTCTTGAGAAATTCCACAAAATTCCAGGAAAATCCCACAAAATTCCCTCAATCTTCTCAAAACACAACCAAATTCATGCAACATCTCACAAAATCTCCAACAATTTCCAAAAAAATCTAAGTAAAATCCCCAAAAATTCTTCATGTCTCGTACAAATCCCACAAAAATCCCACAAAATTCCAGAAACATCCCACAAAATCTTCTCAATATCGCAAAAAATTCTGGGAAAGCCCCACAAAATTGCAAAAAATGCAACAAACTTCCCTAAATCTTCTCAAAACATTACAAAATTCCAGAGACGTCGCAAAAAAATCTCCACGAACTTCCACATTGTCTAGGAAAAATCCCTCAAAATTCTTCAAGTCTCCTCCAAATCCCACAAAATTCTGGAAAAGCCCCACAT
The DNA here is from genome assembly GCF_971803275.1 of Cyanistes caeruleus. Classification (NCBI taxonomy): domain Eukaryota; kingdom Metazoa; phylum Chordata; class Aves; order Passeriformes; family Paridae; genus Cyanistes; species Cyanistes caeruleus. The sequence continues at coordinate 163,128 of NW_028255934.1, forward strand.
AATTCCCTAAATCTTCTCAAATTTCTACCAAATTCCTGCAACATCCCACAAAATCTACACGAATGTCCACACAATTTAAGAAAAATCCCACAAAATTTATAAGCCCCACAAATTTCCAGAGAAATCTCACAAAATTCCCTAAATCTTCTCAAAACCCAACGAAATTCCTGAAACATCCCACAAAATCTCCATCAATTCACAGAAAATCTAAGAAAAATCCCTCAAAATTCTTCAAGTTACCTCAAAATCCCAGAAAATCTCACAAAAATCCCTAACTTTTTTCAAAACCCTACCAAATTCCAGCAACATCCTACAAAATGTCCTCAAATATAAAAAAAATTCATGAAAAATCCCACAAAATTCCTTAAATCTCCTCAAAACCTTAACAAATTCCAGAAACATCCAACAAAATCTACACAAAGGTCGACAAAATTCCAGAAAAATCACACGAAATTCCCTAAATCTCCTCAATTTCCCACAAAATTCCATGAAAATCCCACGAAATTCCCTAAATTGTCTCAAAACTCAAAACATTTAGCAAATGCCCCAATTTCTCATCTCCTATTGAATATTTCGGTTTTGGAGGCAAATTAAATTGAGATACATTAACTTTTAAAGATATCAATGCCATTGTTCTTTGCCCTTTTCGAGCAATCTGTCGAGCTCAAGTCTGCTTTTCCATTTTCTTCACAAATTTTGGAGTTTCCTGATTGGTGTCCTTTGCAGTGCATAATTGCTACTTGTTCAGGTTTTTGTATTGCTTTTATCAATTGCAGGACTGCATCTTGATGTTTAATGTGTGTACCTTGAGCAGACAGCAGTCTTCTTTCTTTCCACAGCACTCTGTGGACATGCACTACTCCAAAGCACACTCTGAGCCAGTCCAGATGTTTCCCCTTTTCCCTTTACTCAATTCTAGTGCTCTGCTTAAGGCAACCAGTTCTGCCCTCTGGGCAGATGCATTTGCTGGTAATGCTTTTGCCTCCACTATTGCACTGACTGTTGTTACCGCATATCCAGCGTATCTGGTCCCGTTCTCCACCAAGCTGCTTCCATCTGTGAATAGCTCTCACTCTGCTTGCTCCAGTGGGATGTCTTTCAGGTCTTCTCTTGCCAAATAGGTGTCCTCTATAACTTCTACACAGTCATGCTCTAATGGGCCTTCTTCAGTTGTGGTACCCAGGAACAGAGCTGCATTCAAGAGGTCAGTTGTCCTTAGTGTGACATCATCCTGCTCAGTCAGGATTACCTGGAATTTCATCATCCTGCTTGGAGATAGCCAATGGCCCCTCTTTTGTTCTAAAACAGTGCTCACCATGTGTGGCACAGAGACATCTATGTGTCTACCCATGGTGAGTTTCCTGGCTTCTTGTGGCAGCATCACGCTGGCTGCAACTGCCCGCAGGCATGAAGGCCATCCAGCACTCCCCTTGTCAAGATGTTTGGAAAAGCAGCCTACCGGCCTTTCCCAGCTTCCCAAACCTTGGCTCAGCACTCCCAGTGCTAGGTGTAGTCTTTCATGCACAAACAGGTGGAAATCTTTGGACAAGTCTGGCAATCCAAACGCCGGAGCAGTTGTCAATGCCTCCTTCAGTTTGAGGAAGGCCTCCTTCTGTGCTCTGCCCCAGGTAAACGGCTGCGTCTTCTGGGCCTCATCCAGGGCTTTTGCAATTAGTCCATAGTCCATGATCCACAGGCAGCACCACCCTGTCATCCCAAGGAAGACTTGCAGCTCATGCACGTTCTGGGGTTCTGGAATAGCACAAATAGCTTGAATACAATTAGTACCCAGCTTACATTGCCCTGGTGAGATTTCACATCCCAGGGAAATCACACTCTGCCAGGCAATTTGTGCCTTTTCTTTCGACTCCTTATATCCTCCCATTCCCAGCTGATTTCAAATTTCAATTGTTACCTTTATGCAGGTTGTTTTCTCTTCTGTAGCTATCAGTACACCATCAACATACTGTAACAGCAGGTATTGTTTTCTCACTACTTGCCCGTTCTCGGTCCAAATCTCCAGCTCCTTCCCCAGATGGCTTCCAAATAGGGTTGGACAGTTCTTGTGTCCTTGTGGGAGTCGTGTCCAAGTGAGCTGAGTTTTCCTTCTATTTTCTGGATTTTCCCACTCAAAGACAAACAGTTACCTACTTTTTTTGTCAAGGGGTATGCAGAAAAAGGCATCTTTTAAATCAAGTACAGTAAACCATTTCTATTTCTCTTTTATAGATGTTAACAATGTGCAAGGATTAGCTCCCACTGGGTAAATATCTTTAGTTATTCCATTTATTACTCTCAAATCCTGCACTAGTCTTTATTGGTCAACACAGAAATTTGGGCTCCAGTGTTAACTACAAAAGTAAAAAGTGGATGTATAGGACCCACTGTTATTGAGAAACCGCTCAGACTATTCAGCCTAGTCTTCACAGAAGTATGGAGAACACCGTTTATTTCTATCTTTAGCACACTTTTATAGGGTTTTACAGGGTTCCCGGGCTAAGCAAGTTACTCTTGGTTAATCCACACAGGTTTACATTTTTTCTCTTATACGCAAGGATGTTGTTTTGCTTCATTCTCTCTGCTTCAGGAAAGTTTCAAGGACATGAGCCTTTAATATCACAACTTATACCAAAGGCTGGTTTGTGCAGACAGGCCTTTACTAAAATAGCATGCCCACCTTCTCTTCAAATATTCTCTACACACTATTGCTGTAATCAGTATGTCTCCAGTTTTGTTATTTCTCGTGAGCATTTGAAATAAAAGCAACCTCTGCCTCTCTGCTCACCCAGGAGAGGCAGAGTTCCCAGTTTCCCTGATTCTGAGGCTCTTTGGGCTCCACTCCCAGAAGCTGAGAAGGAGATGGCTTTGGCTCACAGCCCAGAGCCCGTGGAGCTGTGCTGGGTTATCCAATGGGGCATTCCATACAATGAACTTGGGACAGTGCCAATTAGAAACAACTTCACTCAACTTTGAAGTGAGAAGCCATCTATTACCTTGCTGGGGACCCCCTTCTTTATCTCCAGTGACCACCAATACTGGCAGTGAGAGATTTCTTTTCTCTTGTCTCGGTTTTCCTTAAGAGAACCAATGCATCTAACACCTTTGCTTTCTCTGATTATTCTTCTGCCATTTTTACAGGTCCATCATTTCTACTGGAATGAATTAGCTCTTTTGGAGGGTAAATTTGATTCAGGAGAGGGGTTTCCCCCTCTTCTGTTTCTTTTAGCGAGTCAGCATTTTTGAATTTTCATCCTGGAGGGCTGCTCGCAACAGATTGATCTTACTCTTTTCTTCATTGAATTGTTTTTGCAAAATTTCAACTAGGTTTTGGAGGGAGTCTATTCTAGTTCTTTCCTTACTTCTTTGCTTAAAGCCAGTTTTTGGAGCTGCTGTAAAACAAGCTCCCAAAACTGAGCAGAGTATAGTTTGATTTTTGACCAGTTTAAATTTTCTTTCATCTTGTAAAGAACACACTCTATCAATCACATTTTCCAAATTAAACCAGTAACTAAGGGCCCACTTTTCCCCTCTTGGAGAAGGTCTGGCATTGTGTTTTGCTAACAGAGCATAAAATGCAGCTTTAACTTCTGCACTGCCCTTTTCAGTCATTTTTACAAAGGGAAAACCACTACAGGTCATGGGGTAGCTTTACTTTTAAGACAGCTTGGAGGGAGAGGAAGTTGAAGCTGCTGGTGGCTGATGGGAGTTTTTCTTCTTGACTAATTATCAGTAATTTCCAAGAATTGATAGCTGATCTGACTATTAAAAAGTGAATTCAACTTGTAAACACCCCCTTAAGAAGTACAGACAGAATTCTCTTGCTCTCTTTGTTTTCCGGCTTCTGAGGAGGTAGCGGGCTCTGTCTCGGCCTCCTCCCCCCCTCTCCAGGCCGACAAGGCCGCGGTGGAGGGGGGAGGGGGAAGAGAAGCAGCGCTCGTCAGCCAAGCTTGGTTTTCAGTTTTTGCTGCTAGACTGAAACTTAACACCATGAACTCTTGCAGTTTTCCTAAAGCTTTTAATTTCTTTATTACTTGGATAAACATACAGATTACTCCTTTTCTCAGAAAGACAGAGAGAGAGAGACAATCAACATAGAGAAGACATCATAGAACCACCAAAAACAGTGAAGAAAAGAGTTAAGTTTAAATAAGAAGGAGAGAATAAGGAGATGCTTTACAGCTGAAATATCTTTCTGTTAAAGCTATGGAGATGGACAATAATAATATAAAAAGACTCCTTTAATTCATGATAAGAGTATTAGGAGGAATGAGATATTCAAAGTGTAACTTTTGAGCAGAAGAGAGAGAGAGTACTTGTGATACTGTGAGTTGCTGGAGTTGAGTTGAGTGAAGATTTTGAAGCTTTGGGGGGCAAAGAGAAAACTGTTTTCCAGGAAGGCTCACAGAGACAAATAAAGAAGACTTCTGCCTTTGAATAACTTATCCTTAAAAATAAAATTCCTAAACTCTGTGACCCATACACACCTCGGAGATGTGAAATGGGAGGAGAAGATCTAATGACAGATTTCCGGGCAGCTGGCATTAGAGAAATAGAAAACTATGATGAAAAATAGTTTTCTCGTGAGAAACTCCGTAAGCTAACAGAAAGATATTTCTGGTTCTCTACAAAGACTGATGAAAAGACTGTAGCAAGAATTAAGACTGTTTTTAACCACCAAAGTCCTAAAGTTATTTGTCTCTATGTTGTCATGTGTACAGAGAAATAGTTAAGATGTGGAAGATAAGGGGGTTTTCTGAAAGTTTATTCTGGTATTCTTATTCTTGTAGTTTGTTAATAAACTGTCTTTATTCCTTTTAAGTTTTTAGCCTGTTTTGCTCTTGTTCTAATCCATATCTCACAACAAGAAATAAGTAATTTTTTAGTTACTGGCTTAAAACCACTACAGGGAGGTATAAACTTCAATTATACACACACACACACACACACACACACTGCTTTTTGCTTCCCTGTGTGGGTAAAAAGACCAAATCTGCTCGGGAGGCACTCTTTCAGTTTAAAATTCTGATTGTCTCTTCGTTACACAAAACACTCAAAATTCACACACACAACATCAACAAAAACATTCCCACCCTTTTGCACTAAGAGATCTTTTGTGAAATTCTGCAGACAGAGCCCTCAAGTGAGTGTGGGGTGCTTTTCACCTCGGCGTGTGCAGTTTGTGGGAAATTCGAGTCGCCCCCCTTGCTTTCTAGACACCGCTCACTCTCTTGGGAGTGTCGGGCTGGGTGCGGCTGGAGCAAAACATCTTTCCCCTAATACAGACTGCACAACAAACCTGCAGCCCCTTCTGTCTGTCAGAAATCCTGTCCGTGACTCCAGTTTAAATGTCACGATTCGCTAACGCCAGTGGGAGTCGCGAGAAGTTTCTTTGATCTCAGAGTGCAAAAAGGACACAAAGGGATTTCAGTTTAAATCACAACAGCAATAATGTACATTTATTTTAGTGATAACAAGGGTTATGTGATAGAGGAGAGGGGGAGAGAGAGAGAGAGAGAGGGGAGAAAGAAAACAAAGTAAAGAAAGAGAGAGGTTATAGCTACCAACAGATGAGACAGTGTCACAGGGGTCTTTTTCCGTGGGGAGATCTCACCAAAATTAATTTAGCCATATGTAATTCTTCCCCAAAGTGACCTTGTTTCCAGTGTGCTAATAAGCACCCCAAAGGAGAAATACCTGCTATGAGAGCATTGCTGCCCAAAACCCCTTTAAGCTTCTCCATGTCACAACTACAATACACCACAAATGCCGAACCTGCAACGCTTTCGCAGTCGTCTGACGGACGGCGCCCAGGCAATCCCAACAGGAATTCCTTTAGCCCAACCAAGCGCAGCTTTTGCTGCGTCTTATTGGCAGGCACCCAAACCAAAGTGAAAGCACCTTACCTCTTCTCCTGGGGACGCTGTGAGCAGCGCAGACGGTCGCGGCCGATGGGCTCCCCAAGAATCCCTCGGTGCCGGCTGGAGCAGGATCGGGTCGCGAGCTCGCTCAGCAGCACTCACAAGGTCCCATCTGGGTCACCAAAATGTTAGAGTTCAGGAACACACATCATCACACAATGATTATATGAAGGTGCTTTAGTGAAGAGCTCTGGGTGTCAGGGGTACACAGACCCAAATCTGACCCATCTTGCTTTTGAGCTGAACATGTTTGGTACTCTATCATTATATAACTTACATATTAATTATTAAACTTACATTGTTCTATTGTATGCATTGTTTTTACCCAAGCATGGATTTCTCGTGATCCCACCTCAGCCCCCTAACATTGTTCCTCATGTTCTTTAAACAATAATTATATCTAATCACATCTAACAATTCTATCATTTATCATATATTGATTACACAGGTGCAGTTTCACATGATCTTTAGCAAGCACAAGGCCTAACATTTCCAGGGCCTACTTTTCCCAGGGCTTGCCAAGCCTAACTTTCTTTCTGAGTTCCCGAATTTCCTAAGATTTTAAAATGTTTTACGATCACCTCCAGACACAAAGAGGCCTGCCTGAACAGTCACAGTGCTACATCTATTTTTAATTTTAATTTTTATCAATTTTTCCAGAGCCTGCTGGCTGTGTTCAAGATTTTCTCCCTATTCCCTCCCTAGTGCACATTCTCCAGAAACTCTGCTTTTACATCCTTTTGCATTGATTAAAGTTACCTGCAATGACCAGTCAATCCAAACCCTGGGAAAACTTCAACTTCAATGTGTACCTAGGGAAAATATTTACCTCCCACATCTGAAGCCATGAGCTGCCAAGTACTGTCCCCACTGTCATACCCTGTCCCCTGGAGGTGTGCTGATGCCATTTCAAAAGGGTTGCCAATGAAAACAAGTTTGAATATTTTGGTAGTTTCCACACTGGCATTCAAATCCTTGACTAGAAAAATCACAAGTCATGATTTCTAGGATTCTTCCATACCAAAGCTGTCATTCTCACCCTGGATTTTAGAGTGTCTGAACAGTCAGACAAGGTTTTAGTTTTAGACTCTACAGACAAAGTCCCTGCTGTTCGGCGATCCCATTCCATCAGCATATAGTCCTGATGATTCCTTTAGGCAGGAGCAGCAAAAGGCAAGAATGAGCCAAACAAGCTGTCCCTGTGTTCTCATGTCCTGCACAGCAGTAACTGGGAATTCAAGAATGGATTCAGGAGACAATGGGTGCACAGGGAGCCACCAAGACTTTGGGATGCTGAAATGGACCAGCGTGGTGCATGTGCCCGGGCTGCACCACGCTGAGCTCCAACTGGACAATCTAACAATGGTTAAATGGACACACCATGGGCCACTGGAGACTCCTACTCCTAGTTCTGTGAGCTACACTATTCACCTGTCATTCACCAGATGATGTTTTCATCTCTGCTTGAAATCCAGGAGAGGAAAAGGTCAACATGGAAAAGTGTTCTCCCAATTCTAGTGACACCTGTGCCTGCACACCACCTGTGCCCATGGCAGGGTGGTTGGAGGCTGGATGATGTTGATGATACTTTGCAACACCAAGTGCTCAGGGATTCTGGGATTGCCCAAGTGGAGAGCAAAACTGAGCTGTGTAAGTCCCTGGTTTTTTTCAGCACATGCTGCTTCTTCCTTTGTTCCAAGCAAGTCCAGGATTTGGTTTCATGTGTCTTTAAGGTGCCTGGACAGATGACAGGGAGGGCAGCTGCCCCATCAGACTCTCTCTCTCTCTCTCTCTCTCTCTCTCTCTCTCTCACTCAGGATGGTGCCAGTGCCTCTGCCTTGGGACACCTGAGTGTGGAAGGCGAGCTCGCCCTCAAGCACGGCCATCCAAGTCAGTCACAGGCACAGGCTGCAGCTGAAGCTGCCAAGCGTTGCTGTGAGGCTGCAAGTGAAGAGAAAGCCATTGTGGCCAACTCTGCTGAAGCCTTTTGCCAAAGCAAAGGCAATTGTGCCCACAGCCTCCCCCTGTTTGGCACCCGGCTGCTGCGGACGCCTCAGTGCGCAGGTGCTGACGTTGGGGCTGCTGCTGTTCCTGGGCACACTCTGCTGCTGTTTCTGTGGGCTCCAGAGCCGCTTGGGCAGCAGCCACTGGGCAGCCCTGCTGGAGGAGACATCGCCACCCTCCCCATGGTGGCAGCAGCTCTGTGGGCCCCGAGCTCTGTGTCAGGGAGGCCTCGGTCACAGCAGCGTGGCCTGGGCAGCCGCGAGGGCCCGGGCTGGCCGTTAGCCCTGCCTCTGCCCACTGCCCCTTCCTGGAGGCACCCAGTGGCCGTGGCCTGGCAGCACCCCCTGCCCTCCATGTCCCCAGCCAGCCCAGCCTGGGCACCTTGGGCTGTCCCCACCCTCCCGCTGGGGTGGTGTCCCAGCCTCCAGGCCTTCTGCTGCAGGCCTGGGGGACATTTTGGGACAGCACCGGAGCAGCCGGGTGTCAGGGACCAGGCGGCTGCCCGGGGGCTGCTTATGGCCTCTGACACCCAATTCCTCAGGGCTTCCCACCACCCCGGCTCCTCCAGGGCCTTCTGTCCCCTTGGAACCTCCTGCCACCCACTCCCTCACACATCCCCCTCGTGCCTTCCCACTGCCTTGTCCCGTCTGGGCCTCCGCAGCCCCTCATCCCTTCACGGCCTCCCAGCACCCCGTGCCCTCAGGGGCTCCCCCAGCCTGGCCCGGCAGCAGCGCCGCAGCCCCACAGGAGCTCCAGCAGCTCCTCAGCCATCACGGCAGCAACACACGGGCAGCAGGACACAGATGGCGCTTCCTGCCTGCCACAGGGCTTGTGGCTTCAGCACAACCACCAAAGGCCAAGGGGCTTCTGGCCATTTCCCCTGCACCACTGCATGCCCTGGCAGGTTGCTGAACACAAGAACCCTTTTCCCTCTCTTCCCCTATGCCCCGCACACCCTGGGCAGCAAAAGAAAGGTCTTGGGACTCTTGTGGTTTATAACATATCCTATATTATTTACATACTAGATGGAAACGAAACAAAGAACAATCTCTATCAAACAAAAACTAACAGATGGCCCATGTGGCCCCAGAAGACAGAGCCTCTCAGCCCTAACATATCCTACATTATTTACAAAGTAAAAAGAAGAGAAAAAAGGAAAAGAACAACCCTTATGAAAAAAAAAATCCTGGCTGGCCCATGTGGCCCCAGAAGACAGAGCCTCTCAGGTCAGCTCTGAGTACACCTCCAGCAGCGCAGCCAGCCCAGGCCCGACAGACGAGGCCGTGTCCTCCATGCCCTGAGGATTTGGTCTTGCATCCTCTGGAGAATGGAGTAACGGGCACTCTGGATGGCCCGGAGGACATACAGCGTTTCAAGTGCCAGATCTGACACGGCACCGCTTCTGTCCTCCGTCAGGCGTTCGAGGGCTGCAAGAGAGACGAACAGAGCCACGGTCAGACCCCAGAGCTGTGGGGGCCCATCGAGAGCCCCCTGCCAGGGCCATGCCAGCCGGCTCTTGCCTTGGCCAGGAGGGAGCAGGGACCAAGGGGGTCAGCCCGAAGCTGCTGGCCACAAATGCCCCACGTGGCCCTGAAATCTCACTGTGCTCTGCCCACGCCGTCCCTCATCGGCACAGGGAGCAGACCCCTCCACAGCCTGGCCAGGGCTTGCAGCTGCCCCCGACAGCCACCACTGTCAGCCCGCTGCCGTGGCTCACCTCTGCACAACACCTGGAGCTCTGCGTGCTGCCCCCTTAGCTGCTCCCCGGCCATCCCTGAGAACACAGAGCCTGTCAGGGTCCCAGCAGCACAGCTCCCTGCCAGCGGCGCTGCCAGCCCTGCGGCCACACGGCCTCCTGCCCCGGCAGGGCTCAGCCCGGGCCCTTACCGCATCCTAACCCAGCCCAAGGGCACGGCTGCCAGAGGCCGGCAGCAGCAGCCCCGAGGGCAGCCGGGGCTCCAGGGCGCCGGGCCCGGGTGCCGCTGCCGGGGCAGCAGCCGGGGCTGGGGCCGAGCTGCGGCGGGGCGGGGAGGGAGCCCGGGCTCGGGACTCACCTATGACCCTGATGGCCGCCGCTCGCAGGGTCTCCTGTGGGTCCTGCAGGTACTGCAGGGCCCGGCGCAGGTGCTGGGCCAAGGGGATCCTGTGGTCTGCCAGCTGGAGAGAGCGGCAGGAGGGAAGGGTTGGCGCGGGCTCTGTCCCTCGGCCGGGCGCTGCTGCCTGCGGCCAGCCCCGGCCTCCCGTGCCCGGCCAGCCCTGAGAAGCCGTGCGGCCCCCGGGTGCAGCAGTGGGCAGGGGCACAGCTGCCAGCCCCACACACTGAGCACCGGGGCCAGGGGGCTTCTCTAGCCTTTGGCTGGCACTTGCAGCCCGCCCTTACCACGAGCTTGGCAAACTTCCACAGCTTCTCCTTCCTCACAGCTTTTTCCAGGTCTGGCCTCTTCAGAAAGCCAGCCGCGCGAAGGAGCGTTGTCCGAGAGGCCTGGGGAGCAGCAGAGAGCCGCAAATGGCCCCACAAGGCAGGGCACAGGAGTGTCCCAGTGCCAAGGGCTGGAGGAGGCTGCAGCCTGCAAGCCTGCGTCAGGGCAGGAGGCAGCTGAGCCCCCTGCCAAGGCGCAGCAGCAGCCCAGGAGTCCTCACCTCTGCCACATGCCGATTCTCATCTTGGCAGTGGAAAAAGAGTGGGAGCAGGCTCTGGTACACTCGTTCCTTCAGGGGCTTTCTTCCTTCTTCTTCTGCCGACGACATCATTCTTCGAAGGAGAGACATGGAGAGCAGCTGCACCTGGCTATCAGGCTGTATGAAAGGAAGGAAGGAAAAATGACCTCATCATTGGCTTCTTGTGGCCCACATTGGCGCAGGCCTGCAAATGCACAGGGCACAAAGTGTCCGGGCAGCAGGCAGTGGCCGTGGCTGGAGCACAGAGCCTTACATTGTCCAGGAGTTTCAGGAGCGGCTCAGCCAGCTGCAGGGCCCTGCGCCAGGATATTGGGGTTTCTTCATCCAGGAAAATATAGCTCAGGAGAGCAATGCTCATCCTGGCCACGTCACTGTCCAAGTCCCACAGGAGGTGCACTAGTCTTCCTGTCAGGCTCTGAATTCTTTCGGCCTGTGCAGAACACAAGGGTGTGAAAGCCCGGGCAGCTGCCGCAGGGCCCAGAGGCCAAAGGTCTGTCCCAAAGCACTCGGGCAGCTGAAGCAGGAGGCAGGAGAGCTGCGAGGAGCTGCCTCAGCGCCCAAGGCAAAGGCCAGCCAAGGCCAAGTGACAGCATTGCCCAGCCTCATGCTGCCCACACGGCTTCAGCTGCTGCCCCCTTCTCACCATGGAGGGACGGTCCTTTAGCAGGAGGAGAGCCCTGAGAACCTGGTGATGCATCTCTGTGGAGTTGTACCACAGGTACTTATACAAGATCTCCATTAGGCTGTCACCACAGTCACTCAAGTCCAGGCAATCTAGGAGCTGAAAGGCACAGGGCAGTGAGAGGGGAGCTGGCCGGCAGGAGCCTGGAAGTGCGCAGGGCTGGGCCCAGGCAGCAGCACAGGGCGCGGGTGCCGTCCCAGGCAGCTGTGGCTATGCCAGGGGACAGGGCTGGCAGGGAGCTGAGCGAGGTAGTGCTGGCCATCAGGCTCACCTCCACAAGGAATGCCATGGCAGAGACATCCCAGTGTGGCAACGGTTTGCTGAGCACCTCAAGCAGGTAGCTTAAGATGCTTTTGCACAAGTGGGCGGATGCACGGCGCATTACCCTGGAAGGCAGAAAATGGCAGAAAGAGTCTCAGCAAGGGTGCAAAAAACCTCTCCCAGGACTGACTGACACAGTTGTCCTATTGCCCCAGCACCCTGTGAGGGTATTTGGGCCCTTCAGATGTGGCTGCTCCTGGGCACCCTCCTCTCACAGCCTTTTGCAGTCTCCTTGGCCATCCCTCGGTGACGAGGTCCTCAGGCCCATGGCCACGGGGACTGTGGGGGGCATCCCGGGCAGGGGGCACAAACGTCAGAGGCAGTGGGGAGAAGGGGGGCTCACCTGGCCAGCAGACCCACGGCATAGTGGTGGGTGTCAGCACAGAGCAGCGTGTCCCAGCCACGCTTGCGTTCCATTGCCACCACCACATGCTCCAAGTGGAGACTGGAGAGCAGGGCCTTCAGGGTCTGCACTGCAAACCTGTGTGCACAGCAAAGCCCAGGTGACGCTGGGAGCGCTGGCTCTGAGGCTGGGGAAGTGGCAGGGACAGGAGGAGTGGCATACCTGTTGGGGCTGGTGGAGAGGCCGTGTTGCTCCTGGCATTCCTTCCAGAAGGTATGGACGTCCTCTGTCATATACAAAGTACTGAAGTACGTTTGGAAGAGGAGATGCACAAAGAGGCGGGGGAAGTAGACTGTGAGGATCTGTGGGCAACAGGGCCCCTGGAGGATCTTCCACATCACCAGAGTTGCCTGCAGAGGACAAAGCAGCCCGAGACAGCGCTCAGTGCCGGGGCGTCCGTGTGGCAGGGCCTGAGCGTGGCAGGGAGAGGCCGGGGCAGACACAGGGGGAGCAGCGGGCCTGGTGGCCCTGAAGCTGCCCCTAGGCCAGGTTTGTGGCCAGTGCCTGAAGCAGGGAGATGCAGTGGGGGAAGGAGGCAACAGAGTTGCTGGAGAGGCGGCCGGCCTTGCGGTGAGCAAAGGCCAGCTCCAGAAACTCACAGTCAGGGAAAAGACAGCCGTCTTGTCCCCATCAGAGGTGCCCAGGTTTTTCTGCGGCCAGCTCCCCACCACATTGATGAGGAGCGGTGTCACTTCCTCTGAAATCCAGGGCGAGAGCAAGATGGTCGTCCACATGGCCATAGCAGCTCTGCGGGGTCAGACACAGCACCGTGGGCTGGGCAGCAGCGGGGAGCTGAGCTGGCCGCCAGCTCTGCCTGTGCCCACTGGCCCTGAGCGGCAGCAGCAGCCAGGCAGCCCAGCCCTGTGGGGACAGGCCCCTGAGGGGCAGGATGGCAGCACGGCAGCGGGCTCGGGGGCCGACTTTGTAGCAGGGCTGGCAAAGGGAGCAGCCAGAGGGCCCTGCAAATCTGTGTTGCTCACAGCCCTGGGCCGGGCTGTACAGGGTGATGGGCTGGGGAGCCCTGAGGCCTCGGGGCAGCTGGGCCCCATACCTGTCACACGTTGGGGCCACCCGCAGGAGAGTGATGGCCACATCATCGGGCTCTGCCTCGGCCACTTGCATCAGGGCCCAGTCCATCCTGTGCTCAGCAGCCTCATTGGCCATGAGCCACTGGTGGATGTACCTCACCACACCGGGCACCTGGAGAAGGCACAGGGAGACTTGGAATGCCAGCAGAGGGAGTCAGCAATGTGCCCAGCTTCTTCCCCAGACAAGTGCTTCTCTTCCAGCACGCTGCCATGGCCTCAAAAGCTCCAAGTGAGCAGCAGGCGTGGCTTGGGAAAGCCAAGCAATTGCTGGAGGATCAAAGGCTGGCCACAGGCTGCTTACTTGCTCTGGATTGAAAAGAGCCGTCTCTACAAGCAGATCCAGCTGGGCAGCGCTGCTCTGTTCTACCAAGACCTCTGAGGATGTCTTGACCTCAGTGTCCATAGGTCTGGTGTCTTCCTTGCCAATTCTCTTGATGTATTGGTAAAGAAACTGTAGGAGAAGGGCAGGAAGGCAGGGAAGTTGCATGGAGTGCTCCAAGTGCGGTGCTGGGCTGAGCAGTGCCAGCAGGCCCAGCACAGGTGGGGATGGCTGCAGGTACCTGCGCTGCTCTGCGGAAGCGGCCACGGGCGGTGTCCTGCTCTTGTGTGCCGTCCATGGCTGCATCTGGCAAAGAGCAGCCAGAGCTGAGGGGCTGCAGGAGAGGCCGGAGAGCACAGCCCAGCCCTGCGTTCCCCAGGCAGTGACAGTCCCGGGATGCCCCAGGGGATGCAGCACAGCCACTGCTGCGGGGGCAGCCCCAGCCCCTTTTTTGTGCTGTCCATGGGTGTGTCTCCACAGGACAGTGTGGGATGGGATGAGATGGGATGCAATGGGATGGGATGGGGCCAAGATGGCCGCAGGCACCAGCCCTGTGGCCCAGCTCTGCCACTCACCCTCCTCCAGCGGCTGCAACTGCTGCACCTCTTCGGTCTCTGGTGCTGGGGCAGCTCCAGGACCTTCTTCCTCGACCTCCTCTTCCTCCTTGTCCACCCAGGCCAGTTTGGGCACTCTTGGGGGTCGCTGCTCCAAATCTTCCAGACTCTCCAATCCTTTCCATAGGAACAGCACCAGGGGATGGCATGGCATGTAATGGGATGGGGCCAAGCTGGCAACAGGCACTAGCCCTAAGGCTGAGCTCTGCAACTCACCCTCCTGTGGTGCCTGGAACTCCTGCACCTCTTCAGACTCCTGTGCCAGGACAGCTCCAGAGCCTTCTTCTTCCTGCTCCTCAAGCCAGGCCAACTTGGGCACTCTTGGGGGTCGCTGCTCCATGGCAGTGACTGGATTTATGGCTGCTTGCAGGAGAGATGGCTCGGAAAAACTCAGAGTCAGCAAGTCCTGCAGTCGTGCCTGGAAGGCACCTGCAAGACTCAAGTCCTGGCAAGATTGCAAGACAGCGAGTCCTGCACTTGGGTGTTGAGGGCCCCTGCCACAAGGACAGGAGGCTCCTCGACAGGGATTGTGGTCTGGTCTCAAGGGCAGAGACTGCAGGGATGGGCGACACGTCGGAAAAGCTCCGGGTCACCAAGTCCCACGGTCTGCCCTCAAGAGATCCTTAAGAAGGAAGGCTCAGCAAGGCCACAGGTCAGCAAGACCTGTGGTCTGGCCTCGAGGTCACCTGTAGTAATAGTGCTTCAGAAAAGCTCCAGGTCCGACACAAAGGAGTGCGCTGTGCGGGGGCTCCTCACAGCACCGCTCTGGCGCGTCCTGACCCGTCGCGTGCACCGAGCACTGTGGCGTGGCCCTGTCACCGCCAGCTCCTATGGCAGCACGTGTCACAAAGGGCCCTTTGACGTCTGCTCCCGTTGCCACCATCCCACGGTGACCGTGCTGCAGCGTGTCACAAAGGGCCCTTGCACACCCTGCCCTCCGCCCTGGGGCCGCCCCCATCCCCCCCCCAAGTGGCCCAGCTTGGAAGGAATCCCTTGCCCAAAGTGTCTAAGACAGCCTGACGGGATCTTTAGGAACAGCTTGTTAGAAATGAAATGGAGGCAAATTTATCAATAAGAATTTTATTGAAAACTTTGTAAAATTTACTAATGGAAATGTCTCAGTGTTGAGAGACAGGTGTCTGCTAGGGAGGGCAGGAGCCTCCCTTGGAATGAAAAATGTAGACCCCCTCCCTCCGAATTATGATAATCTTGAAATCAAGGGGCTCTCAGGCAGAGATCTGGGGATAGGAATAACAGTTTTTTACTAATATTTATACCCAGGCAAACAAACAACAATAACTACAGCGTTAGCAAGAAAACAGAGCCAGGGACCCCGTGACAGCTTTCTGGGCTGAGACGGGAAAGGATGGAGGAGAGGCTTTGTTTTACAAACCCCCTCGGGTTGGCAGTCAGTGCTGGTGCTCCTGCAGGGCTCTGAGGAACACTCAGCTGGAACAGCAGGGATGAGCTGAGATCCCGGGCCAGTGGCTGAGGTGGATCAGCAGCTCCGTGGCGGTGGCTGGCAGTGCCACACGTCCCGGCAGGACAGGGAGTGCGAGGCCACCAACGAAGAGGGAAGAAGGAGAAGAAGCAGCAGCTCCATCTGGGTGATGGCAAAATTCCCTTCTCCCCACCACAACAGCTCTGTACCCAAAGTGTTCTTCTCCGAAGCTGAAGAAGACACCAAACTGTCCCCACCCTCCCCTTTTCCTGCCCCCTTCCCCCCCTGGGCCCAGCCAAACTCTTTATCTTTCCTCAAGCACCCACCAGGTACCCGCAGTTAAGTTTTCCCTGCAAGTCATGAGTAAAAATTCCACAGGCAAGCCAGAACTAAATAGAAAATAAAGGACACCAAACCCCCAACACCTGTAAGTTGTATCTTGAGAGTCAGCCAGGATCTTTGTTTGCCAGAAAAACCTCTGAAGTTTAATCAAGGCATTAGTCATCAAAATTATTTTGAAAATTTAAAGATCAAAGTAGCCAAAATACTCAATGTAACTAATTGCTGGGTATGTTCTCAGCTCAGGTTGGGAGGAATGGGGTTCCCTCGGAGGGCTCACCCTGTGGGGTGGCCAAAACTCTGTCAATGGGCTCTGACTTGTAACGGATCCAGTTCAGGGACACTGACAGAAAACTGTGCTGTGGAACACAGGAATGCAATTATCAGTTTTACAGGATTGACTGAGATTTCCCTTCCGGAGAAACCAAGCCCTGTTCTAGTTGGAGACCACAATGTGAAAGGATTTCTGTGCTTTACCATCACAAGCCTACTCATCCTTTTTCCTCACCCTCATTCACGTTAGGAACAATAATTCTGTTGTCCATGGAGCTGGCACCTTTTGAATTCCAGAATAATGTCCCCAAGGTCCTTTGCTGTTCAGCTTTACCACACTGTCTGTGGCTAACAAGGCTTGCTGGGGTCCTTTCCCCTTCGGCTGGAGAGGTGCCGAGTCCCAGTCCCTGAGGGACAGCCAGGCTCCTGTCTGGAATTGGTGTGGAAGTCCCTCAGGGTCACATCAGCCTTCACATGGAGCCCCATGGATCTGAGCATTTTCCAAAGGGGCCGTTGGGGCAAACAGGGAGATTTGGTCTGGCAGGGTCTGTAAAACAATATCCCATCCCATCGACTTGTTCTGGCAGAGAACACTTGGCTGCAGGGACATATTCCCATTGTTCCTGCCCAGGTCTCAGGATTCCAACAGTGTTGTCTTTGCCCAGAGCTGTTCCTTCAGCTGGCTTGGGAGGGCCATTTGGCCTCTGGACCCACACTCTGGCTCCTTTATTAGGACTGCTGGGTCCAAACTCTTTTTATCCACAAATGGAGGCAATTTGAAGTTGTTATAAATGCAAAGGCAATTTCGGGTTATATAAAAGAGAAAATTTATTATCAAACAATAATAAATTCGAACAAAGAGAAAAAAAAAACCACAATAAAATAAGCAGCGCAGCGCTGGGTGGACAGGGTCTATACGCAAGGTATAGATGCTCCCAAATCCACGCCTGAGAGTCCTTTGGCCTGGGTTTTTATAGGAAGTTTGTGTCCCGAGGCCAAATTCCAAGCAGGCACCCTTTGCTAAGAGGTTCTTGATTGTTCGAAGAATAGATTTCCTGGCACTGGGGAATAGAGTCAATAGACGTTGGGCAGAGGCTCCTCATATGTAAAGAGGTCCAGGATGTCTTTTTGATATCATTTTGGTCCGGGCCATTAGGGTGGAGTGGTGGCACCCATCCTGGAGCCGATGGCTATCTCGGCTGGCTCCTCTTCCTTTGTCTAGTTTCTCCATTTCTCCAGCACAGGTGGTCAGGGCGGAGATGCTCGGGCTCGGCGATATCTCGTCCGGGCCCGTTCCTTTGTTTGTTCGATGGCCCGTGTCCTGCCCATTCTTTCGGCGCTGATGTGCCTGCTTGCAATTGTTATCTGGGTGCTTGGCTGCAATCTGTTGCTTTGGAAGAGAAATCCTGCCTCGACCTGGAGGAGGATTTCTCATTCCATATTTTCATCATTTACAATTACATATACTTTATTTAAACCTTTTCTTTCGAATTTTTATTCATCCAATTCTTTATTACAGTCCCCCACCTAATAATTTGACCACATTAAAAATTCGTATTATTTTATTCAATCTTACAGAGGGATGAGTGTGAGATTAACCACATTCACTTTTCTCCCAGTCTGATATTTTGCTTTTAGGATTTAACTCGTCTTCATCTCTGGAGAAACAGAATACTTGGTCAAATTGTAAACATACCCGGTCAACTTCACTTTTTAACAAATCTAAAATTATTGGTTCATTATTGAAGGAAGCTTTTGTTTCATGTTTTAAATTTCTATCTTCTTAATACATTTTTCCACTTATAGTACACGTTTTCAAGTTCGCTTTATTGTAACATAGGATTGATTTTGTAATATGCTACAAAGGTGGATTGTCTTTTTCTTCTGATCTAGATGGTTTTATTACATTGACTATAAATTGAAATCGGAGGAATCCCTCCCACTTCTCTCTTGTACCTGAAGTGGGTAGTTTTGATCTTTTGTCTTTCAGGAGTTTGAAACTGCCCGTCTTTAAAACTTGCCTTTGAGCAGTAACACCAGACCTCCCCCTTTAATTTACAGATCTTATACTGAGTGCCGTTGGAAAAACACATCCCCTTCTGCAGTTCTGGAGGACAGTCAATCTTTCGTCCGGTTTCTGTGGCAGTCTGACACTGCTCACACTTCCCCAGGGGACTCTCCCCCTGGAGGTACCTCGGGACTCGTTCCCTCGGCCAAGCACACGGCTAGGTTCAGGACTATCAGGATTCTCCACCATTGCATCCCTCTGCCTTGCCCTTCGCCCGTATAGGAACATACGGCGGGGATTGCCATCTTCTCGGCAGCAGGGACTGTCTTCAGGGGCCCTGGTAGTCTTTAAGGCGTGTCTTCTTTTGAAAGTAGCCCACCGAGACGATTTAGTTGGGTCTGTCTTACACAGTACTTTAAACTTTAATTGTTTTTCGGCTCTCGATTTCTAAAGCTTTGGCTTTGGAATCTAACTGGCCTCTTAACTTCTTTTGGAACAATAGGAACCACTCAGGAGAGTTTAGTTCTAAGGACCCCGCCCGGGTGGCAAGTGTTAAGAAACGGCTAGTCTCCTCCTGTTCTTTCTCTAGACACTTTGTGCACAATCCTTTAGGTTTGTACTCTCTTAAACAGTGGGCTACCCAAATCTGTTTACAATAAGCACACTCGAAGTGGATAAATGGAAAATAATTACAATCAGGATTAATACAACTTATCTGGTCATCACTTGTCATTTGTGATGACGCCGGAGTTTGATTTTCAGCTCTCTCGGAGGTGTGGTGACTTTCCCCTCGGAGGAGTTGTAATCCGTTACTTTTTTCACTCGAGATGAGTGTGTCTAGCTCTTTTCTGCAGTCCGGACAGCTGTGTCTGTGGTCAGGAGGACGAGAAACGGTCCTTCCTAGTGAGGGTTGAGGGGGAGCTCTTTCTAAGCTTTGATCAGGACTTTATCCCCAGGCTGCATTTGGTGTATGGCAAATCCTAGTGTTGTGCTTTGGGGAATTAATCTTTTCTGCAGATTGGTTAACAAAGTCGCTCGTTTTGCCTCTTTGTCTGCCAGGTTGTTACCTCGGGTGTGGAACTGCCATCCTGTTTGGTGTCTTTTTACATGGACAACTGATATTTCTTTTGGTTCTCTGACAGCTTGTAGAATTTGTCGAATGATTTCCTTATGGATTAACTCTTTTCTTTTCGTATTTATCAGACTTCTTTTTCTCAAATTTTCTTAAAAGTATGTACTACTTTAAAAGCATACCGCGAATTTGTATAGATGATCCCCCTCTTTCCTTTCAACCCCTGGAGGGCTCTCAGGAGAGCATAAAGCTCGCAAGCTTGTGCAGACCAGCTTGCTTTCAGGGGGCCTGATTTCACAATGCTTCCTGATATGCCATTCACTATAGCATATCTTGACTTTTTTTTTCTCTCAACAACTTTCGAGGATCCATCTATAAACTACTTTTCTCTTCTTTCTAACTCTTGATTTTCTAAATCTGGTCTAACTTTAGTTTGCAATTTTACAGTTCTAATGCAATTGTGTAATAGTTTCTCTGTTGGTTCTCTAAACAGGAACTGTACAGGATTCTGCGCAGTAGTGGTTCTTAATTCTAAACCAGGCGAGCTGATTAAGATGGCTTTATATTTCAGAAGCCTCAAATCAGTCAACCACTTTTCCGCTTTTTGTTGTAAGATATTTCTTACATCATGTAGACTATCAAGGGAGCTCCGAAAGTTACCCCTTTTTTTTTTTTTTTTTTCTTCTCTTACTAATAAAGCCACTGCCACAATTGCTTGCAAACAAGTAGGCCAACCCCGACTAACCGGGTCTAAAAATTTTGAGAGAAACCTTATGGGCTTCTTTTTTCTGCCCACTCTTGGGTCAGAACTCCTTGTGCTGCTTGTCTATTCACATCTACGAATAATTGAAATTCTTATTGGTATCCAGTAAAGTTAGTACGGGGGCAGTTATGAGTGCATCTGTAAGAGACGCTTTCTGGGGACGGTCAGAGACACGGCAAAGACCTCTATAATCGAGTTAAGTGTTAGAAGTTTATTTCAGGGCGTGGGGTAGAGAGGTAGAGAGAGAGAGCAAGAGAGGGCAAGAGAGAGAGCGCAAGAGAGACGGAAAAAAAGAGCAAGCAAGAGAAAAAAAGAGACCGAGCTCTTCTATACCACTACTTATATAACCTATACCTTTGAATATTCTATTCCTTTTCTAACCAATCTTTCTAAATATACTAATATAGTAACATTTGTGTACAACCTATGGAAATCGCTATTTTTGCATATTTTTAGTTATCTCAGGGTCCTTCAGACCTTTCCTTATAAGGCTGGGATGAGGGGCCTCAGCTTGGTTTTATTGCAGGAAAGAATGTGTTCTGGCATACCAGCCCGGTTGGTTTCTTTGAATTATTCAAACCGTGCTATCATTTGTATTTCTTCCTTAGCCTTTCTGGCTACAAAGTCATATTTATAATTTCTTTCTAATTCTACCTTCCCAACATCTCCCCCGTTTTGTCTATGAATAACTAAGATATTAGATACGATTCTACTCATTAGTTTCTGCATGCATTGGAGTATACAAGGTATAGCTATTAAAACTACAATTATCACTATACAGATTAAAACAAAAAGATAAAAACAACATGCACTTGGGTAAACGACAGAACTCCATTTTTTTTTTTCTTGAGCTGCTTCTGGTAGATCACTTTCTTCTTGAAGATTCTGCGTAGATCAGGCTTGGGCGTCTGCTTCTTGGCTCTTTTTTGCAGGGTCACTGGCTGGTGTGGAGGTTTCAGCAGACTTCGATGTGCAGTAGGGTTTTAGTGAGCTTTTGATCTCGTGCCTCTGCTTGAGCCGCGATTACTGCAGCTTGTGATGTTTGTGCTAAAAGAGCTTTTTCCAGCTTCTCCCCTAAGGTTCTCCCCAATTCAGTTGCTTGAATTGCTGCTACATGTTGTGGACTTCCTATTTTGTTACAAGCGTCTATCATTTCTGGCACTGTTGGCTTTTCTTTTCCCAGGGCTTTGATCACCTTCTTACATTCGGCATTAGCATTATTTTCGATAATGTCCCGTATCATAATTGGACGGGCTATATCATCACCACACTGGCGTTCAGCAGCTTGAATTACACGATCCACAAATGTTGTGAATGGCTCAGAGGCTTCTTGGCTAATAAGGTTATAAGCTTTTTCAAAAGTTCCAGCAGGCTGAATTTGCAAGAAGGCTCGCCGTGCCATTTTTTTGATGTCATCTAATGCTACCCTAGGCAGGTTTATCTGATTTTCATTTCGGTCATCTGGAGGTTCACCTGTGAGCTTTGACAGGGTGAGAGCACGCAAATCTGGATCATTACTACGTCTATAATTGTCCAATACATTTCTGAGTAGTCTCTTCCATTTCAATTCCCATAGCATAAATTGCGAATCTGTAAGGGTAATGCTAGCAATATTTTTGCAGTCATTGGGTGTAAGAGTATGCTCTTCTAGTGTACTTTTCAGCAGTTGTTTAAAATATGGAGAGCAAATGCCACTGTCCTTTATCGCTTTTCGCAGTTCTTTTATCTCCTGGGGTGAAATAGCTGTCCATGTTCTTGGACCGCCCGCCTGCTGACTAAATAACACCGGCATTGCTAGGGGGTTTATGTTTTCTTCTTTGCAAATTTGTCTTTTGACTTCCAGCCAGTTTGTAAGTTGGCTATCATCATAACATTCTTGGGAATTTATGTGTAGTGGAGCTTCGAATTTTACAATCTCACTTTGAAGTGGTAAAGTCAGGGGATTAGCTGTTGCATGCATAGAATAGTTCACTGTCTCTCCTGTATTTATTAATGCAGATACTGTGTTAGAAATTCCCCCTTCCTTTTGTACCTTTTGTGTAGCCAGGTGTAGCGGCGGCCTTGTAGTTGTAGTGTCGGCTGACAGTAGCTGCGATAGGGGACGGTCAGGGGGCAGAACGGGATGCTGCACTTGCGGATAAGCCTCTGGGAGCTGCGGCACGGACGAGGGCAGGGAAGCAGGTTTCGGTTGTTCGCGGTTATAATGCGCGGGGGCATCTGACAGCGAAGCGGCAGTTCTTGGTGATATTACAGCCGGGTCTGGTAGAGGATCGGGGGAATACACAGGACCAGACGCTGGCGGGAGTAGCGCGGTGTTTTGTGACCGTGTGGAAACCTGTGGTTGACACTGCGTTTGTGTAAGTTCCGGTCCAGGGTCGGTGGTGGCGGCCCTCGTGGCAGGCAGAACCGGGACCTGCTGCGGCTCGGGACCGCGTGGCCAGAGAGAAACAGCAGAAGGAGCTGAGGGGGCCGGGGTGGACCGGGCAGCGGAGGCTGGGACGTCTGCGGGCCGCGGCGAAACGGGAGGCGGAGAAAAATGAAACAACGAGATGTTCGAGGCAGCAGTGGTCTGTGTCGGCTCAGGGGCCGAGGTGTGACCCGCTGCTGACGGCGGGGCTGACTCCGCGGTGACAGGAGGTAGTGGAAGAGTTAGGGAAGAGGCTGCAGTGTGGTTTTGTAGCGCAGATAGAATATAAGCGGTAGCCGCGATGACGGCCGCAGAGTGCAGCGGGGGAGGAGCGGGAGATTCTCCGGTGGGGAGGAGGGGTGGTGGAGTTGAGGCGACAGCACCGACGGGGGGAGGAGCCACGATGACATCGCTGGGCGGAGGCGCAGGGGCGGAGTCAAGGGGCAGGGTCGCACCGGTGACGGGAGCGGGAGGGGCGGGGTGCACCGCGAGGGCAGAGCCGGGGGTGGGCAGCGCGGGGGTTGTGACAGCGGAGACAGGGTTTCTTGAGGGAGCGGGGAGCTCGCCGCTTGCCACACTGGGGGCGGGAACAGTATCGGGAGGGGGAGGGGGAGCAGGGGCGGGGGCCGCAGGGTCCGCCGAGGGGGATGGGGTCACCGGAACAGATTGCGAAATCACGGGGGCTGGGGGGGGTGGGGAAGGGACGCGCGAAACTGCGGATGCTGGAGTCACTGAGTTTCGGGGGGCCGGAACGGGCCTGGCCACGTTTCGGGTCTCCGTGGCCAGGGACAAATGTGTAGTAGGGACCGGATCTGACGCGACAGCCACTGATGGTTGTTGCTTATTATGAAAGAGTTCTACGAGAGCTCTACACGCTGGTACTAGCTGCGCGGCTGTCATATCGCGGTGTGAGATATTATTAAAGAGTTTAATACCGACCGTGTCCCAAAAATCTCTAGTAAATACAGCTGAACGGTCAGCGTTGGGGAAGTTAAGTAGAGTCCATTCTAAAAGATCTTTTAGCTCTTGTTTCGGTAAATTATTGGACTCAGAGCGTAATAAATGTTTTAGTCGCTTATAGAGGTCTCTGTCGTGAATAGAGTAAGATTGTCCCATGATTAAAACTTGTGCGCACTAACCTCAGTACCGGAGAAAACAGCGTATCCAATCCCAGCTTCTCGTGGGGGCTGGCCAGGCTCCCCTGCTGCGGCTCCAGACGCTGCTTTTCGGGTTCCTTCACCAAGCTCCGCTTCTAGCTGTTGCTTTGCAACACTGCAGCGAGCTCAGAACCCCTTTCCAGCACAGCACCAAGCGGTGCCAGGCACCTCGCTGTGCTCCACTCCCGGGCTGAGTCTCCCAGAGCTCCAAAAGACACCGATCCTCAGCGTCTCTGGACTCAGGAACTCCCCTTGCAACTTTAAAGAGCTTCGGCCCAACTCGCTGCTAAGCAGCGTGGTCCTTGCTCACGGTACTGGCTCGCCAATCTGTAGGAGACGCTTTCTGGGGACGGTCAGAGACACGGCAAAGACCTCTATAATCGAGTTAAGTGTTAGAAGTTTATTTCAGGGCGTGGGGTAGAGAGGTAGAGAGAGAGAGCAAGAGAGGGCAAGAGAGAGAGCGCAAGAGAGACGGAAAAAAAGAGCAAGCAAGAGAAAAAAGAGACCGAGCTCTTCTATACCACTACTTATATAACCTATACCTTTGAATATTCTATTCCTTTTCTAACCAATCTTTCTAAGTATACTAATATAGTAACATTTGTGTACAACCTATAGAAATCGCTATTTTTGCATATTTTTAGTTATCTCAGGGTCCTTCAGACCTTTCCTTATAAGGCTGGGATGAGGGGCCTCAGCTTGGTTTTATTGCAGGAAAGAATGTGTTCTGGCATACCAGCCCGGTTGGTTTCTTTGAATTATTCAAACCGTGCTATCATTTGTATTTCTTCCTTAGCCTTTCTGGCTACAAAGTCATATTTATAATTTCTTTCTAATTCTACCTTCCCAACAGCATCCTTTAATTTCTGAAAATTAAATTCATTTTGCTCAGTCTATTTCAACTTATCAGTGTTTAACCCTTCATACAGAAATTTTACTTTTTCACTAAATCCTTTAATTCATTGTCTGCAATATCTCAGGAGCCCCAAAAATTGTCTTATCTGTCTTTTTTGTTTTTGGGGCAGGGAGTGCAAGAATCCCTGCTACTCTCTCAGGGTCTAATTTCTTTTTCCCTTGAGATATCCAATGACCAAGGTATTTTACTTCGGGCTCTGTGAATTGCAATTTGGATTTAGATACTTTTAACCCCTTCCGTCTCAAGAAATTCAGTAAAGAAATCGTGCTTTTCTTCACCTTTTCTTCCGTCGTTCCGGCAATTAACAAGTCATCTACATATTGTAACAATTTTGTCCCCTCCTCTGGAATGAATTGGGTGAGTAGTTGTTCCAGAGCCTGTCTGAACAGATTTGGGGATTCTACAAACCCCTGCGGGAGGACCGTCCACCTCAGCTGTTGCTTTCGGTTTGTGTCCGGGTCCTCCCACTGAAAGGCGAAGAAATTTCTACTCTTTTCATCTAGAGGGCAAGTCCAAAAGCATCTTTTAAATCGATTACACTATACCATACATCTTTAGGTGAGAGCCTGTTCAGTAAAGTGTAAGGACTGGCCACCACCAGGAATCTGGTTCGGGTTCTAACATTTACAGCTCTGAGGTCCTGAACCAATCGTAAACTGCTATCTGTTTTTCTTACAGCCAGGATGAGGGTGTTATGCTGAGACATACAGGGTTTCAGGGTACCCCTTTAAGGAGGTCGTCAATTACTTGTTTTAATCCCCTTCTCCCTTCCATCGGGATGGGGTATTGCTTGATCCTTATAGGGTCTTCAGGGTCCTCGATTTCTATTTTAATAGGCTTGATATCTAATTTCTCTATTTCTCCTTTTGAGTGCCACACTCTAGGGTTAATTTCTTCTTCGTCTTTGGGAGTCAGTTTGAATATTTTTACTACTAATTCAGAGTTTTTAACAACGATATTAATTCTTAATGCAACAATCATATCTCTTCTTAATGAATTATAATCTGCTTTTTCTACAAGCAATAAATTTCTTAAACAAATTTTATTTTCCGATTCTATTTCTACATTCTCTATTACAGATACTTTGAAAGGATCCCCCTTGATTCTAACTACAAAAACTTTTTCCTTGCTTGTCACACACCCCTCTGGCAATTTCTGCAGAGTACCTCTCTCTGTTCTAGTGTCCACTAAAAAGCTTACTTCCTGCCATTGGGGACTCACTTTTAATTTTATCAAGGGCTCCTTGGATGTTCTTGTCTCCAAATTAAAGAGCCTCTGACAGCCCTAATCTTCTTGAAAAATCTTTTCATTTTTTTTTTTTTTATTCTTTGCCTGCAATCCTGCTGAATGTGTCTTACTTTCTTACAGTAGTAACATTCGGGGACCTCTCTCCGTGGGGTAGGGGCTGCCTTGTGAGTGCTTTTCTGTTTTCTAGGTAGTGTTTTAAACTTACCTTGTGTTTGTTCTTGGTTTTGGACTTCTTTGACCGCAGCTACCAAAACCTTAGCTTACAGTCTCTGTTTTTCATCCTCCCTTCTCATATATACTTTTTGAGCTTCCCTCAGAAGCTCTTGGAGGTTTTTATCTTGTTACCTGTCAATATTTTCTAATTTCCTCCTAATGTTTTCCCAGGATTTGGCAACAAATTGTGTTTTTAGTAAGACTTCCCCCACGGGAGAGTTCGGGTCAGTTCCAGAGTAGATCTGAAAACTTCGCCGCAACCTCTCTACCCATTCCGTGGGCGATTCCTCCTTCCCTTGGCATTCCCCGAACACTTTACTAATGTTTTGACCTCGGGGAACTGCCTCTCTTATTCCCTGAACAATCATGTTTCTTAAATCCACCATGCTCTGCCTGCCCTCCTCCCTGGGCATTCCAGCTCGGGCTCACGCTAGGCCATTTCTGGTCACCTGGTGTCCCCTGTGGACTGCGTCGGTCCCGGTCTCTGATACCGGCTTGTTTAATCATTTCTCTTTCCTCTTGATTAAACAGGCGATCTCAGGATGGTCATAAGATCATCGTATGTGTAAATACTACTTCCTAAAAAGTTATCCAGCTTTTCAGCCACACCAAAGGATCGTCTAACAATCGCCCCATCTCCTTTTTAAACGCTAGCACATCCCCGGAGTTAAGAGGAACATTCACAAATCCAATCACTCCCGGGGCTGTCGGTACTTCCCTGAGAGGGAACGACCGGTGCTCATTCTCACTACTCTCTCCCCCCTCCTCGCCCATCATTTTTGCTTTCAAACGAGTTCTACTTGCAGGAGGGGAACTGAGGTTTGTGGGGGTTTTCTCTTTTGTTGATTGTGGGAACTCCCCTGCCACCCGGTTACCGGTAGGGACCCCTTCAGTTAAGTGTGAGGGTCCCGGCTGTGGCGGCCGGACCGGCAAGGACGGATAGAGCTGTCCCCAGCCTTGTGCCGGAGAAACCTCTGAGGAGACTCCTGTGGCTGCAGTGTTTGCAGGCTGGGAAAGGGGAAGGGCTGCCAGCATCGCTGCCAGCACCGAGTCTCCCGCTTGAGACACATGCATCTCAGTGGGTTGGTCTCGGGGGCCCGAAGGTGCTGAAGGCACCACTTGATCTGGGGACGATGGCCCAGCCAGTCCATGGTACGGGGGAGGTAAGTGGTCAAGGGGTTCCTAGGATTCAGTTTTCGACTCACGTTTTTGTTTTTGTTTCATTGGGAACAGCCCTACCCTGGCGTTTAACCAGAGCTTAGCATATTCCCTCTCCTCGGGGTCCGAGGGGTCCTTGTTCTCCACATAGGAGAACAACTTATTACAGGTTTATTTTTTCAGATGTGCCTAACACTGGCTAAGTAAGGTGACTTCTCAACTCCTGTCTTCCCCAAACTTCTATACAATAATGTATTAATTTTTCTTTCGATTTCCCTTTCCTCAGGGGACAATCTTCCCAGTGTTTTAACATTTACTTCAAGGGACTTTCCAGCGGGATGTCTGGTGATCTCTCTCCTCCGGATTGGAGGGATTTTTCCCTGTGCTCTTTCTTTGTAGCTTACTTTTTCTCTGCTCTATACTTCGCAAATATACTCGTTACACGTCCACCTTTCAAATGTGCCCACCACAGGCTAAGTGAGGTGGTTTCTCAGTTCTTGCCCTCCCCAGACTTCGGCACAATACCAGATCATTTTTGCCTTAGATTTCTTTTTTCTCTCAGAGCAATTTTCCCAATATTTTAACATCCATCCCAAGGGACTTTCCGGTGGGATGTCTAGTGATCCCTTCTCTCTCTCAGAGGGACCCTTTTCATTACTCTTTTTCTGCATCTTACTTTTTCTTTGTCCCATATTGAAAAATATCTTACCTTTCTTGCGTTGTGTTCGTTCCGCCTTTACCAGATGAATCAATATAATTGATAATACTGCTAATACTGCTAATACTAATAATTGATAATGTGCTAATACTCACCTCGCAGTTAGCTGTACTGGAGTCTCTTGTATTCAGCACTTCGATTCTCTCTTGGACCTTTGCCTAGGTCCGTTGACTGAAAGGGTTTACTAATTCCCGAGCTCGACAGGACGTCCTCTTCCCCTTTCAGCCTCCTGTGATCGATTCCCCAGGACCTCCTTCGTCCCAGGTTTTTACAATCGTGTAAAGAGAGAACTTTTTCACCCCGAATCGCTTCCTTCTCGGCCGGCCAATTCCCTCGCGGGAGGATGGAACCGCGACCTTGAAGTCCGCACTCGCTTCGTGATCAGATCACGTCTCTCACAATCGCCCAATCATCAGCTCAACCTCACAATACTTACAGCTATTTTCCTGCGAGGGTGTCTTCGTGCACAGATGACTTTTTACGAGCTACCAAGCCGCGGCTTTCTCGAAGGCTCCTCGCCTTCCCGAGCTCTCTGGATCCTTTTTCCTTTTTATTGTGGTTTTTACCTTAGCCTAAATTTGGTTTGGATGTCGGAATGAGCTGCGGAGATTCTCGACTCACCAGGCCGCTAAAATCAGCGGGGGTACCCGTCCTGGGTAGCGAGATTCTCCTGCAATTTCTCCGATCCGAGTCACGGCACCAATCTGTTATAAATGCAAAGGCAATTTCGGGTTATATAAAAGAGAAAATTTATTATCAAACAATAATAAATTCGAACAAAGAGAAAAAAAAACCACAATAAAATAAGCAGCGCAGCGCTGGGTGGACAGGGTCTATACGCAAGGTATAGATGCTCCCAAATCCACGCCTGAGAGTCCTTTGGCCTGGGTTTTTATAGGAAGTTTGTGTCCCGAGGCCAAATTCCAAGCAGGCACCCTTTGCTAAGAGGTTCTTGATTGTTCGAAGAATAGATTTCCTGGCACTGGGGAATAGAGTCAATAGACGTTGGGCAGAGGCTCCTCATATGTAAAGAGGTCCAGGATGTCTTTTTGATATCATTTTGGTCCGGGCCATTAGGGTGGAGTGGTGGCACCCATCCTGGAGCCGATGGCTATCTCGGCTGGCTCCTCTTCCTTTGTCTAGTTTCTCCATTTCTCCAGCACAGGTGGTCAGGGCGGAGATGCTCGGGCTCGGCGATATCTCGTCCGGGCCCGTTCCTTTGTTTGTTCGATGGCCCGTGTCCTGCCCATTCTTTCGGCGCTGATGTGCCTGCTTGCGATTGTTATCTGGGTGCTTGGCTGCAATCTGTTGCTTTGGAAGAGAAATCCTGCCTCGACCTGGAGGAGGATTTCTCATTCCATATTTTCATCATTTACAATTACATATACTTTATTTAAACCTTTTCTTTCGAATTTTTATTCATCCAATTCTTTATTACAAAGTGGATATTCTTTCTTCACAATTATTTTTTCAATTGCAATATCAATATTTCTTCTACCTTGTCATGGGGTTGAACAATCAAATCTTTTTCACTATTGTTTAACAGACTTACTTCAATTTCTCCTTGATAATCTGCATCAATTCCTCCTCCCGTGACATGAACCCTTTGCAAGGCCAAGCTCCAATGAGCAGTTATCAAACCAAAGTGTCCTGGAGGAATCTGAATTCTTATTCCTGTATTGTAAACTCTCATTTGCTTCTGATTTCTCCTAATGAATTCCAGTGCATGAAGGTCCAGCCCTGCAGCCTCTGGGGTGGCCCTGGCAGGGGCCATCACAGCCAGAACAATTTCCCAGGCAGTCCAAGTCTCACTGTCCATGGCTGTGTTTGCAAATTGGGTGCAGCCGTGCACACCCAGGGGTTTCCATTTCCCAGTGGGCCCATTGTTAAGGGCATGGAGCCCATCTGGGAGATGGGTTCTCCACCGGGACAGGTTCCCATCTCCTCATTTTATCAACTGCTCTTTTAACAATTGTTCAACCAATCCTCTAGCTTGTAGATAGTGTGTTACATGAAAAACGCAGCAGTCTTAATCACTGTGTTTTTCACAGGAACAGACAAAGCATTCCACATCACAGCATCACCAAACCCTATAAAAATTGCCAGTTTTATCCCTTCCTCCTTTATTCCTTGTATACAATTCACAAAGTTTACCATTGACATTTGGGTCTTTGCTAGTCCTTTTTTGTAGGGTATTTTAGTGTTACAGTGAGCAGCCAAAGGTAACAAATTGGAATTGTCAGCATTATTTCACATTTTTGATTTTTAGTTATATATATAAATATATATTATTGTGTTGTTATTACTATTATTATTGTTATTGTTATTATTATTTTACTTGGACAAACAAACCTGAGCTAAAGACTAAAACCACTCCACGTGGGAGCATTCCAAAAACAATTGTTCCTTCTGTTGGTGCTGTTAACAAAATCCCTCCTTGTCTTCCCAAACCCTTGAGTTCTTTTCCTTATTCCATATGCAATGTTTGGATGCATTTTAAGACATCCAGCGGTTCAGCCTCTTTTAACCGACTGCCCCACTGCTCGCACGGTGCTCCGACCTCAGCCCCACTCCAGAGCCAGCGAACTCTGGGGAGAGCTTCCCTTCTGGGAATTACAGATGGGACTGATTCCTTACATTTACATTTTAAAAGTGACATTTTGTTGTGATCTGGCTAGACTTTGCCAGTTTTGTTTCAGCAGCAGGCAGAGTCAGCACCAAAGGCACAAACACCACCTGAAGGAATCAGTGTCACTGCAGCTCCAAGCAGCAAAAGATGACAAAAGGAGCAGCTCAGCAATGAATCCAATCATCAGTGCCAAAGATTGCCTGCAGGGATTAACAAAGATCCAGCACCAGTTCCCCTCAGACTTTGCCATCCCCAGATCCACCCATCAGCTGGGGAAGCTGTCACAGCCAAGGGCTGGAGAGCCACTCCAGACACTGGGAATTCCTGCAGGTGCCTCCAGCCACAGGTGAGGCTCCAACCCCGCTGTGAGAGAGGGCCCAGCTTTGATAGTGCTGAATAAACAAACTGACAGCACTTCTGGTGTGGGAACCTCTGGTTTCATCCTCCTCTTGGTTCCCTACAGAAGCCTGGCCAGGGCTCAAGGAGGAACCAAGGGAGTCGACCCTGACCATACACCCCAAACAAGGCCAGATGTCGGATTTCATGGCCTTGTCTGGCTTCTAAACACAGAAAGGTCAATCCATGTTTCATTGATGAGTGGATACATCTATCACAGTGTTCATGACCATGAATATTTCAGTAATGAGCAGATGGACAGGTAACCTTTGGCTGGAAGGTTCATTCAGAGATCACCTTTGGCTCAGGGCCTGTTGTTCAGGCCTCACTCAGGGCCTGTTGTGCAGACCTTGGCACTTCAGAAACGAGGTTTAGTGGGGGGCTTGACGCTGCTGGGTGACTGGCTGGACTGGATGAACTCAGAGGTCTTTTCCAGCAGAATGGATTCTATAATACCAGGATTCTATCTGCTGCATTCAGCTAGGTCCATTACTTAGCAGCATTACTTTAGTCCAAAAGCCCCCTCTTGCTCAGCTCTTGTGGCCTGAGGCTTCAGCTCCTTCAGCTCCCGGTGCTGAGCTGCTCAAGCTGAAGGAGACAACTGGGAGAGAAGAATAAGTTCATTCAATTCCTTCTGGGACATGGAGAGGGGAAATGTGAAAACAGGAGCATTGTTTGGTGTGGCCTCCTCTCTGCTCTTCACACCTTTCAGTGCTTTGACCCAGCCAAGAGCTTTCTCCAGGATTCAATGAAGCAGCTGTTCCTGCTCCCAGCTCTGGCTCTTCCCAGTCTCTGACCTTGACTGGTTTTGTCCCTCTTGCTGTGCCCTCTGTTCCCCCAGGGGGCTGCCCCAGACTGAGGGATCAGATGCAGGCACTGCTGCTGCTCCCTCGGGACCAGCCCCAGTTTGGTTGTTGCTGTCAGTGCCAGCAGAAGCCGTGGCTGGAGCAGCGGGTGCTGACAGTGCCCCAAGGCCCGGGGCTGGAGGGGTCCCTGGGCTGGGGCTGGGAGGGAGCTGCCCCTTGTTCTCCCTCTGCCTCCCGCAGAGCTGGGCCGGGCACAAGTGGGGCAGCAGAGCCAACAGGGGGCCTGCGAGTCTCTTGCAGCCGTGCCTGCTCAGAGTTTGGCCTTGGAGCTTCAGGTGGGCAAAGGCAGCTGCTCTGCTCCCTCTGCGTGTGCCCGTGTTCAGCACTGCTGCTCCATCAGTCTGTGCCCAGCAACGGGGAAAAGCCTCAGCCCTGCAGGGCCAGGAGCTGCCGGGCTCTGCCTGAGCAGCTCAGCCAGCGGGAAGGGAGCTGCTCCACACGGGAACCAGGAGCAAAGGACATGCCTTTTCTAGGACATGTTTTCTGTAAAAAAAACCAACAAAAACAACAAAAGCAAGCAAAAAAACCCCCCCCAAAAATATGAAAGATAAAAATTACCCCCAAATGTGTAGTGAAAAATCTTCTATAACACTGGAGTAAGAAAGAGGTAACTGATCTTTTGAAAAAGAGAACTCAGCTTTGATTTTAGTTCCTTAGTTTGTTCATGTGCTAGTGAAAAGGATCCATTAGCTGCCTTCCTTGAGAGATTTTATGGATGTTTTCCAATATTAAGATATTTTACACTGCAGTTAAAGGAATAGAAAATTGAAATACATGTTCTTCATGACTGTGTCTTGAGTGTGAAAATTTGCAGTTTAGAACTTGGACATAAATGATGAGTTTGGCGGGAGAAATGCAGCACTCAATATGAATGATCAGCAAGTCTCATTTATTGGTAACTCTAAAACCACTTATATAGCATCAATAATTAGGCTCATACAAAGTGTTAAAACAAGCTCATTATTGGATATTTTTATTTAAGGTCAACTCCACCTAATTCCACATTCCTGTGATCGTTCTTCTATGCTGAATTCACATTCTTCTGATCACAGCGTCCTGTTCTCTGTTAACAGTTATCACTAAGGCCTTCCTGACCTTGCAACATCTCACACCAACTGTACTCTATTGTCTCATTCTTTCCCAGCTAACTGCTGCATGGGAACATGACCTTTGCTCTCTAGCCATTCCTCTACAATTCCCCTGTTTTCTTTTTGTACTAACAAAACTGTAGAAGTAGCCCTTTTCATCATGTTTTGCAAGCATTGCAGTATGCAAGGAATAAACAGTAACACAATCACAATGATCAATATAATAACAATTGCCATTTGTGCCAAATATTTTAACCATCCAGTGAGACCTAGGGATTGAAACCATTCCTCTAATGGATTTGTTTCCATGGTTAATATTTTCATATTGTTCTGTAGTTGTCGGAGATGAGCATGAATAGACACTGAATGGTCAGAAATATTCATGCAACACATTCCATCAAAGTCTTCACAGCCATGGCCCTGTGCTAATAGTAAAAAATCAATAGCAGCTCTATTCTGCAATACAGCATGCCTAACACTCTTCATTTCCAAAAGCAAATCAGAGAAAACCTTTGATGTAATATTAAACTGTTTTCCTGTCCAACATGCCAGTCGTCGTAACTGTGTTAAGGCTTGAGCACTAGATACTCCAGGTGTAAAAAGAGATGACACAATCACTGTAGGACGTTCCCAAAGTTCAACCTGATCCTTGCATTCTGGCCCCAATTGGAACACACTTCTCTTTGTTCGTAACCTGGTTCTATTGGCTCCTAATAGTTGCTGTATAGTGGGTGCAAACAATGTCAATTTCCCAAAATAACAAGGCCCTCCATAAATGTTTGCTGGCAGTCCTTGCCATGCACGATGTCCACAGATTAGAAAAATACCAGGTGGTAATTGCAGAGGTGAACTGCTAGAATTTACCTTGTGAGACCAATTGCCACAGTATGCATCATTATTCTGCAAATACAGCAAATTTTGTGGAGAAATATTTGTACCATTTGGCCCATGAGACCTTTTTGCATGATTGTTCCTAGCCCAATTGACAAAAGTTAACCAATAATTGCCAGGGGCTGAGCCTAACAGTCTTAACTCTCGTGGCTCTGACCCGGTAACATTTAAACCTGTAGCAATGTACCAAATTTGAGCACCAATGGGATTTGCTGGGATTAAACCTGTGTCACAAATATTGATCGTGAATCTACCTGATGGGATTTCACATAATGTTTTGTTTGCTTCCTTGGGCATTTTCCAATTCTTTGTCCATTTTTTAAACATTGTGGCATTGAGTGAATCATCTAAAGGTGCGCCCACTAAACAAGTTCGAAAAGGATCTGAAGGGGTGGCCATTGAAAGGCAATAATTATCCTGTCTAGTTTGATTAGCCCACGTTACCCACGTATTTTGTCTCTCTTCCATGTCAATCAAAAACCCTTCATTTCCCTTTATCATGGTAAACCACCATAACAACTTGATCAGAGGTAGTCCTTTAAGAACCTTAAAAGGATTGTGGCAGTTCAGCCAGCATCTTGTCTGGATCCCATGTGAGATCTTGCTTCCCTTTTCTTTTACCCCTCTGCCTTGCCCGTCGATTCGGTTGCTTCGAACCACGGGCTGTTCCATCTTCTCAGCAGCAGGGATGACTTTCAGGGAAAGACCCTTTCTCTCGAGACTGCCGTTTTAAGAATTGCTCCCAATTTTTATTTTTTACCCCTGGAATATCACACCTGACCTGTGTAAGTGTTTTATGACAGTGTATTGTGGTTATTTCAATAATATACGGCAAAGGGGTATTAGGATGATAACAATAATTTTCTGGATTTATCCCAAAAGCATAAATCTCCCACCATCTATCAGATCCTTTTTCAAATTGTCCTGTTTGCACATCTTCCTGTAATGCAACCTCAGTGAAATTTCTTTCAAAGTTGTAACACTCTGTACAAATCCCTCTTGGGGATCGACCCCACTTAGAATGTGCCCACCACTTTTCTTTACACACTTTACAAATGTAACATACAAAAGGATAACATTCACACTCTGGTACTGTACACAAGATTTGCATGTGAGAGTCCATCAGATCCCGTCTCTATGTTGATGGTAGAGAGTGAGAAGTATCTGCAGAATTTTCTGGATCAGCTGAAGGTAAATCCCTGGGATCAGCAGGTTTAGTCCATCGGCTCGGCACCCAGACAGGCCCTGTGGGGGTAGACACACAAAGATAACCACGTCCCCAATACAGTACCTTGCTGGGACCTCCCCACAGTCCTGTTTTTGGATCTTTATAGACCAATCGGTTTGCCCTAGCATTTCTTTCTCCTAAACCCACATCCCATTTGTGACTACAAATATGGATAATAGCAAAGGCAGCAGTCCTCAACTTTACTGCTCTTTGAAGCTGCAAAAACAGTTCATATAAACAAGGATTTTTTACTTCCTTTATGTCTGCTTTTTCAATACGT
This sequence comes from Cyanistes caeruleus, assembly GCF_971803275.1. Lineage (NCBI taxonomy): Eukaryota > Metazoa > Chordata > Aves > Passeriformes > Paridae > Cyanistes > Cyanistes caeruleus. The sequence continues at coordinate 198,247 of NW_028255934.1, forward strand.
TCACTCACTCCTGCAACATATAAAGAATCAGTTACCACATTAACAGGACCCTTAAACTGCACCAAAACCCAAACAACAGCGACTAATTCCAGAGTTTGTAATGTGTCCTCCTTTTGAGCTGGAATAATGTGATGATTCCATTGTCCTTGTGAATTTTGCCATGTAGCAGCAGCTGTGCGAGATTTCTTTCCAGCATCAGTGAACACCGTTGATGCCCCTGGTAACAGCACAAATGATCGTTTGGGCTTTTCAATCCAATTCTGCTGGCCTATCCATCGTAGTGGTATTCGAGGCACCTCCTCAGTACTGACCACACTGCTGTTGTCAAGCAATGCTTCTTGCAGTGTGGAGCTGTGAATTAAATACCAGTCTAAAGTGTCCTTTTTTATTGGTATCTGAATTACAGCTGGATCTGCACCCATAATTTGTCAGAATCGCTTCTACCTTTGTTTTATTAAATCTGCTAAAATTTCAATTTTTTGAATTAAGGTATGTCTCTGTTGTAGTGGTGGCAACAACCACTCTAATACCCATATCTCCCCTGTTTCCTTTTGTTGCTGTGTTAAAGCACCGATGAGATGTTGAAGTCCAAACCATACAGAAAGGTTAATGTCCAAGTCTGGATCTCGCCTACGAACAACACCTGTCTGGATACCGTCCATTATTTTATTGAGAGCTTCTTGTTGTTCACTGGTGACCTGTATAGGTGCTGTAGGATCAGTACCTTTCAACAAAGGTCATAAGGGTTGTAAACGTTCATTAGAAATACTCACAACAGGTTTAAGGCATTGCAAATCTCCTAGCAATTGCTGAGCATCATGAACAGTATGAAGTGACATGTTCAATGACAGTTTCTGAGGGGCAACATACTGCTCAGTTAAAGTCCCCCCGAGATATTTCCATGGGGATGACTGCTGTATTTTCTCAGGTGCAACAACCAGTCCATTCTGAAGTAGTTGTGTTTGAATGTCTTTAACTTGTTAATCTGCAAAAGGTTGTGACTGAGCAAAAAGAACGTCATCCATATAATGAGAAATAATAGTTGTAGGCCACTGAACACGTAGTGGTTGCAAAGCATTATCAACATAAAGCTGGCACAAGGTAGGAGAATTACGCATACCCTGTGGTAAAACTGTCCATTCAAATCTCTTGTCTGGTTCTGCTCGATTTAATGAGGGCAAGGTAAAAGCAAATCTGCAAGTATCCTGTTCATGCAGTGAGATAGTGTAAAAACAATCCTTTAAATCAATTATTAACAAGGGCCAATCTTTTGGAAACATTGCAGGATTGGGCAAACCAGGTTGTAGCGCCCCCATTGGCTCCATTTGTTCATTTACTGCACGTAAGTCATGCAGCAATCGATATTTTCCAGATTTTTTTTTTATAACAAAAATAGGGGCATTCCAAGGACTTGTTGACAACTTTAAATGTCCTTGTTGATATTGTTCCAGCACTAATAGATGAGCTTGCTGCAGACTTTCCCTTTTTAAAGGCCACTGTTCAACCCATACTGGTTCCTGAATTATCCATTTAAGTGGGAGTGGGAAAGTCCAAACAATGGCCTCTATTCTAAAGGGTGCTCATTGGTCAAAATAACACCAAGTTGGGACAAAATATCTCGCCCTATTAGACATTGAACCTTGTCTGGTAATGGAACAATTGACAAAACAGAATTGATGACCTTCCCATCTAATTGAATCTGGATTTGTGGAGACCTTTTTGCCAAAGTTAAGCCTCCCACCCCTGTAACAGTAACCATACTGGACAACAAAGGCCGTTCCTGGGGCCAATACTGTGGAGCAACAATACTTGAGTCTGTCCCAGTATCCAATAGTCCTTCTAATTGGTGGGATTCTCCGTTATAATTGGGAACAACTTTTCGCTTGGGTCGAGTGTTTAAGCCCAGGGTAAGCAATGTAAGTCCTCCTGTAGAACAAAATCCACCCGTACCCTGTAATTGATTTTTCAGTGGTGTCAATTGATGGGTATATTGTGGTAGTGGCACCAGTTGTGCAATTCGCTGTCCCTTATCAATTCTGGCTGGTGGTGCCAGTGTATATGCCATGATATATATTTCACCAGAATAGTCCACATCAATTACTCCAGGTAAAATAAACAGTCCCATTAGACTAGCAGATGAATGTCCCAACACTATTGCGCCCACAGCTTTTCCATTTATTATCACTGGTCCCATAATTCCCATGGGAATCTTGTAGGGCTGAGATGTCAATAAATCCACAGTCACTGAGGCTGCCAGGTGTCGTGGGTTTAAACCAGTAAGTAAAAAATTACTTATTTCTTGTTGTGAGATATGGATTAGAACAAGAGCAAAACAGGCTTAAAACTTAAAAAGAATAAAGACAGTTTATTAACAAACTACAAGAATAAGAACACCAGAATAAACTTTCAGAAAACCCCCTTATCTTCCACATCTTAACTATTCTTCTGTACACATGACAACATAGAGACAAATAACTTTAGGACTTTGGTGGTTAAAAACAGTCTTAATTCTTGCTACAGTCTTTTCATCAGTCTTTGTAGAGAAACAGAAGCCTCTTTCTGTTAACTTACGGAGTTTCTCACAAGAGAACTATTTTTTGTCATAGTTTTCTATTTCTCTAATGCCTGCTGCCCAGAAATCTGTCATTAGATCTTCTCCTCCCATTTCACATCTCTCCGAGGTGTGTATTGGTCACTGAGCTTAGGGATTTTATTTTTAAGGATAAGTCATTCAAAGGCAGAAGTCTTCTTCATCTGTCTCTGTGAGCCTTCCTGGAAAACAGTTTTCTCTTTGCCCCCCAAAGCTTCAAAATCTTCACTCAACTCAATTCCAGCAACTCACAGTATCACAAGTACTCTCTGTCTTTTGCTCAAAAGTTACACTTTGAATACTCTATTCTTCCCAACACTCATCATGAATTAAAGGAGTCTTTTTATACTATTATTGTCTATCTCCATAGCTTTACCAGAAAGATATTTCAGCTGTAAAGCATCTCCTTATTCTCTCTTTCTTATTTAAACTTAACTCTTTTCTTCACTGTTTTTGGTGGTTCTATGATGTCTTCTCTATGTTGATTGTCTCTCTCTGTTTTTCTGAGAAAAGGAGTAATCTGTATGTTTATCCAGGTAGTAAAAGAATTAAAAGCTTTAGGAAAACTGCAAGAGTTCATGGTGTTAAGTTTCAGTCTAGCAGCTAAAACTGAAAACCAAGCTTGGCTGACGAGCGCTGCTTCTTTTCCCCCTCCTCTCCTCCACCCCGCGGCCTTGTCGGCCTGGAGAGGGAGGGAGGAGGCTGAGACAGAGCCTTGTTACCTCCTCAGAAGCCGGAAACCAAAGAGAATAAGAGAATTCTGTCTGTACTTCTTAAGGGGGTGTTTACAAGTTGAATTCACTTTTTAATAGTCAGATCTGCTGTCAATTCTTGGAAATGACTCATAATTGGTCAGGAGGAAAAACTCCCATCAGCCACTAGCAGCTTCAACTTCTCTTCTTTCTAAGCTGTCTTAAAAGTAAAGCTACCCTATGACAGCTCTCTTGTTCTCTTTGGTTTCTGGCTTCTGACGAGGTAACAGGCTCTGTCTCGGCCTCCTCCCCCCTCCAGGCCGGACAAGGCCGCAGAGGGCGGGGGGGAGAAACGGAGCCGGCCGGCCTGGCTTGGTTTGCAGTTTCTGCTGCTGGACTGTAACCTGACACCATCAACATCTGCAGCTTTCCAAGACTTTAATTCTTTTACTACCTGGATAAAACGTACAGATTACTCCTTTTTCCCAGAGAGACAGAGAGAGACAGACAATCAACATAAAGACGACATCATAAAACCATCAAAAACTGTGATGAAAGGAGTTAAGTTTTAGATGCGGAAGAGAGAATAAGGAGATGCTTTAATTAAACTGAAATATTTTTCTGTTAAAGCTATGGAGATGGACAATAGTGTTCTGAAAAAGAGCTCCTTTAATTCATGACAGAGTATATTGGGAGGAATGGAGTGTTCAAAGTGTGGAATTTGAGCAAATAGTGAAGTGATTGTGATGCTGTGAGATACTGAAACAGAGGGAGAAGTAATAGTTGAAGATTTGTGGCCTTTTGAGAGGCAAAGAGAAAACTTCTCTTTCCAGGGAGGCTCACAGAGACAGATGAAGAGAACTTTTGCCTTTGAATAACTCATCCTTAAAAATGACATCCCAAGACTCATTTGACCCATAACACACCTCAGAGTGATGTGAAATGGGAGGAGTGAACTGCTGACAGATTTTTTCCAGGCAGCTGGCATCAGAGAAATAGAAAACTATAACAGAAATGGTTTTCTTGCGAAAACTCCATAGATTAGCAGAAGACTTCTGTTTCTCTACAAAGCTGATGAAAAGACTCTAGCAGGAATTGGGAGTGTTTTAAACACCAAAGTTCCAAGTTTTTTGTCTCTATGTTTTCATGTGAACAAAGGAATGGTTGGGTAGTGGGGGAGAAAGAGGTTTTCTGGAAGTTATTCTGGTTTTCTTATTCTTGTAGTTCTGTTAAAAAACTTTCTTTATTCCTTTTAAGTCTCTTTTGCTCTTGTTCTAATGTATATCTCACAGCAAGAAATAAGTAAGTTTTCTTGTAATTTTTTAGCTACTGCTTTAAAACCATGACATTTATTTGGTGCGTTGGCTGGGAAACGAAATTAGCAAATCTAAACCACAACATTGTGCTGCACCCCAGGGCCAGGCTCTGCCTCTCTTTGCTCTGGCTGCTGCTTCCAAGCTGTCCTCTGTGATTTGGATTTGCAAGCCACCTCTCTGACCAGCTTCCACTTTGCTTGAAAAATTCAGCACCATGTGGGTGGCTGAACAAGTCCCAGAGCTGGGGAGAAGGATTTGAGATGCAATTTGCATCCCAGAGTTGTTACAGTGGGGAAAATGTCACATCCCTCCTGTGCCTGGAGCTGCTAATCTTGTTGCAAATATTGAAAACCTCTTTAGCTTCTCTCATTCTACCTAAATTTGATGACTGCTTTGATTTCACACCTCTTTCATGCAGGTTTTTCCTCTGTCCTTGGCTAGAATTGTCAGGCCTGAGAAATTTTGTTGAGCCTTGGGACAGCTCCCATCATCTCTCCCTGCTCCTAATGCTGCTTTGAATTCTCTTGGGAATGTGAGCATGAGGGAAACTGGGGGGACTTTAGTGAGAGGAAAAGTGAGGCACAGAGGCTGAAGTGCAAATGCAGAGTGTGCAGGGTCAGCACAGTCTGCAGTGCTGTGGGGATTTGGGCCATGCAAACAGATGTTTCTTCTCTGGGAATGGCTGATTCCTTTGGTGTGTCTCCTCCTGAAATTGCTGTGCACCAGGGCTGGTGCTGGAGCTGCAGCAGCACAAAGTTGCCAGGGAGCCGTGTGGGAGCCAGTGGGAATCATTTCTTTGCTGCTTTGGATGAAAAGTTGTGACATGAATCTCAGTGTCAGGGAGGTGCCACGTTCATGCTGCTGCAGTGCCCACACACGGTGTCTGGAGACAGCTCAGGAGAAAATGAAGAAAGGCCAGGATGAAATCCCATCTGCTACTGAACTCTATCAGAAAGTGCTTGGGAGTGAAGTGTGTGAAGTGACTGGGGAGAGCTGGATAGAAGGGACAGCTCTGAGCAGTGTGTGGTACATCACTGACATCCTTGCAGTGATCTTTGCACAGCGATGAAAAAGTATCAGTTTGCATGGCCTGAATCTGTGGGTCTGGAAATTCTGCGTGTTGCCCAAGCTGTGCTGAGCTCACCTGGCTCTGAAATAGCTGAAATATCATCTCTGCACCTTAGGCAGGAAGAGCATCAGAGTTCTGAAGAGATGAATAAAAATCAGTCATAACCCAGAAGCAAACCTTGGCAATAGACGTGTGGCAGGTGAGGAGACTGAAAGCTTTCATTCTTGTCCTGGGAGAATGAATTCAGCAATAAAAAATCCTGTCTCTTGGCATTAAAATACTTTAGTTTCAGCTCTGCCGCAGCCCATCAATGTCCCTGTGTGGTTGGGGGTTGTTCTTCCCCTGTAGCTCTCTGCAGGTTGGTGCTAATTCAAGATGTTCTGGCAGGTTCCAATGTTTTGGTGCCTGTTATAAATGCAAAGGCAATTTCGGGTTATATAAAAGAGAAAATTTATTATCAAACAATAATAAATTCGAACAAAGAGAAAAAACCACAATAAAATAAGCAGCGCAGCGCTGGGTGGACAGGGTCTATACGCAAGGTATAGATGCTCCCAAATCCACGCCTGAGAGTCCTTTGGCCTGGGTTTTTATAGGAAGTTTGTGTCCCGAGGCCAAATTCCAAGCAGGCACCCTTTGCTAAGAGGTTCTTGATTGTTCGAAGAATAGATTTCCTGGCACTGGAGAATAGAGTCAATAGACGTTGGGCAGAGGCTCCTCATATGTAAAGAGGTCCAGGATGTCTTTTTGATATCATTTTGGTCCGGGCCATTAGGGTGGAGTGGTGGCACCCATCCTGGAGCCGATGGCTATCTCGGCTGGCTCCTCTTCCTTTGTCTAGTTTCTCCATTTCTCCAGCACAGGTGGTCAGGGCGGAGATGCTCGGGCTCGGCGATATCTCGTCCGGGCCCGTTCTTTTGTTCGTTTGATGGCCCGTGTCCTGCCCATTCTTTCGGGGCTGATGTGCCTGCTTGCGATTGTTATCTGGGTGCTTGGCTGCAATCTGTTGCTTTGGAAGAGAAATCCTGCCTCGACTTGGAGGAGGATTTCTCATTCCATATTTTCATCATTTACAATCACATATACTTTATTTAAACCTTTTCTTCCGAATTTTTATTCATCCAATTCTTTATTACAGTCCCCCACCTAATAATTTGACTACATTAAAAATTCGTATTATTTTATTCAATCTTACAGAGGGATGAGTGTGAGATTAACCACATTCACTTTTCTCTCAGTCTGATATTTTGCTTTTAGGATTTAACTCGTCTTCATCTCTGGAGAAACAGAATACTTGGTCAAATTGTAAACATACCCGGTTAACTTCACTTTTTAACAAATCTAAAATTATTGGTTCATTATTGAAGGAAGCTTTTGTTTCATGTTTTAAATTTCTATCTTCTTAATACATTTTTCCACTTATAGTACACGTTTTCAAGTTCGCTTTATTGTAACATAGGATTGATTTTGAAATATGCTACAAAGGTGGATTGTCTTTTTCTTCTGATCTAGATGGTCTTATTACATTGACTATAAATTGAAATCGGAGGAATCCCTCCCACTTCTCTCTTGTACCTGAAGTGGGTAGTTTTGATCTTTTGTCTTTCAGGAGTTTGAAACTGCCCGTCTTTAAAACTTGCCTCTGAGCGGTAACATCAGACCTCCCCCTTTAATTTACAGATCTTATACTGAGTGCTGTTGGAAAAACACATCCCCTTTTGCAGTTCTGGAGGACAGTCAATCTTTCGTCCGGTTTCTGTGGCAGTCTGACACTGCTCACACTTCTCTAGGGGACTCTCCCCCTGGAGGTACCTTGGGACTCATTCCCTCGGCTAAGCACACGGCTAGGTTCAGGACTATCAGGATTCCCCACCATTGCATCCCTCTGCCTTGCCCTTCGCCCGTATAGGAACATACGGCGGGGATTGCCATCTTCTCGGCAGCAGGGACTGTCTTCAGGGGCCCTGGTAGTCCTTAAGGCGTGCCTTTTTTTTTTTTTTTTTTTTTTTTGAAAGTAGCTCACCGAGACGATTTAGTTGGGTCTGTCTTACACAGTACTTTAAACTTTAATTGTTTTTCGGCCCTCGATTTCTAAAGCCTTGGCTTTGGAATCTAACTGGCCTCTTAACCCCTTTTGGAACAATAGGAACCACTCAGGAGAGTTTAGTTCCAAGGACCCCGCCCGGGTGGCAAGTGTTAAGAAACGGCTAGTCTCCTCCTGTTCTTTCTCTAGACACTTTGTGCACAATCCTTTAGGTTTGTACCCTCCTAAACAGTGGGCTACCCAAATCTGTTTACAATAAGCACACTCGAAGTGGATAAATGGAAAACAATTACAATCAGGATTAATACAACTTATCTGGTCGTCACTTGTCATTTGTGATGACGCCGGAGTTTGATTTTCAGCTCTCTCGGAGGTGTGGTGACTTTCCCCTCGGAGGAGTTGTAATCCGTTACTTTTTTCACTCGAGGTGAGTGTGTCCAGTTCTTTTCTGCAGTCCGGACAGCTGTGTCTGTGGTCAGGAGGATGAGAAACGGTCCGTCCTAGTGAGGGTTGAGGGGGAGCTCTTTCTAAGCTTTGATCAGGATTTTATCCCCAGGCTGCATTTGGTGTATGGCAAATCCCAGTGTTGTGCTTTGGGGAATCAGTCCTCTTTTCTGCAGACTGGTTAACAAAGCCGCTCGTTTTGCCTCTTTGTCTGCCAGGTTGTTACCTCGGGTGTGGAACTGCCATCCTGTTTGGTGTCCTTTTACATGGACAACTGATATTTCTTTTGGTTCTCTGACAGCCTGTAGAATTTGTCGAATGATTTCCCTATGGATTAACTCTTTTCTTTTCGTATTTATCAGACTTCTTTTTCTCAAATTTTCTTAAAAGTATGTACTACCTTAAAAGCATACCGCGAATTTGTATAGATGATCCCCCTCTTTCCTTTCAACCCCTGGAGGGCTCTCAAGAGAGCATAAAGCTCGCAAGCTTGTGCAGACCAGCTTGCTTTCAGGGGGCCTGATTTCACAATGCTTCCTGATATGCCATTCACTATAGCATATCCTGACTTTCTTTTTCTCTCAACAACTTTCGAGGATCCATCTATAAACTACTTTTCTCCTCTTTCTAACTCCTGATTTTCTAAATCTGGTCTAACTTTAGTTTGCAATTCCACAGTTCCAATGCAATTGTGTAATAGTTTCTCTGTTGGTTCTCCAAACAGGAACTGCGCAGGATTCTGCGCAGTAGTGGTTCTTAATTCTAAACCAGGCGAGCTGATTAAGATGGCTTTATATTTCAGAAGCCTCAAATCAGTCAACCACTTTTCCGCTTTTTGTTGTAAGATATTTCTTACATCATGTAGACTATCAAGGGAGCTCCGAAAGTTACCCCTTTTTTTTTTTTTTTTCTTCTCTTACTAATAAAGCCACTGTCACAATTGCTTGCAAACAAGTAGGCCAACCCCAACTAACCGGGTCTAAAAATTTTGAGAGAAACCTTATGGGCTTCTTTTTTCTGCCCACTCTTGGGTCAGAACTCCTTGTGCTGCTTGTCTATTCACATCTACGAATAATTGAAATTCTTACTGGTATCCAGTAAAGTTAGTACGGGGGCAGTTATGAGTGCATCCTTTAATTTCTGAAAATTAAATTCATTTTGCTCAGTCTATTTCAACTTATCAGTGTTTAACCTTTCATACAGAAATTTTACTTTTTCACTAAATCCTTCAATTCACTGTCTGCAATATCCCAGGAGCCTCAAAAATTGTCTTATCTGTCTTTTTTGTTTTTGGGGCAGGGAGTGCAAGAATCCCTGCTACTCTCTCAGGGTCTAATTTCTTTTTCCCTTGAGATATCTAATGACCAAGGTATTTTACTTCGGGCTCTGTGAATTGCAATTTGGATTTAGATACTTTTAACCCCTTCTGTCTCAAGAAATTCAGTAAAGAAATCGTGCTTTTCTTCACCTTTTCTTCCGTCGTTCCGGCAATTAACAAGTCATCTACATATTGTAACAATTTTGTCCCCTCCTCTGGAATGAATTGGGTGAGTAGTTGTTCCAGAGCCTGTCCGAACAGATTTGGGGATTCTACAAACCCCTGTGGGAGGACGGTCCACCTCAGCTGTTGCTTTCGGTTTGTGTCCGGGTCCTCCCACTGAAAGGCGAAGAAATTTCTACTCTTTTCATCTAGAGGGCAAGTCTAAAAGCATCTTTTAAATCGATTACACTATACCATACATCTTTAGGTGAGAGCCTGTTCAGTAAAGTGTAAGGACTGGCCACCACCAGGAATCTGGTTCGGGTTCTAACATTTACAGCTCTGAGGTCCTGAACCAATCGTAAACTGCTATCTGTTTTTCTTACAGCCAGGATGGGGGTGTTATGCTGAGACATACAGGGTTTCAGGGTACCCTCTTTAAGGAGGTCGTCAATTACTTGTTTTAATCCCCTTCTCCCTCCCATCGGGATGCGATATTGTTTGATCCTTATAGGGTCTTCAGGGTCCTCGTTTTCTATTTTAATAGTCTTGATATCTAATTTCCCTATTTCTCCTTTTGAGTGCCACACTCTAGGGTTAATTTCTTCTTCGTCTTTGGGAGTCAGTTTGAATATTTTTACTACTAATTCAGAGTTTTTAACAACGATATTAATTCTTAATGCAAAATCATGTCTCTTCTTAATAAATTATAATCTGCTTTTTCTACAAGCAATAAATTTCTTAAACAAATTTTATTTTCCGATTCTATTCTTACATCTCTATTACAGATACTTTGAAAGGATCCCCCTTGATTCTAATTACAAAAACTTTTTCCTTGCTTGTCACACACCCCTCTGGCAATTTCTGCAGAGTACCTCTCTCTGTTCCAGTGTCCACTAAAAAGCTTACTTCCTGCCATTGGGGACTCACTTTTAATTTTATCAAGGGCTCCTTGGATGTTCTTGTCCCCAAATTAAAGAGCCTCTGACAGCCCCAATCTTCTTGAAAAATCTTTTCATTTTTTTTTTTTTTTCTTTGCCTGCAATCCTGCTAAATGTGTCTTACTTTCTTACAGTAGTAACATTCGGGGACCTCTCTCCGTGGGGTAGGGGCTGCCTTGTGAGTGCTTTTCTGTTTTCTAGGTAGTGTTTTAAACTTACCTTGTGTTTGTTCTTGCTTTTGGACTTCTTTGACCGCAGCTACCAAAACCTTAGCTTACAGTCTCTGTTTTTCATCCTCCCTTCTCATATATACTTTTTGAGCTTCCCTCAGAAGCTCTTGGAGGCTTTTATCTTGTTACCTGTCAATATTTTCTAATTTCCTCCTAATGTCTTCTCAGGATTTGGCAACAAATTGTGTTTTTAGTAAGACCTCCCCCACGGGAGAGTTCGGGTCAGTTCCAGAGTAGATCTGAAAACTTCGCCGTAACCTCTCTACTCATTCCGTGGGCGATTCCTCCTTCCCTTGGCATTCCCCGAACACTTTACTAATGTTTTGACCTCGGGGAACTGCCTCTCTTATTCCCTGAACAATCATGTTTCTTAAATCCACCATGCTCTGCCTGCCCTCCTCCCTGGGCATTCCAGCTCGGGCTCACGCTAGGCCATTTCTGGTCCTGGTGTCCCCTGTGGATTGCGTCGGTCCCAGTCTCTGATACCGGCTTGTTTAATCATTTCTCTTTCCTCTTGATTAAACAGGCGATCTCAGGATGGCCATAAGATCATCGTATGTGTAAATACTACTTCCTAAAAAGTTATCCAGCTTTTCAGCCACACCAAAGGATCGTCTAACAATCGCCCCATCTCCTTTTTAAACGCTCGCACATCCCCGGAGTTAAGAGGAACATTCACAAATCCAATCACTCCCGGGGCTGTCGGTACTTCCCTGAGAGGGAACAACCGGTGCTCATTCTCACTACTCTCTCCCCCCCCTCCTCGCCCATCATTTTTGCTTTCAAACGAGTTCTACTTGCAGGAGGGGAACTGAGGTTTGTGGGGGTTTTCTCTTTTGTTGATTGTGGGAACTCCCCTGCCACCCGGTTACCGGTAGGGACCCCTTCAGTTAAGTGTGAGGGTCCCGGCTGTGGCGGCCGGACCGGCAAGGACGGATAGAGCTGTCCCCAGCCTTGTGCCGGAGAAACCTCTGAAGAGACTCCTGTGGTTACGGTGTTTGCAGGCGGGGAAAGGGGAAGGGCTGCCGGCATCGCTGCCAGCACCGAGTCTCCCGCTTGAGACACATGCATCTCAGTGGGTTGGTCTCGGGGGCCCGAAGGTGCTGAAGGCACCACTTGATCTGGGGACGACGGCCCAGCCAGTCCATGGTACGGGGGAGGTAAGTGGTCAAGGGGTTCCCAAGATTCAGTTTTCGACTCACGTTTTTCTTTTTGTTTCATTGGGAACAGCCCTACCCTGGCGTTTAACCAGAGCTTAGCATATTCCCTCTCCTCGGGGTCCGAGGGGTCCTTGTTCTCCACATAGGAGAACAACTTATTACAGGTCTATTTTTTCAGATGTGCCTAACACTGGCTAAGTAAGGTGACTTCTCAACTCCTGTCTTCCCCAAACTTCTATACAATAATGTATTAATTTTTCTTTCGATTTCCCTTTCTTCAGGGGACAATCTTCCCAGTGTTTTAACATTTACTTCAAGGGACTTTCCAGCGGGATGTCTGGTGATCTCTCCTCCGGATTGGAGGGATTTTTCCCTGTGCTCTTTCTTTGTAGCTTACTTTTTCTCTGCTCTATACTTCGCAAATATACTCGTTACACGTCCACCTTTCAAATGTGCCCACCACAGGCTAAGTGAGGTGGTTTCTCAGTTCTTGCCCTCCCCAGACCTCGGCACAATAGTAAATCATTTTTGCCTTTGATTTTTCTCGTCTCTCGGGACAAATTTCCCAATTTCTCAACATCCACCCTAAAGGACTCTCTGGTGGGATGTCTAGCATTTGCTTTGATTCTTCTGATGGACTTTTCTCGTTATCTAGTTTCTGCGTTTTACTTTTTCTCTGTCCCATTTTCTTACGATTCTTACCTGCTCTGCGTTGTGTTCGTCTTTTTCTTTGTCTGAAAGTCCTAGATCGCACCAATACTTACCTCTCGGTTAGCTGTACCGGGGTTTTCTCGATGTTCCGACTTTCTAAATCTTTTTGGCTGAGAGAGTTTACCAGTTCCAGAGCTCGACTGGACGTCCCTTCCTCTCTCAGCCCCCTTTGATCGGTCCCCTGAGACTCCCTTTAGCCTCAGGCTTTACGAGTAAGGAAAGAGAGACACTTTCACACAGAATCGCTTCCTTCGCGGCCGGCCAATTCCCTCGCGGGAGGATGGAAACGCGGCCTTGAAGTCCACACTCGCTTCGTGACCAGGTCACGTCTCTCACAAACTCGCCCGATCACCCGCTCAACCTCACAGTACTTACAGCAATTTTCCTGCGAGGGCGTCTTCGTGCACGTATGACTTTTTATGAGCTACCAAGCCGCGGCTTTCTCGAAGGCTCCTCGCCTTCCCGAGCTCTCTGGATCCTTTCTCCCTTTTTATTGTGGTTTTTCCTTAGCCTAAATTTGGTTCGGATATAGGAATGTGCTGCGGAGGTTCTCGGCTCACCAGGCCGCTAAAATCAGCGGGGGTACCCGTCCTGGGTAGCGAGATTCTCTTGCAATTTCTCCTATCCGAGTCACGGCACCAATCTGTTATAAATGCAAAGGCAATTTCGGGTTATATAAAAGAGAAAATTTATTATCAAACAATAATAAATTCGAACAAAGAGAAAAAACCACAATAAAATAAGCAGCGCAGCGCTGGGTGGACAGGGTCTATACGCAAGGTATAGATGCTCCCAAATCCACGCCTGAGAGTCCTTTGGCCTGGGTTTTTATAGGAAGTTTGTGTCCCGAGGCCAAATTCCAAGCAGGCACCCTTTGCTAAGAGGTTCTTGATTGTTCGAAGAATAGATTTCCTGGCACTGGAGAATAGAGTCAATAGACGTTGGGCAGAGGCTCCTCATATGTAAAGAGGTCCAGGATGTCTTTTTGATATCATTTTGGTCCGGGCCATTAGGGTGGAGTGGTGGCACCCATCCTGGAGCCGATGGCTATCTCGGCTGGCTCCTCTTCCTTTGTCTAGTTTCTCCATTTCTCCAGCACAGGTGGTCAGGGCGGAGATGCTCGGGCTCGGCGATATCTCGTCCGGGCCCGTTCTTTTGTTCGTTTGATGGCCCGTGTCCTGCCCATTCTTTCGGGGCTGATGTGCCTGCTTGCGATTGTTATCTGGGTGCTTGGCTGCAATCTGTTGCTTTGGAAGAGAAATCCTGCCTCGACTTGGAGGAGGATTTCTCATTCCATATTTTCATCATTTACAATCACATATACTTTATTTAAACCTTTTCTTTCGAATTTTTATTCATCCAATTCTTTATTACAGTGCCCGAGCAGGGAGTGCAGAACAGGGATTACAAGTGCTGACATTTGCTGGGCTAGAAAGTCCAAGGGACAAATTTGTGCCGATTAAGGTCTCCCCTTTAACTAGGAGGAACGATTGATGTTTTGCTTGTAGCAGAGTGTGGTGAGAGAGGGGGTTTCCAAAGGAAATCTTGGTGCATGTGGGCCAGAGGCCCCTGTGCTGAGGCTCCCTCCAGGCTGGCTCCAGCCACTCAGGGTGCCCAGGAAGCAGGCTGCCCGCAGCCCAGTGCAGCCTCCTTAGCCCTGGGGCTAGCCAGGGAAGAGCCATGGATGAGGCTGAGCCCTGCTCCCATGTGGGATGCCATGGGACAGGGCCCACTGGGATTTGCCCCTCCAGCTACCAAGTGTGTGCAGAGAAACTGCAAGGAGAGGGTGAGCTCTGTCAGTGGGACCCCCTGTGCACAGGGAGCCCACTCCTGGGGTGGCTGTGCCAGCTCCCGCAGGGACATCCAGCCCTGGGAACCTGGAGCGAGTGGAAAGCACAACTTTGCAAATGTGCCCGAGGCAAATGCAAAGAGAACTGGGGTGTGAAAAACAAAGAATGTTTATTGGTGGAAGAAAAGGAACAAGAATGAACTACACAACATATTTACATTGTAAGAATATTGGTAACAACAACAACAAACTATAGAACCTATTTACCTAAGAACATATCTAACAAAACTACATGAAACGTATTTACAGAACACTACAGCAAACTCTAAAACATCTATCAGAACACAACAACTGTAAAACGTATATACAGCAGGGTGGCATCTGTGTCCGGGATGTGCCTCAGTCCTGGAAGAAAAACAAGTAGCACGGTCAGTGCAGTCAGGCATGGAGGGGTGTTCCCTGTGCTGCCAGGCTGGGACACTGGCACAGTGGGACTCTGCTGCCAGAAGTGAGGCTGGCTGGGGCTGGGGGCTGTGGCCCAGGCACTGGAACAGGGCTTGTGTGGCCCAAAGCAAGCCCAGGCCAGGCCAGGGATGGCCAGCAGAATCCAGTGCATGGGCTAGCGTGTCCCTGAGCAGGGAGTGCCCAGCCCAGCCCCAGCCTGGCAGCAGAGGACCCACTCTGCTTGTGGGGAGCACCTGCCTGTTCTGCTGCTGGCATTGCTCTTCATCCCAACACCATGTCCTCCTCCTCGTCTTCCATATCAATCTCCATCTCCTCAATGTGCTCTTCCATGTCCACCTCCATTTCTTCCTCTCCCGTCTCCTGTCCATCCACTTCCATGTCCTCTTCTGTATCAATCTGTGTATCCACTTCCATCTCTTCCTCCATCTCTTTCACATCCATCTCCATCTCCTCCTCTGTGTCTGTGGCAGCCTGCAGAGGTAGCAAAATCTCCCAGTGGGGTCCCTTTCCCACACTGTCCCACAGAGCTCCAGCCCAGCCAGGCAGCTGCGGGGTGTCCACCTCCGTGGAATAGTACCATACCTTCTTTGGAGCAAATGCAGACATCCTGCAGGGATGGAGAGCAAAATGCACTCAACGGGGAGCTTTGGGGACTGCTGGGGGTATGAGGGAGCAGGTGACAGCAAGGTGACAGGGGTAGGCCTGGAGCAGGGTGAAGAGCGTGCTGACACAAGGAGCCAAGGGTTGTGTTGTGGCCGTTGCTGGATGCTGGAAGTTCTAGCTGGAGCGTGCACTGTGACATCAGTGCCAGGAGCCCAGGCCCAGGCTGAAGTGGACAAGGGAGATGCTAGAATGATGGAATCCCTGGGTGCTTGGGCTTGGAAGGGACCCTAAAGACCATCTTGTTCCAAGCTGAGCAATCTTCCCCCAGAACAGGCTGCTCAGAGCCCTGCTCCCAGCTGGCCTTGGATGTTGCCAAGGATGGAGCATCCCCAGCCTCTGTGCCCAGCCTGGGCCAGTGGCCCAGCAGCCTGAGTGGAAAAGAGCAGCTGCATTAGATCCAACTTCAATCTCACTCCTGCAGTTGAAAGCCTTCTCCTCTCTGTGCCCATCTTTCCTAGAGCTGCAGGGAGGCCTCCCCAGCCCCTTCTCTTTCCAGGCTGAGCATCCCCAGCCCCACATGGACAGCACTCAGATCCGTGGGGGTCGAGGCTAAAGGGTGGCAAACGGCATCAGGAAGTGAGAGATGGAAGCTTTTGGAGATGGAAGGTTTGCCTCTAAATGGAGAAAAGAAATGAAAGTGGAGGGGAAAATGGTGGGACTCTGTCTTTGTTCTAACTGGGGAAGATTTTCTTTTCTTCTTTTCTGTCGTGCTGCCCCGAGTTTTGTTGTTTGAAAGGAGGTTTGGCAAAATATCCATTGTCTTCTCCATTGGTGAAACACTGAGCAAAGTCTAGGCAAGCTGATGATGCAGGGCAAAACCTGCAAATATCTACTGGTGATCGTGATCCTGGGGAATGCAGCTAAAGCCAGCCAAAAGCAATTTCTGGAAAGTCAAGCCTGGTTTACATTTTCTGGAGTTTGGCTGTGCCAAATTCACCAGTCATTTCTAAAAGGAAAAAAACTCCAACCAAAGCAGACAAAAACACAAACAAACAAACCCAAAGAAACCAATCAAACAAATCGATTAAAAACCCCAAAGCAAACCAAAGTAAATGAGAAGTTAGGATTGGTTGTAAGGATATCACAGCAGGCACATGGCTGCTTCCTACGGGATCACCACCTAAAGCCACCTTGAACAACTTCTCCAAAATATATCCAACAGGAGAAATCGAAAAAGTGATCCATGGCAGCTTTGGGGGCAGCTCTGCATTGTGGTGAAGGATGAGCATGCAGTGGTACAGATGCAGCATTGCCCACCCTCCAGGCTGCTGTTTGCTCTGCTGAAAGACTCTTGCAGGACTGTGGCCCCTCTCCATGCAATGGAAATCATTGCCACAGCTCTCAGTTGAGGCACTGGCATTTCCAGAGCCAGATTCAGGCACAATCCTACAGCCTGCTGAGCGTCTGGGAAAGATCCTGAGCATCTTCAGGCCTAGAAGCACAAAATAGCTCAGGCTCTCCCTGAACTGGGTTTTCAGGGCAGCTTTCCATATCTCTGCAAGATTGCTTCATCCCTCAACACGTCTGACTTTATGTCCAATGATGCATTTGGGTTCCTTCCTTCCTCCTGTGTGCCCGTGAGTAAACTTCCACGTGGATGGAGGAGATTGTGTACAGGACAATTGATTCCAGGATTGCCATTTGGCTTCACTGCCACTCAGCTGAACATGGTCCTTATCTAAGAAAGACTTCCAAGAAATGGGTAGGAGTTTTGGCTGTGAGAGGAGCAGAAAGCACATTTTCTGCACCAAATTGCCAGCTGATGCAGTTTCCCTGCCAAAATAGTGATTGCCATTCATCTTTCTGGGGAGAATGTGAAGACCCATTCAGAGATGCCAGGTTCAGCTGGCCTGTGGCTTTGTGTACCTCATTTCACATGTCCAATTTCAAGGGCCACTAAAGGAGGCTCATGTTTGCCTTGCTACCCAGAAGTGCTGTAGGTATTTCCAGGAGAAAAAGAAAAAAATCACTGTCCTGTGGTGTGGTAGAAATGCCAGCACAACTGTGACTCTGTGAGCAAAGACAGCCAGTGCTTTTTGGGGCTGCAGCAGCTGAGAGTATGGCAGAGCGGTTTTGATATTCTTTTTAGAGTCCTGAAAACATTGTTCCCAAAACAATCTTTCTCCTGTCTTCTGTCCTAAACTGTGGAGCAGAGAAAATGGAAAGGAGCAGAGGTTGGTTTCAATTGGCTTTTTCACTTTGAAGTCTTCAAATAGTGTCAGCCTGATGCATGATCCTTTAGAAATTGGATGAGTAGCACCTATTTCATCCCAGCAGAGAGGTGGGATTGAAGACATCCAACAACAGAAATACTGGATGTGTAAGAGCTCAGGTTTCCACCCCTCACACCCTGGTGTCTCGCTGAACTATTTTAAGCAGCCTCAGCCAGATACATTAAAATACTGCTTCAAACAACAACAGAATAAAAATGTTCCACCAAATGGGGAAAAATAAGAAAGGTGGGTGGCAGCCCTTTCTGAAGAGCTCGTGTTGATTTTGCAAAGTCAGATGCAAACAAGTATTGCCATATTTCTTTCCTAGAAAAATGTAGCTATTTGATAGAAATCCATCTCTGAGGCTGCTAAGTTTGGTATGATTTTAGATCTGGGAGGAACAGAACAGGTTGCAGAGAAGCTGTGATTGTCTCACCCTTGGAAGGGTTCAAGGCCAGGTTGGATGGGGCTTGGAGCAAGCTGGTCTAGGGGAAGGTGTCCTGAGTGTGCTGAGAGCTGGAACAAGAGGAGCTTTAAGGTCCCTTCCAAGCCAACACATCCTGGGAGTCCATGGAGAGAAACTGTGAGTTTTCCTGAGATGCTGCCTTTGCAAGGGCAAGTCCCAAACACCCCAGGGAGTTTGAAATGCCCTGAGCAGAACCCAGCTGTGCTTTCTCATAGGTTGTCGCGGCGGTGGAGGTGTCAGGGGTGCCGCGACTCCCGGGGAAGCGTTCCGCGGTTGGGCTGCCCGGGGCACAGACACGTCCTCTGCCCGGCGAGTGATTTCAGCTCAGCTCAGCTCGGCGGCAGCGTGCAGGCGACACGGAGGGAGAGAGCAGAGCGCTGTGTGGCGTTCCGCAGAGAACTGGCCTTTATTACAGCCGGGCCCTCGGCGAAGGGAGCCAGTGACAGCAGCTCTCTGGAACAGGGGAAAAACTGGGGGATTTATAGGGGAGGAGAGGGGCGGGGGAAACTGGGATACAGGTATGGGGTGGGATGGCAGGGGAGAACAGCAATGGAGTGTAACAGTTTAACAGAACTAACTCAAAGATTGCTGGCAGTGATACTTCTGTCTCAGAGAAAAGTGCCTTGCCTCCAAGGGAGGGCCAGGATCTCTGAATTAGCTGATTTCCTGGCCCCCACAACTCCCCCTTCTTTACTTCTTAAAAAGGCATCTCCCAGAGATTTGGCTAATAACTTCTTAAAACAGGAAAACATACATAGGAAAATAATAATGATTAGGAAAACCCAAAAACTGTTTTTGAGGAGGGAGGCAACCCATCCTTTGAGTCCCCAGCTCCCAAAAAGGTCTTCAGACCACTGGGGCTCCTTTTCAGTCTGGAGTTCCTGGAGCGCGTGTTGGAGTCTCTGGATGCGGGCGTGGATGCCTTCGCTGGGGCAGGCAGGGTGACAGAGGGTTGGTGGCGCTGCCCATGGACAAGCACATGTACTCTTGTTTGAGAGTCTTTGCCAGGGTGATCCACACGTTCTCCTGGGGCTGTGCTACTAGCCAGGCATCCACAGCTGATGTTTTCAGGAGCATCCAGATGGTCAGGAACATCAGGAACTCAAGGATGGTTTTGCTCTCCATTTTCTATAACAAAGCATGAAAGATTAGCTCTGACCTTTTTTTGGGGGGGGGGAATATTTTCTTTTTCCCCTTCCTCTCCTGTCTTCCCCCTCTTTCTAAAACAAAATAACTATAAGTGAGGAACGGGTACTGGGGATGAGGTGTTGTTTGCTGGTGGGGCTGTTTTGTGCATCGGGGACACATGACCAGACACCAGCAGCAGCACTGAGGTGCATTTTGGTGTAAATTGGCAATTTGGGTTAGGTAATGAGGGTAAGAAGGGAAGTTTAATAATTGATATGTAAATTATACAACAAGAGAGTATAAAACATGTTCAGCTCAAAAAACCAAGAAGGGTCAGATTTGGGTCTGTGTACCCCTGACACCCAGATCCCTTAATAAAGCACCTGCATATAATCATTCTGTGATGATGTGTGTTCCTGAATGCCAACAATTTCATCAGATTTTACTGGAATTTTGTGGGATTTTTCTGGAATTTTGTAGATTTTGTGGAATTTTGTGGGATTTTGTGGGATTTGGAGGAGACTTGAAGAATTTTGTGGGATATTTCTGGAATTTGGTGGAAATTGGAGGAGATTTTGTGAAATGTTTCTGGAATTTGGTAGGGTTTTGAGAAGATTTCTCTAATTTTGTGGATTTTTCTGGAATTTTGTGGGATGTTTCTGCAATTTTGTGGGATGTTTCTGGAATTTTGTGGGAATTTCTTGGAATGCTGTGGAATTTTCTGCAATTTTGTAGGATTTTGAAAAGACTTGAAGGATTTTGAGGGATTTTTCTTAGATTTTGTGGAGATTTTGTGGAGATTTTGTGGGATTTTTCTTGAATTTTGTGGGGCATTTAAATAATTTTGCGGGGTGTTTCTGGATTTTTTGGGGCTTTTCAAGAATTTTGAGGGATTTTTCTGGAATTTTGTGGAAATTGGAGGACATTTTGTGGGATATTTCTTGGAATTTGGTAAGGTTTTGAGAAGATTTAAGGAATTTTGTGTGATTATTTGTCATGGAGTAGCTTTACCTTTAAGACAGCTTAGAAAGAAGAGAAGTTGAAGCTGCTGGTGGCTGATGGGAGTTTTTCCTCCTGACCAATTATCAGTCATTTCTAAGAATTGACAGCAGATCTGACCATTAAAAAGTGAATTCAACTTGTAAACACCCCCTTAAGAAGTACAGACAGAATTCTCTTGCCCTCTTTAGTTTCCAGCTTCTGACAAGGTAGCAGGACTGTGTCTCGGCCTCCTCCCTCCCTCTCCAGGCCGACAAGGCCGCGGGGTGGAGGGTGAGAAGGGGAAGAGAAGCAGCGCTGGTCAGCCGAGCTTGGTTTTCAGTTTTTGCTGCTAGACTGAAACTTAACACCATGAACTCTTGCAGTTTTCCTAAAGCTTTTAATTCTTTTACTACCTGGATGGACATACAGATTACTCCTTTTCTCAGAAAGACAGAGAGAGAAACAATCAACATAAAAGAGACATCATAGAACCACCAAAAACAGTGAAGAAAAGAGTTAAGTTTAAATAAGAAAGAGAGAATAAGGAGATGCTTTACAGCTGAAATATCTTTCTGTTAAAGCTATGGAGATGGACAATAATAGTATAAAAAGACTCCTTTAATTCATGATAAGAGTATTGGGAGGGATAAGATATTCAAAGTGTAACTTTTGAGCAAAAGAGAGAGAGTACTTGTGATACTGTGAGTTGCTGGAATTGAGTTGAGTGAAGATTTGGAAGCTTTGGGGGCAAAGAGAAAACTGTTTTCCAGGAAAGCTCACAGAGACAGATGAAGAAGACTTCTGCCTTTGAATAACTTATCCTTAAAAATAAGATTCCTAAACTCTGTGACCCATACACACCTCAGAGATGTGAAATGGGAGGAGAAGATCTAATGACAGATTTCCGAGCAGCTGGCACTAGAGAAATAGAAAACTATGATGAAAAATAGTTTTCTAGTGAGAAACTCCGTAAGCTAACAGAGAAAGACTTCTGTTTCTCTACAAAGACTGATGAAAAGACTGTAGCAAAAATTAAGACTGTTTTTAACCACCAAAGTCCTAAAGTTATTTGTCTCTATGTTGTCATGTGTACAGAGAAATAGTTAAGATGTAGAAGATAAAGGAGTTTTCTGAAAGTTTATTCTGGTATTCTTATTCTTGTAGTTTGTTAATAAACTGTCTTTATTCCCTTTAAGTTTTAAGCCTGTTTTGCTCTTGTTCTAATCCATATCTCACAACAAGAAATAAGTAATTTTTTTAGTTACTGGTTTAAAACCACAACATGAGGTTAAAATCATCCCAAGGGGTCCAAAGTGCAACCACCAGGGCATAAAAATGCCCAAAGCGGTGTCAAACCCACTCCAAATGGCCTAAAATCACCCTGGGATCTCCCAAATGGGTGCAAGGTCCACCCTGAAAGTCGCTGGTTTTGCCTCAAATCACCCAAAGGGCCCCAACATCAGCCAAAGTGGCCTGAAACGCCCAAAAGGGACCTGAAATCACCCGAAAAGGGCTCGGTTCGAGCGGCACCGGGACTGGGAGCGAGACCCAGATGGAGACCGAGACCGAGACTGAGGCCTAGAGCGGGCCTGAGACTGGGACTGAATCCGGCACCGGCACCGAGAGCGGCACCGCTCCAGGACCGGGACTGAGACCGGGACCGGCACCGCTGCGCCATTGAGATCGACACCGGGACTGGAATCGGCTCCGGGAGTGCCCCGGGACTGCTCCGAGACTGAGAGTGAGGCCAGCACAGGGACTGGGATCAACACCAGGAGCGCTCCCAGAGCAGAACAGGGATCTCCGAGTGTTCTCAGTGTGGGAAGAGGTTTCCCAACAGATCCATTCTCTTCCGGCACTATCGGATTCACAGGGATGAGAGGCCTTTCCGCTGCCCCGACTGCGGGAAGGGCTTCAAGCACAACAGCAACCTGGTCAAGCAGCGGCGCATCCACAGCGGGGAGAGGCCCCACGAGTGTTCCCAGTGTGGGAAGAGCTTCTCACAGAGCTCTCACTTGACCCGACACCAACGGAAGGGAAGCCCTGCGAGTGCCCCGAGTGCGGGAAGAGCTTCGTGCGCTGCTGCAGCTCCATCCCCCACTGGAGGAGCCACCTTGGGCACATTCCTGGGATCCACCTTGGCAATACACCTGGCTGCTTATCCTTCTCCTTTGGCCACAGTTTGCTTCTCATCTCCATCTCTTTGCACTCCAAAAGCCAGGAGGGATCCATCTGTCACCTCAGAACAACTCAATCCCACGCAAAACAGCTCCATTTGACCCCAAAAGGGCTCAATCCCAACTCCAAAGGGCTTGTTCCACCTCAGAAAATCTTAATCCCAGGCTAAAAGAATGGATCCGAAGAAATGCACAATGTCATTTATAACCTACACAACAGTAAGTGAGTAGAAATTTGCTCCTTGGAAGAAATGCTCCAGAGTATATAAAAATACAATATTGGGTTTCAATTACTTATGCTGAACAGCACTGGAAGAAAACCCGGTTGGAATTCTAATACCATTTCAGAGTGTCTTCATTCTTGCTCCTCTAAGAACATAAAAGCAATGATGCATTGACAGTCAAGGCAATGCAAGATAAATGCAGTCTTAGGAAAAACCTTGAGATAATCCAAGTAAATTTGGAGAGCACACATTTCTCTGTATGTTGTACAGTTCCAGACATATTGTTGTAATAAATATCTTTCCCATGGCATCAGTAATTACAGGAGCATGCAAGTAAAATGATCATTGCCCTCTCCCCCACCAGTGTCATGGAGTTACTTTACCTTTAAGGGAGTTGGAGTTGCTGGGAAGTGCTTGGAGTCTTTTCTCCTGACCAATTATCGGTTATTGCTGAGAATTGACAGCAGTTTAGGCCATTGAAAAGTGGGATCAACTTGTGAACCCTACCTTAAAGTGTAAAAGCAGAGCTCTCTGAGTTCTCTTTGTTTTTTGGCTGTGAAGAGTGGCAGAGCTCCAGGCCTCCCGTCCCTGCCCAGGCCATGCGGCCGGGCGGGGATGGGGCCGGGCCTGCCCCGTCTCCCGGCCGGGAGATGGGGGGGCCTGGGGAAGGTTTTCTTCAGGCCTGGGCCGAGCCGGGCCCGATCTCTGGCTCGGCTGCAGGTTTTGCTGTAACTACATTCACTAGAAACTGCCCAGTGAAAAAAGAGGGAAGCCCTGGACTTGCAGCAGGTTAGAGCAGAGACTACACGCTCCAGAGCAGCCATGAAGAACTTCCCATCGCAGACGGCTCCAGCTCCTGTTCGGCAGAGATCTCTAAACCATCTACAAAAGCCTGGGCAAGATGTTAACTCTTTCATTACCCAGATGAGACTTGCGGATTAATCTTTTTATCCAGAGAGAGAGAGAGAGAGAGAGATCAACATGAAAAGAGACTTTATAAACTACCAGTGACAGGAAAGAAAAGGAGCTTCAAAGAAGGTAGAGAATTAAGAAGATGCTTTAATTAAGCTGAAATATCTCCCTGTTAAAACTATAGAGATGAACAATGAAGTCCTGAAAAGAACTCCTTTAATTCATGATATAGGATCTAGAGAGGAATAGTGTTCAAAGTGTAAATTTGAGTAAAGAGTAATTATAGTATAGTGAAGTACTGAGAGATTAAAAGCCTTGAGAGGCCATGAGAAAACTGTTGAGAGATTTGAAGCCCTGAGAGGCCATGAGAAAACTGTTTTCTGGTGAAGCTCACAGAAACAGATGAAGAAGACTTTTTTTTCTTTTTTTGCCTTTGAATAACTTATCCTTAAAAATGCTATCTCTAGACGCATGGCCCATACACACCTCAGAGTGATGTGAGAATGGGAGGAGTGAACTCTAATAATAGCATCTCTGGACAGCTAACATTAGGGCAATAGAAAACTATAACAAAAATAGTTTTCTTGTGAGAAACTCCATAAATTAACAGGAAGAAACTTCTGGTTCTCTATAAAGATTAGTAAAAAGACTAGCAAGAATTGGGACTGTTTTAACCATCAGAGTTCCAGAGTTTTTGTCTCTGTTGTCATGTGAACAAGGGAATAGTGGGTAGATAAGAGATAGAAAGGTTTTTCTGGAAGTTTATTCTGGTGTTCTTATTATTGTAGTTTGTCAATAAACTTTCTTTTTTTTCCCTTTTAAGTTGTATGCCTGTTTTACTCTTATTCTAATCCATATCTCACAGCAAGAAGTAAATAATTTTCTTAGTTAGTGGTTTAAAACCACGACAACCAGTTTTACTCTTTAAATAGATCTTTTAGAGATCAATGTACTTATCCAAAAGAGGACTGAGGGGTTATTTGATCATAGTTTCTAACTGCCTTCTCAAGGTAAAAGTACAGGATATGAAATAACTCTTTCATCTAGCAGCAAACAATACTATGGGTACAAAAGATGCAAAAATTCAGGAGAAAATACTTATCAAACTTTTTATTTTTTTATTTTTTTTTTTTTAATGTGGAGTGAATGGCCAGTAAATCAAAACATGAAGAAAAGAGTAGATGCCTCATAACTCAATGTCATCAAAGCCAGACTGAATGCTTCTGTGGAAAATCCCAAGCACTAGGTCTAAGTTGTGGCCTTGCAATCAAAACTAACCGATGTGACTGGCCCTAATCGCTTGTGTCTTTAAAACCAACTTCTCCCTCTAATTTGCATTTCTACCTTGCCTTGTATATTGCTGATAGTTTTCATTCACCTATTGAAATACTTCTTCAATTCAAAGCAATGGATGTACTTGACCGTGAGAAATGCACAAACAAGGCTGGGAAATATTTTCATATGTATCCTCTGATTTGGACAAGTAGATACACGGATAAAAGCTGAGATGGGCCAAATAAATTTAGCAGAAGCATGTGAGGACATAATCAGCAGAGTCTGCTGGTGATGCAGAATTGTAGAGGTCAACACTAAGAAAAAAGTCAAGCTGGACACAAGTATAGGTTTGGACAGAAGTGGGGGGAGAGCAGCCCTACAGAAAAGGATCTGGGGGTGTTGGCTAAAGAGGAGTCAGCAGTGTGCCCCCAGGGAACGTCATGCTGGGGCAAATGAAACACAGCATCATTAATTGGTCAAAAGGGGGAATTACCCAGCAGTGCTGGCAGCTGGGGGAAATGAGGCTGAGCACTAAACTCTTTGCTCTCTCCAAACACCTGAGGAAGGCAAGGTGCTGATCTCTTCTCCCCGGTATCCAGTGATAAGACAGATGGGAATGGTTCCAAACTGAGCTAGATGAGGTTTAGCAAGCATTTTTATCAATAGACATGGGTCAAACACTTCCTAACAGGCTTCCGAAAGAGATGATTGATGGTTCCAAGCCTGTCTGTTTGAGAGGTACTTGGACAATGAGCTGAATAACATTCTTAACATTTTGCTCAGCCCTGAATTGATTCAAGCAGCTGAAGGAGGCCATGGGACTGCTGGAGACCATGGATAGGATCAGAGGGCTGGAATACCTCTCCTACAATGACAAGCTGAGAGAGTTTGGTTTGTTCAGCCTGGAGAACAGAAGGCTCTGGGGCAACCTTAAAGCACCTTAAAGGGGGGCTCCAAGAAAGCTGGAGAGACTTTTAAAGGACATGTAGTGATAGGATAAGGGGAAATGGCTTGAAACCAAAAGAAAATACATTTAGATGAAATGTTAGAAATTCTTTAGGGTGAGGCTGGTGAGGCACTGGAACAGATTGCCCAGAGAAGCCGTGGGTGCTCCGTGCCTGAAAGTGTTCAAGAGCAGGCTGGACAAGGCTTGGAGTAACCTGCTCTAGAGGAAGGTGTCCCTGCCCGTGGCAGCGTGATTGGAACTAGATGATCTTCAAAGTCCCTTCCAACCCAAGCCATTCTATGATTCTGTCATTCTATGACTGGTGTAGGACTCTTCCAACTGAAATAGTTTTTTCCACTTTTTTTTGGTTGTGTGACCTTCATGATTCACTGCTCAGCTCACTGAGGCAATCTGCCTTCCCAACAGGAACAGAAATGGAAAGCCCCATGAAACACTCATCTTAGATGATTTCACACAGCTCAGTCTCCTGGGAAAATACGGCTAAACAGCTTTTCCAGTCCGTGCACAGTTCTTCATTGACATAATGCATGAATTTGAAGCAGGGCCATCACCTCAGGGTTACTGTAAACTTCCAGACATGGTTGTCACAAGAAACATCAGACTCATATTTGTATTCCAAGTCCATCAGTCTAAGAAAACAGATCTCCTTGCAGAACCACTCTATATCTCAAATATTGAGCTGCCTGCCTTTGCAGGAATAGCTCAAATTGTTCCTGTGTGAAGAAATGCCCTCATACGTAACTTAAATATATACTTTTACAGGAACTTGATCTCAAAGTATGGCTGAGTGGAGCACTTGGTGCTTAAAATGGCAGCAAACTTGTGTTAGTGCTATTCACAGATAGATCCATCCCGAGCAATTCCTTTGATCCTTAACTCTTTCACACTCCCATCCTTGTCATCTCCCTACTTAGCTGCCTACAGACACTCCATCTTAAAATTCAAATAGTTATGTTATTGGAGACACCTTTAATTTTCTGACACCTCTACTTCTCTGACACCTCTCAATATTTTTCTTTACTGTTTGCCACAGACCCTGGAGCACTGTCCCATTCCTGCCCCTCCCTCCTCTCCTCCCCCCAATCCCAGACGAAAAAATCCTATTTTAAGAAAAATCCTATTAAGAAAAAAATCCTATTTTTTCTTACCTTCTATCCTCTTGTCTTTTTCCACCTCCAGATATGCATCTAGAGACATACACACTATTTTTGTTTGGCTGTGGAAAGTTTGTCTTTTCAGTTCCTTACAAAGTATTTGAAAAGGTAGCATTTTTTTGCATTTAATTAAAGGCAAATTAAATTATTATTAATAATTTATCATTATCAAAATAAATTATCATTATCATTAATTATTTTATGAAATATCCCAAATGATGCCTTAGAGAAAAAGGCAGCAAACACTGTTGAAAGTCCTGGCTTGTGGTCACTGATGGAAATCCAGCCCCTTAGCCCAAGTGGAAGGGGCATAGCCCATGTATTTGGAATGACAGTTCTGTGTTCTCTTGGTTAGATTGTGCTCCTGTTATGGAATAAACTGATAAAGTCCTCCCAGAAAGATGAAGCTGTGGTTGGTTGTTTGGGCTTTTAAAAATGATGATTTTTAAATGACACATTGTGGCATCTCCCTATGGCCACAGACTTGCAGCCAGAAGTTACACAGAAAAAAAGGACTGTAGTCTGTCTGCTTTCAAATGTCACACCTGCACTGTGTGAAGAACTCCTGGTGACATTGAGGCCATTTAATTTTGGACCATCTATTCCTGTTATATGGCAGAGACTAATAACTTTGAACAGTAGCACAGGTCCCGGCAGGTGCCTTGTTTTCCTTGGGCAGCCTTGGCGAGGGGCAGGAGCTTGTGGGCACAGGTGGCTGGTGTGCTTTGTGTGCCTTGTGTGCCTGGCCTGGTGTGGGTTTTGTGCTTTGTGTGGCCTGTGTGCTGCTGGCTGTGGCTCCGAGTCCGCTGTGGCCATAGGCAGCCCTGGTGGCCGGGCTGTGTGCTCTGCGTGTCTGGGCTGTGTTGGTGAGGCTGCGGGGCACGGCAGGAAGGTGAGCGCTCCTGAGAGGGGAAGCAGCGCCTACGGCCAGAGCGCCCTGAGAGCGCCCGATCCCGCCTGATCTCGGAAGCTCAGCAGGGTCATGTAAATCATGTAGGACTTTTCTCCTAACATGAGTATCCTGGGGATTTCTCAGAGCTGTTTTAAAGGAAAATACAGGACAATGTCCTGGATTCCTTCTTTATGTTCCTAGAAAACCTTCTGCTAAGCTGCTTGCCTGTGTCTTCACTATCTAGCCTGAGACTTGGGTGACTAATCCTATTAATTAAGGCAGCATTATGATTAATAGCTCCTTGGATCAGTCAAAGGTAGATAACATGTTGGAGTCTGAGTGTGTCCCCTTGTTTTTAATACCTACTTTTAGGATTCAAAGAAACACTGAATTTCATATAATATGAAATTCATGAGCATGTTTTCATGGTGATACATGAAAACAAATGTTAAACTTAGATAGGAAAAGTGTGAGTGTGTAGATTAGAAAGTTTTCTAAATCACTGGGTGAAAAAGTAGTTTAGAGAACAAGAGACAAGATGGAGGATTTAGGGTTTTTCTCTTGTCCTTCTTCTTTCTTCTTCATGTTCTTCTCCTAGGGGTTTTTGGGTAGTAGGAGGTGATTGGATAGAAAATACCGTAGTGCAGCACACAGGTGTTGGGTCGTTGGGTCACTAAGAAAAATAACTTCCTGCAAAAGCTTACTAAATCTCCACCATTTCCCACTAAATCCAAGAAAAATCCCTCAAAATGCTTCAAGTCTCCTCCAAATCCCACAAAAATCCCACAAAATTCCAGAAACATCCCACAAAATCTCCTCAATATCCCACAAAATTCTGGAAAAGCCTCAAAAAATTGCAGAAAAATCCCACAACATTCCCTATAACTTCTCAAAATTCTACCAAATTCTAGCAACATCCATAACATATCCAAAAATGTCCACAAAATTTCACAAAATCCCACAAAATTCCAGGAAAATCTGATGAAAATGTTAGCATTCAGGAACACACATCATCACACAATGATTATATGCAGGTGCTTTATTGAAGAGCTCCGGGTGTCAGGGGTACACAGACCCAAATCTGACCCATCTTGCTTTTGAGTTGAACGTGTTTTATACTCTATCGTTATACAACTTAGATATTAATTATTAAACTTACATTGTTCTATTGTATGCATTGTTTTTACCCAAGCATGGATTTCTCGTGTTCCCCTCTCAACCCCCTAGCATTGTTCCTCATGTTCTTTACACAATAATTATATCTAATCACATCTAACAATTCTATCATTTATCATATATTGATTCCACAGGTGCAGTTTCACATGATCTTTAGCAAGCACAAGGCCTAACATTTCCCCGGGCCTACTCATCTTGAGCTTTCCAAGCCTAATTTTCTTTCTGAGTCCCCAAATTTTCTATGATTTTAGAACCTTTTACTATCATTCCTCCCTTTGAAAGCATTTTCACTTCACTGTAAGTGCAAATGTTTTCACTTGACACAGTCCTTTGTTTCTGAGTTTACACTCGATGTTCTTCGAATCCTTGATTGATGTAAACGTTGTCCTGGATGCTGTCAGGAACTGGAGAACCAGAAGATGGTGGGGGTGGATCTTGTGTCAGTGCCTTTATTATTTTCTGGTTCCAGGATGTTTTCTTCTGTATTTCTCCCTTGAAGATGCTGTGAATTAACCAAATTGCTAAGAATACAATTAGTAAGATGATCACACTCTTAATGATAGATTTAATCCGTGAACTCACATTCCATCCTAACCCTTGGAAGATTTTGCCTAACCAACTTGTAGTCAAATCCTTTTGCTCTTCCTGTGCTTTGTGCTCTATTTGTTGCAACTGATTGCTGTCATATTCTACATCTGCAGTCACATTTGGGATGTGGACACAGCAATGATCAATCCATCCCTTAAAAAACCCACACACTCCATGCTCTTTCAGGAGTAATAAATTGTAATTGTACATTTAGTTCTTTAAATCTTTCCCAGATCACTCTTGCCAATTTCTCTACCTGACCTGTAGGTTTGTAAAACATTTCTTTATTCTGATAGTTTGCTCTAGGACCAAGCAAAGACTCTAGGGCCCAGCCAAATTTCACTCTACAAGAGGGTTCTTGCCAAGTGTCATCCTGATTCTGTTCCTATCCTAATCTTCCCTAGCTATGCCTGTGTCTAGCCACTGAGTTGTTTTTAAGCGCATTTCACATTTTGACATTACTGATTTCGCCACTGTTAGCATCCGTACCGAGATTAATTTTTGTTTCATCCATTTTACCAATGCCTCTGCACCCCAATGACATTTGTTATGTTTCATTTATAGAATTTCTCTCATTATCAAGGGGGTAAACACTATTTGTCTTTGTGCAGTTACATACCTCTCTTCTGAATTCTTTTGTGCATTTAGAAAATGTCCCAATTTCTCATCTTCTATGGAATATTTTGGTTTTGGAGGCAAATTAAATTGAGATACATTAACTTTTAAAGATATCAATGCCATTGTTCTTTGCCCTTTTCAAGCAATCTGTCGAGCTGTCCAGTCTGCTTTTCCATTTTCTTCACAAATTTTGGAGTTGGTGTCCTTTGCAGTGCATAATTGCTACTTGTTCAGGTTTTTGTATTGCTTTTATCAATTGCAGGACTGCATCTTGATGTTCAATGTGTGTACCTTGAGCAGACAGCAGTCTTCTTTCTTTCCACAGCACTCTGTGGACATGCACTACTCCAAAGCATACTCTGAGCCAGTCCAGATGTTTCCCCTTTTCCCTTTACTCAATTCTAGTGGTCTGCTTAAGGCAACCAGTTCTGCCCTCTGGGCAGATGCATTTGCTGATAATGCTTTTGCCTCCACCATTGCACTGACTGTTGTTACCGCATATCCAGCGTATCTGGTCCCGTTCTCCACCAAGCTGCTTCCATCTGTGAATAGCTCTCACTCTGCTTGCTCCAGTGGGATGTCTTTCAGGTCTTCTCTTGCCAAATATGTGTCCTCTATTACTTCTACACAGTCATGCTCTAATGGGCCTTCTTCAGTTGTGGTACCCAGGAACAGAGCTGCATTCAAGAGGTCAGTTGTCTTTAGTGTGACATCATCCTGCTCAGTCAGGATTACCTGGAATTTCATCATCCTGCTTGGAGATAGCCAATGGCCCCTCTTTTGTTCTAAAACAGTGCTCACCATGTGTGGCACAGAGACATCTATGTGTCTACCCATGGTGAGTTTCCTGGCTTCTTGTGGCAGCATCACGCTGGCTGCAACTGCCCGCAGGCATGAAGGCCATCCAGCACTCACCTTGTCAAGCTGTTTGGAAAAGCAGCCTACCGGCCTTTCCCAGCTTCCCAAACCTTGGCTCAGCACTCCCAGTGCTAGGTGTAGTCTTTCATGCACAAACAGCTGGAAATCTTTGGACAAATCTGGCAATCCAAACGCCGGAGCAGTTGTCAATGCCTCCTTCAGTTTGAGGAAGGCCTCCTTCTGTGCTCTGCCCCAGGTAAACGGCTGCGTCTTCTGGGCCTCATCCAGGGCTTTTGCAATTAGTCCATAGTCCATGATCCACAGGCAGCACCACCCTGTCATCCCAAGGAAGACTCGCAGCTCATGCACGTTCTGGGGTTCTGGAATAGCACAAATAGCTTGAATACAATTAGTACCCAGCTTACATTGCCCTGGTGAGATTTCACATCCCAGGGAAATCACACTCTGCCAGGCAATTTGTGCCTTTTCTTTAGACTCCTTATATCCTCCCATTCCCAGCTGATTTCAAATTTCAATTGTTACCTTTATGCAGGTTGTTTTCTCTTCTGTAGCTATCAGTATATCATCAACATACTGTAACAGCAGGTATTGTTTTCTTGGTACTTGCCCGTTCTCGGTCCAAATCTCCAGCTCCTTCCCAGCTGGCTTCCAAATAGGGTTGGACTGTTCTTGGATCCTTGTCAGAGTCATGTTCAGGTGAGCTGAGTTTTCCTTCCTATTTCTGGATTTTCCCACTCAAAGACAAACAGTTACCTACTTTTTTTGTCAAGGGGTATGCAGAAAAAGGCATCTTTTAAATCAAATACAGTAAACCATTTCTATTTCTCTTTTATAGATGTTAACAATGTGCAAGGATTAGCTACCACTGGGTAAATATCTTTAGTTATTCCATATATTGCTCTCAAATCCTGCACTAGTCTTTATTGGTCAACACAGAAATTTGGGCTCCAGTGTTAACTACAAAAGTAAAAAGTGGATGTATAGGACCCACTATTATTGAGAAACCGCTCAGACTATTCAGCCTAGTCTTCACAGAAGTATGGAGAACACCATTTATTTCTATCTTCAGCACACTTTTATAGGGTTTTACAGGGTTCCCGGGCTAAGCAAGTTACTCTTGGTTAATCCACACAGGTTTACATTTTTGCTCTTATACGCAAGGATGTTGTTTTGCTTCATTCTCTGTTGAAAGACCCCCGAGCTGTTCACCAGTCTTCACAGAAGTAATTGTGAATGCTGTTTATTTCTATTATTAACACACCTTTTATAGGGTTCTACAGGGTCTGCGGGCAGAGCAAGCTACTATTGGCTAACACACACAGGTTTACATTCTTATCCTTGTACACAAGGATATTGTTTTGCTTTACTCTCTCTTCTGCAGGCAAGTTTCAAGGATTTTAGCCCTTAATATCACGACTTATTTCAAAGGCTGGTTTGTGCATACAGGCCTTTACTAATATATAAAATATAGCAACAATTCCCCCTTTCTCTTTTTGCACAAACCAGGCTTTGGATAAGGTAACACACAACTTAGGCTGTCATCCCAATTAACACTATAAGTAAAGTCCGTCCCCCTGCTAGCACAAGAGACCTCAACCATCCGGTGTTGCCCCAGCTGGCGAACCAGCTTCCAGTGGGGTCACTATCTTCTTTCAGGGCATGTAACACATCCTGTAGCTGTTGCAGTTGCTTATGGATGGAAGCTGAATGATCAGTAAGATCCAAGCAGCACATGCCTTCAAACTCCCCACAACCACGTCCCTGCGCCAAGAGCAAAAGGTCCATTGCAGCTCGATTTCATAATATTGGATGACATACACTACTCACATTGGCTGAAAGCTCACTTAACATTGTGGATGTTAAATTCAATCCTTCCTTAGTCCAACAAGCGAGCCATTTTAGGGTGGCTAAACTTTAATTCATTCAGGCTTCGCTTTGACTGTTTGATGTTCTTCATTTTGCTAGCTATATTCAACAATTGGTGTTAGCTTGGGTGGAACAAAGTTAAATTTCCCAAGATAACAGGGTCTTCTATGTGGACTAGCAGGAATCCCATTCCATGCCCTATCCCCACAGATTAGGAAGATGGAACTAGGTAATCGCTTTGGTAATTGCCCTGTGAGATTGTACCACGAACAAAGGCTTTACTTTCTGTGGTAGTAACGAGATCAGCTATAGGGTTGACTGCAGCTCAGGGCTACATTACTTTGTTAGAATGACTTTTTGTCGGGGGTTCAAACATTATCCATCCACCTGAGGTATTGGTGGAACTTAACAAATCTAATTCTTCTGAGGGTTGTAACATTGAGAACTTTGGTAATTTTTTGCTTGCCAACAGGCTTCAGGCTGTCTTGATGTGAAGCAAACAGTGCAATTGCACTCTTGCAACATTGCCAATCAATTCAGTCGAGTCTCATTACTAATTAAATCTTTAAATGCTGGAGGATCCCATTCAGGGACTCCTACGAGACAGGTGCGAAAGGATCTCCAGGTGTGGCTAGGCTTTGACACATTGACCTTTGGCCAGTTCAGTGTGCCAGAGTGACCCACATGTTCTGCCTCTTTTGGATGTTAGTTAGCAGACAGTTGGTTGGGACTATACACAGCACAATTACCATAAGCAGTTTGTTCCATGCAAATGACACCATATTTGCAAACTTACAGCTAAAACTCCAATCGTTAAATGAACTTTCAAAGATGCTTACACTAGCTCTTGAAGGGGGAATACTTATACTTTATCCTAACAACAATTACTACACAGGATAAACTCTTTATCTTAACCTATTATATAACTACTTTTAACACACGTGCTTTGGTATATATGTAGTCTAAGCGTGAAAGCAATTTGCTGAAAGGGTAAACACACAACTACAATTTGCTTTATATACAGTTAGGTGGAGTCTCTACACTTCTTAGATCTTCTACAGAATTTCTCTAACACGATTCAGTCCTGGAACGTTCACTGCTCCCGTGATGTCAGCTGGCAGCTGATCGGTGACTGAGGGTTTGGATGTTCAAGTTGTTCTTCAGATCCTTCTAAATCTTGAAACAAAGGATACCTGAAAAATTGGTAGAGACATAACATCATAATAACAACATAAAATTTCTGTTGGCAACTGTCTGTGTAGTGTTCAGACACAACTGTGTCCTGACAGGTCCACTTCTGATCCATGTCTGGAGTACCAAAGCTGTGTGGTGACTTCTCTGTTCACTGGATCTCGTGTGTTCAGAGGCACACAGTCTGGTCAGATGGACAGGTGACCTTTCTGAACCTGCCAACAAAACACAGGCACTTCTCTCCTTGAAGTTAATGAATTACACTAATCAAATGTTTTTAGGGCATCCATTTCCCCTGTTTTCTTAAAAAAAAATAAAATGAGATGTACTTCTGTTATAAACATCAACAGCAACACAAAACCATATACACAATTAATAAGAACTTATACCGGTTAAAAATCAATTAAATCATAAACATTATTAATAACACATGTAATATAAAACTACTATTAATTACTAAAACACTGCACCAGCATCCCATAGTTAGCAAGCAAACAGAAACAAAACAATCAGTGAAGGATTGGGTAATCACCTCCGGAAATGATTCTCCAAGCCCACTTCAAAACTGATCCAGCTGTCATATCAACAGGGTCAAATTGCTGAGTCAAAAAGTGACTCAAATAATGATTTGGGACAGAAAACACCTGGATCTGATGGCAAACATTCCCTCCAGGTAAAGTCAAGGCTTGGCCAGGGCCTGGCTTTAAACTGGAAAGATGCCTCTTAACATATTTCTAGAACAAGGTTCTCAATAGTAGCAGCTATGAGATGCTTACAGCACAGCAAACTGTTAAAATACATTTGTACAAATCAAATGATCAGAAGCCTTAGGTACCAGACCAATTAAACCATGCAGCAGTTGGTTTAATCTGAAGCCTCTCCTATGGCAGCTGATCCTCAGCAATGATACATCTTCTTAAAATTCTGGAAACACTGAAAAATAAGAAAGCTATAACAAACAAAACTGCAGAGATTGCAACAACCAATAGAACTCCTGATGAAGTCAAGGGTGTCACAGACTGCATTCCCTTCTATCCACAAGCAGGTGTTCACCAGTGTTCCATCACTGCTGTTTCAGTTGTGGCTGTCTTCATATCTCTAGGAAAATAACTATACTTTTCAGTTTAAACAAGTGTCTCCAATAAAACACAAAACAATTTAAATTAAACAATATTTAAACCTAACAATAATTATATATGATAAAAGGAAATAACAAACTTAACCTTAAAAGAATATCTAAGTTAGAAAACTTAACTTAAAAACATTCAAGCCTAAACATTATAAAACTTAACTATCCTTAATTCTATTAACACTTAATCTATATTAAATAAAATCATAACTTAATATTATTCTGTTAGTACAAAAAAGCAACTAAAAGTTTGATATATACTTTTTAAACACAATATAACAGTAACATGAATTCACTATAAAGATTATAAGAATGTAACAAATACATCACAATTCTATGTCATCTAACTTTGAGAATAACCCACAATAACTGCAAATGTTACTAAAAGTACTTATTCATAACAGGAATTTGCCTAGTATATGCTTAAATTGGTTAGGATTTGAAAGTGCAGTTTTTCTAGAGAAAAACCACAACAACACAGGATTTGGCGAGTTGCCATTCAGCTTTGTAGCACTTTTCAAAAGTACTACATTTACATTTCTTCAGAAACATCAAGTCCAATTCTTAAACTAAAACCCAAAATCCAAATTGGTGTATATGCAGTTATATGTGCTTTATATAACAAAAGGACTCACATTAAAATTACCTTATTAAAATTGTGGAAAAAACAAGCAAATAGATAATATATACTTTAACTTAACTTTGTCTTGTACAGTAAAGTTCTCTTAACTAATTATTTTTTAAACCACAAATCTCTTCTGTAGATATCATTAATTGGAAGGTTTTCCTAGAAGCTGTAAATCACACCATGTTTAAACACTTTCTCTCTCTCTCTCTTTTTTTTTTTTTTTTTTTTTTTTAATCGTTCAAAGAATCACAATAACTTCTCTAGTAAAATCTTAAAAACTGCAATTGCATAAACTCATAATTACTTAAAACACAAAATTAACTCTACAATGGCATATAAAAACATTTTGAAAACCCAATAAATTATGACTTTTTAACAAACTGGGTATTATCTGGGTGCTTCTTCTTAGAGAGGGAGCAGGGGGGTGAGCTGCCCACCCTGCTGCTGCTGCAGCTCTGCTCTTATCTTCCTTCACATTCTCTACATACTCTTGCAGCGAGGAAAAGGGAGAGAAAGGAAAAGAAAAACCTCACATAGTTAACTTTAACAAATGCAGTTTTTTTTCTCTCAATCTCTCATGTTGTTCTCTGATAGAGGAAAAAAGGGCACGATTTTACAAAAGCAGGCGATGTTACACGAAAAGTCTCTCAGGCCAGGTGCTAACAACGGCGATCATTGCAGCTTATCAGCGTGGCCTTGGAACTTTTCTTGCGCTGCTTCTGCCCCCAGGGTGCCTTTGTTCTCACAGAGCCCACTTCTGTGCTCCCCCATGTCCCCCTGGTTCGGGTGGAAACCAGACTAAATTTGGCTTCTTTTCTTCCAGGGTGGTAAAGATGGAACTTTAATAAGATTGTAATGCTAAAAGTGACTCCAAAAATGAAGCAAATATTTCTGGATGTATCACATCCTGCCATAACTGAACAGATTCTGTTCGTTGTTTCAGCGTTCGCTGTGGAACTTTTTTTTTTTTTTTTTTTTTTTTTTTTTCTTTATTTTCTTCTCTTTGACTCTCCCTCCCTCTCTCCATGGGCAGCATAGATAGGAGTGCTTGTCCAGCAGTGGGAGGTAAAGGCATCTGCCGCTCTGACGCAGGTAGAATTACGGGGCTCACAGCCTCAGCATATCTCGCTTTTCTGTCTTTTAAGGTATTAATTGCAATCTGCCAAGTTCAACCGAGAGACACAGTGTCCTTGCTCTTTTCTGTAATTGCCATTTCCCATATCAGAGCCGACATATCAGTCCGTTCTTGCACCGCAAAAAGCAGTGTGAGCACTGCAAATGCCCATGACAATTAGCCCACATAATGAGCATATCCAGGTCCTTTTCCTGGGCTGCTTCCTGTTTAACGAGGATGCAGAGAAGCAGTTTTTTAGCCGCTGCAAGCTCTGCCTCCATGCTGACGGCCACCCGCAAGGGGGAAGGTTGCGACCCTTCTACCACGCCCTTGCCTTCCTGGGCCCCCCCCAGCAGCCTGACTTTCCACATCCTACCGCTCAGCGTTTCACCGCGCTCAGGCTGCCTATCCGGTGCCGATCCAAGCCCGCGACGTATAATGCCCAGATCCACTCCGCTGACTCCAAAGCCCCTCTGCCCGCAGGGGTGTCCTTGGTCGGAGCGCCAGATGTTGAAAGACCCCCGAGCTGTTCACCAGTCTTCACAGAAGTAATTGTGAATGCCGTTTATTTCTATTATTAACACACCTTTTATAGGGTTCTACAGGGTCTGCAGGCAGAGCAAGCTACTATTGGCTAACACACACAGGTTTACATTCTTATCCTTGTACACAAGGATATTGTTTTGCTTTACTCTCTCTTCTGCAGGCAAGTTTCAAGGATTTCAGCCCTTAATATCACGACTTATTTCAAAGGCTGGTTTGTGCATACAGGCCTTTACTAATATATAAAATATAGCAACACCCTCTCAATTTAACCCCGCTGCACACCTCATGGGGGATCCCTGCACACCTTAGCAGAGAGCCCAAATTAGCCCTGGGTGCCTCATGAGGTGCAGGCCCAGGTGATGCCACTGAAGGAAATGTGCCCTCACAGCCCAGGGACGCTCAGCATGGGCTCCCCCAGCCCCTCGTGGCCCCACCACTGGTCATGGCAGCCCCTGCCTGGCTCCTGCCTGTCCACACTGTGGACACCCCCTGCTGCTCTTGGACATGGAGCTCAGCAGGGGCTGGTGCCATGAGGGCTTTGCTGGTGGTACCAGCCAGACACTGAGGTGAAATCTCCATCTCTTTATTTGAACAAAAACCATGGGCCAAGCCCTGCTCTGGTGGACAGGGGCTGCCCAATTTCAGTCCTGGCCAGGGACCAGGGCCAGGGGGCTCAGGGGCAGAGGGTCTCACTTTGCAGGTGTGGGTCTTGGGACGCCCTCAAGGTGGGGATGGAGCCGCAGCAGAGCAGAGGGAGACAGAGGTGAAGAGTGGGGATGAGAGGTCAGTTTCTCGGTGATTAAAGTCTTTGGCTGCTGTTCTGAAGGTGCAGAGGTGCTCCTGTGGAGAGAGGAGGTGGCTGAGGCCCCCAGCTGCCGCTG
This sequence comes from Cyanistes caeruleus, assembly GCF_971803275.1. Taxonomy (NCBI): domain Eukaryota; kingdom Metazoa; phylum Chordata; class Aves; order Passeriformes; family Paridae; genus Cyanistes; species Cyanistes caeruleus. Next base: position 236,846 of record NW_028255934.1, read on the forward strand.
GCACGCAGGGATCCTCCTGCACAGCAGGGCCCAGAGCGGCCAAGGCTCCCCAGCACGGCTGGAGCTGCTGGCACAGCTTGGCCCAGCTGGACAGCTGCCCCTCAAGGCCCCGGCGAGCAGGGGATGGCTCTGGGCAGGGTCCCTGGCCAGGAGCAGGCCCCAGAGCGCCTCTGCCTTTCAAGGGCAATCTCGTCCCCGCTCTTTCTCCTGCCCACCTTGCTTTGCCTCTGCCTGCTGCTCCTGGGGCTGCTCTTGGCCAGGCAGCCTCAGTGGGAGCCAGCACTGGCTGCAGCCCCAGCGGGCTCCCCAGGACAAGGCCCAGCAATTAAGAGGCCAATTAAAGGCCTGGGCAGCAGCAGAACTCTTGGCAGATTTATTTGGGCAACTAAGGACTAGCCACAAGTGCACAGCAGCCTCACTGGGAGTGCTTCCCGACTGCTTGAGGCCGAGATCAGCAAAACACTCACCCTTTTCTCTTCCGGCAATACCAGATTCCAGCATAGCACATCATCAGGAAAAGTGCTCCACCAGCCACAATGGCCATTAACTTAGTCAAACCATGTGTTCCCTGGTAGAAAACTCTTCTCATGCTCTCCCAGATCTTCTGAGCATGTCTTGTGGTGCCGGCTGCATCTGTGGGAGCAATGGGCAGCGTGAGCCTGTGCTGTGCTCCACTGCTGAGCTGGCAGCATGCTGGATACGGCCAGGACGTTCTCTGTTTCCCCCAGAGCTGGGGCCTGCAGGCACCTTGCCACCCCTTGGCACAGGCTGTGCCCCCCAACAGAGCCCAGAAAGCTGAGAGCAGAGCCCGGGGGCAGCACAGCTGCTTGGGCAGTGGCTCCTTCCAGGGACACGGGCCAAACCCATCCCTGAGCAGCCACTGCCACTCCTGACCCTCCCTTCCCTGTGACAGCTCCCCCAGCCCAAGGAGAAAAAAAACCTGTCCAAAAATTCCTTTGTTTATTCCTACTACACCTGGAGGGTCCTGTATATAGTAATGGTCATGAGGATCTGATTATTTTCAAATTTTTTTTTTTTTTTTTGATATTGAGACAGATGAGGCAGACTTATTGTTTTTAGATTTGGTAGGTTTTTTTTTTTTTCTTAGTATGATTGTTTTCTTATAAATCCACATGTTAACTTATTTTTATTTCGATATTTTTGATTCCTAAGCAATTATCTTGACAATCTCTTATTCACTTCTTGGTTAATGTTCTATCTATAAACAATTTTGACTCTGCTTTTATAGGAATAAAAAGATCTCAGAAAGCTGTATTCTTAATTTTGTTCACATTCTCTCTCCCCGCTCCCAACATTTACAATGATACTTTTGGAAACATCCCTGAGGATAGCTAGAGTTATTTGGGAAATGCTTGGCTTAACCTGGGAAATGGATTATTATTTTTGCTGCTCTAAACCTACATTGTTCCAAGCTTCACAGCCACTGTCCTGATGGATGCCTGTGTGAATTAAAACAATGTTTGTGAGGCAGCTGAAGAGCTCAGACTTCAGGGATTAAAATACCTTGGAGAAGGAGGAGGAGGAAAGGGTAAAACAGCCTGTTTCCATGGCTGTTTTTTCATTTCTAGTATGCCAGAAGTATGGTAGGCTACACCTGTCTTCAAATGTCATTGAATTAGAGAAAAACTCTCTCCAGGGAAAATGATGCAACACTTTGCCTCACAATCCATCAGCCTTAATTACAGTGAGAGGTAGGTCTTAATTATAATGTGATTAGAGCAAATCAACATTGTGTGAATGGCAAGAATTTGCTTGTCAACAGACGAATATGTCCCACTGAAGAATGAAGAAAATCTGCCTTTACTTGGAAGAAAGGAGACATGGAGCAATGCAGTATTTGGGTTTTATCAGTGGTAAATGGGGCAAGAAGCTGTAACAGCTCACCTGTTTTACAGAACACAAGCACTGATACAGCCAATAGTGCACCCACACTGAAGGGATCTTCAGAACATTGCTTTATTTCTTAACAAGAAATGGGCAGCAAAATGCTGGCATTTATCTGAGCTGGAAGCCGTGTTCCTCTCCTGTTTCCCCTTGAGCACACTGTTCTTTGCAGACTTCACTGTGCAGCCCATCAATCCTCTCTTGGCCAACAGCTAAATGGCACAACTACCGAAACACAGGTGCCAGCATCATCACCCCAGCATTATTCCAGCACTGCTCTACTGGTGCACAGCAGCACAGAATGGCTTGGCTTGGAAGGGACATTTAAAGGCCATCTAGTGCAGTGCCCTGCAGAGAGCAGGGACACCTTTGGATCAGGTTGCTCAGAGCATGAGCTTGAATGTCAGCAGGGATGGATGCCCACCTCTCTGGGCAACCTGTACCAGGGTTTCAAAACCCACAGTGTAAAAAACATCTTCATTAGGTCTAGTCTGAATTTACTGTATTTTAGATTGAAAACATTCCCCCTCAGTCTTGTCACAACAGGCCCTACTAAAAATTCTGTCCTGTGTTTTCTAAAAGCTCCCTTAAAGTACTGAAAGGTAGCAATCAGGTCTGCGTGGAGCCTTCCCTCTTCCAGGCTGAACACCCCCAGCTATCCCAGCCTGTCTCCAAAGCAGAGGGGCTCCAGCCCTCAGAGCATTCTGTCCCTCCTCTGGACTAGCTCCAACAGGACCATGTCCTTTCTGTGCTGGGCACCCAGAGGTGGATGCAGTACTCCAGGTGGGCTCACACCAGAGCAGAGGGGTGGTGGAATCACCTCCTTCAAGCTGCTGGGCAGCCTCCTTTGGAGGCACATGGCTGGCTCATGTCCAGCCTCTCTCCTTGCAGCAGCCACAAGTCCTTCTCAGCAGGGCTGCTCTCCATCCCTTCATCCCCCAGCCTGTGGGATCAGCTGGGCTGGGACCCTGTCATAGCCCTTGGACAGAGCTGCTGGGCAGGTTGAGCTCCCTGGTGAAGAAGGCAGATCCCACTCCCCACACAATTCCACCCTGGCCATGAGGTCACAGCAGCCTGTGGGGTGACAGCAGGCTGAGGTGACAGCAGGCTCTGAGGTCACAGAGGTCCCAGAGCCCTGTGGTTGCAGAGCACCACGAGGACTGAGCAGTCAGTCCTTGACCACGACTGTTGCGGCAGCAGCGGCGGCGGCAGCAGCGGTGCTGACATTGGGACAGCGGTGTCAGGACAGTGGTGGCAGCAAGAGCTGCAGGACTGGCAGAGGGCAAGGCACCATGGCCTTTGCTCTGCGCCTCCTCCTCCTGCTCCTCCTGGCAGTGGCCCTGCCTGACAGGGCTGCCCAGGCTGCTCCGCAGCGAGCACAGGGAGCAGGTGAGCCCGCGGCCTGGCTTCCCTTTCCTGGGACAGCACTTCCTTCTCCTGGGAAGAGTTGGGGATGGTTTTCCACAGGCCTTTAGGGAGGCTTTCCTCTGTGGGAGGGAGAGAGTCCCCAGGGGCCCTGGGCTGGTCCTGCTGCCTCTGCAGGGATGTTGCACAGGGCCTGCAAAGAGGCTGGAGAGTGACCAGAGCCAGCCCAGAGCTCCCCAGGCCCCTCTGCAGCTTTGGCCATGTTATTTGACATTTGGCACCCAGGGTCTTACCCAACACCCTTGCAGTGCCCAGTTGTCAAAAGTAGAAGGGGATCTCAGCACACCATGGCAGGGTTCTGATCTGGGCTCCCTTCTAGATTGGAATCACAACTTGCATTATCCAGAGGCCCTGCTGGATGACAGCTTGAAACACTTGAGAAATGCTGGAGGTAAGTTCTCAATGGTCCTTTCCTGGCAGAATAAGCAGTTTAAATATCCTTGCACCACTGCAGGTGTCAGAACAGAGACATACACGTGTGTGCCCTTGCCCTTTGCCATCCCCTCACCTCTCCCGTGGCTCAGTGCTGCCTGTGCAGATGAGCAGAGGTGACAGAAGCTTCTGTGGCTGTTGAGTTACAGGTGTGTCTGCAGGCAGGACTTTCCCAGCTCCTGGGTTGGTAACTGTACGCAAGCCCGGCTCCCGTCGCAGGGGTGAGTGGTGTGTCCCTCCTGACCCCACAGGCTGAGCACTGGTTTTCTGGGCTCCATTCCTGCAAAGGGGAACTGTTTTCTCTTAAGGTCCTCCAAGTGGAAAGAACAAAGCTACAGGACACCAGAAACTCCATGTGCCATCCAAAATCACTCCGCAAATGCTGAAGGAAATGCTGCAGGGAGGACAAGGTGGGTCCATGTCCCTCAGCCTTCTCCTGAGACTCAGCAGCCAGGACCCCTGCTCTGGCACTGTCACTCCCCACCAGGGATGTTGCGCAAAGAGGCTGGAGAGTGACCAGAGCCAGCCCAGAGCTCCCCAGGCCCCTCTGCAGCTTTGGCCATGTCCACTGACATCTGGTACTCATGATCTAACCCAAACCCCTTGCAGTGCCCACTACCCCAAGGCAGAAGTGGATCCCAGCGCACCATGGACGTGGCTCTGATCTGTACTGGCTTCTAGACTGGGATCAGGACATGGATTATCTGGAAGCCCGGCTAGATGACAGCTGGCAAGCCTTGGAGAATGTTCGAGGCAAGTTCTCAATGTGCTTTTCCTGATGGAATAATGTCAAGGTGGCAAGAGCTCACTCATGTGCCATATCCCTTAACATAATCTCAGGGCTGAAGGATTCTGGAAGCCTTGCCCTGCTCCCTTCTGGAGCCCTGAGTGATCCCCCAGCATCGCTGTCAGTGGGAGGAAGGAGCATTTAGCTGTCAATCTTCTTCCCATGTGCAATGCCAGTGTCTCCTTCCATGTGCTCTGTGCAGCCACGGAGAGGAGCAGAGAGGGAAGGGGCTGTGCCCCTGGGCTGTGCCTTGTGTGACTCCTTTGCCAGCCCCAGGGAGCCTGAGGATCTCCTACAGATGCACAGGAGCTCTTCTGTCCTGCCTTTCCTTGCAGCCAAGCCTCTTGGTGAAGGTGATCTGGCTTCCCAACCCACGTCCAGGACTGAGGCTCTGGGAGATGGCGAGGGTAGGTGAAGGCCTTTCCCCCTGGGAGAGCTGCCAGCTCAGAGCCCAAAGCTCAGCCAGGGCAGCATCGCTGCAGGTGTCAGGACAGAGCCGTGCACGTGTGTGCCCTCACCCTGCACGATCCCCTCACTACTGCTCAGAATTGGCAGCTTTTTGGAGGAGGGAGGGCCCTGGCCCTGGCCCAAAAGCCAAGGCATTTTTTGAACCTTATCCCCATATTTGACAAGCATGAGGTCCTGAAAATGCCAGCACCCAAATCAAGAACTTCTCCATCTGGTTCAGCTGTGCCTCTTCCTTTCTCAAGGGATGGACCAAAAGACCATGCAGGTGGAGACGTTTCCCAGAGGAAGCAGTGGCTCATTGGCAGGAAAGAAGGCGATGCCAGGCACAGGCCCAGACACAGGAGGTAATTGCTGTGCTGGGCTCAGTCCTTGGCGGGGCTGTGTGCCAGCAGCTCTTCCCCTAGGGCTGGCCCTTGCATGACCCAGCAGCAGCCAAAGCTGGAGGCACCTCGGCTTCCAGGCCTCTGGAGCTCGTTTCCAGCTCCTGGGAAATGGGACTCATGCACCAACATCTATCCCAGTGCAGCTGCTCCCAGAGGTAGCCGTGAGCGCCCAGAGGCCCGAGGCACAGGAGCAGCCCCGAGCGGGAGCCCTGCCACGAGCCCAGGGCCACAGCCAGCCCTGGCTCCCAACTGGGCAGGGGCTGCACTGGCCCCTGACAGGGCCTGGCTCTGTCCCCTTGGGCTGGGGGAGATGTCATGGAGAAGGGAGGCTCAGGGGTGGCAGTGGCTGCTCAGGGATGGGTTTGGCCTGTGTCCCTGGTAGGAGCCACTGCCCAAGCAGCTGTGCTGTCCCCCGGGCTCTGCTCCCGGCCTTCTGGGCTTTGTTGGGTGGCACAGCCTGTGCCAAGGGCCAACAAGATGCCTGCAGGCCCCAGCTCTGGGGGAAACCGAGAACATCCTGGACATACCCACCATGCTGCCAGCTCAGCAGCGCAGCACAGCACGGGCTCTCACTGCCCATTGCTCCCACAGATGCAGCCAGCACCACAACACGTGTTCCCAACTCCCAGAAGGACATCAGAAGAGGTTTCTGTCAGGGAACACGCTGTTGGCCAGAAGTAATGGCAGGCCTGATTTGTTTGGTGCATTTCTTCGTTTTATGTGGTGTTGGAATCTGGTATTGCTGGAAGACAAAACGGTGAGTGTTTTGTTCATCTTTCCCTCAAACAGCTTCTTTTGAAAGTCTATTGTAGAATAGAAACATTCCCAGTGAGTCTGCTGAGGACCTGTAGATAGTCAGTGGTTGTCCAAATAACTCTGCCAAAAGTTCTGCTGCTGCCCAGGCTTTTAATTGGTCTCTTAATTGCTGGGCCTTGTCCTGGGGAGCCCCGCTGGGGCTGCAGCCAGTGCTGGCTCCCACTGAGGCTGCCTGGCCAAGAGCAGCCCCAGGAGCAGCGGGCAGAGGCAAAGCAAGGTGGGCAGGAGAAAGAGCGGGGACGAGATTGCCCTTGAAAGGCAGAGGCGCTCTGGGGCCCGCTCCTGGCCAGGGACCCTGCCCAGAGCCATCCCCTGCTCGCCGGGGCCTTGAGGGGCAGCTGTCCAGCTGGGCCAAGCTGTGCCAGCAGCTCCAGCCGTGCTGGGGAGCCTTGGCCGCTCTGGGCCCTGCTGTGCAGGAGGGTCCCTGCGTGCCAGCGGCAGCTGGGGGCCTCAGCCACCTCCTCTCTCCACAGGAGCACCTCTGCACCTCCAGATGTCCTGCCAAACACGTTAGTCTGGGAGACCTGCACCTGTCATCCTCCATCTGCAAGCCAGTGTCCATTGTCCCTGCCACAGCTGCATTATCAGCTTATTGCTGTGCCGCCACCACCCAGAACAGGACCCTCTGTCCCTGCAGGTGCTGGCCCTGGTGCCTGGCCAGGCCTGAATGTGGGCCCCTCCTGCCAGGGAAGGGCTTGAGCAACACCTTTGGGCTTCTGCTCTGGGCTCTGGCTGGTACCACCAGCACTGGCACAGCTGCTTGGCTGGCCACAGCCTTGGCTGGGCAGGCAGCAGCCGGGCATGGGGTACCATGTCATCTTTGTTTTTCATTTGTAGAAATTAGAAATTTTAGAACTCTTTAGAATTATTATTGATAGAAAGTAAACCCCAAATATTTCTTCCCAATTTCCGTAGTTCTTTAGGATTTTTCAAACGAGTGTTAGAATTCTGAAAAGGCGACCCCGTTTTGTCTTTGCTTTTCATTTTTAGAAATATGAAACTTTTAGAAATATTTAGAAATATTTTTTGTAGAAAGAAATCTACAAATATTTTTTTGCTTATTTCCATAGTAGTTCAGGGTTTTTCAAGGTAGTTTTAGAATTCAGAAAATCTTGAAACATTTTTACACTTCTAGAATAAAAACTGAAATTGCATTCAATTGGTAATCTTTATTCTAGGAAGAACTTAGACACCCCAAAACACCCAGCCTACTGGAGAGGCTCTTTTCCCGCTGGAGATTTGTACCTCGTCTCAACAACTAACCTAAGACCTTTCCCCAGATATTTTTTGGGACTTCTGACAAGCTCCCCTCTTAGGCTTCAGAGGGAATCTTTGAGCACAGTGAGAATCTCCCGCTGTGCAGGAGGGTCCCTGTGTGCCAGCTGCAGCTGGGACCTCAGCCATCTCCTCTCTCAATAGGTGCCCCTCTGCAGCTTCACAAGAACGACCAAACACCTCCCTCAGGGACACCTGCACCACACATTTCACATCTCCATGCCCATGCCCAATGTCCCTGGCACAGCTGCATTACCAGCTTGCTGCTGTGCAGATGCTGCCAGCACCCACAGCAAGGCCCTGTGTCCCTGAAGGGACCCGCCCTGCTCTGTGGCCTGGACTGAAGGTGGGTCCCTCCTGCCAGGGCAGGGCCCAGCACAGCTCTTCTGTTCCAATAAAGACATGGAGCTCTCACCCCAGTGTCCAGCTGGTACCACCAGCAAAGCCCACACAGCACCAGCCCTGGCTGAGCCCCATGTCCAGGAGCAGGCAGGGCTGACCAGAGTGTGGGTGGCAGGAGCCAGGCAGGGGCTGCTGTGACCAGCAGCGGGGCACTGAGGGGCTGGGGGAGTCCGTGTTGAGCGTCCCTGGGATGAGGGCACATTTCCTTCAGTGGCATCACCTGGGCCTGGACCTCCTCCAGTGCCATGACCAGGAAAAGAGGAAACCATCAAGAGCATCTCCCGGGACACTGCCTGACCAGCAATGTCAGCAGGCAAAACCAAGGTTTTGTTTAGCAATGACCCTTTGAAGAAGTCAAAGATTGACAGTCAGGGCAGTCCAGTAGTACAGATGGGAGTACTTCCCTCTGGGAAGGGGCTCCTGTCACTTCACAGTCTCCATCCCCCGCCGGGAACCGCAGAACTCCGGCCAGCCCTGCTCCCCCCGTATCCTTGTCAGACCTGGGGGGGAGGAGGCTGAACCGGAGCCCTGTGACCTCTTCAAAAGCCAGAATCCAAAGAGAAAGAGAAATTCCTGGGATTAAAGTTTAAAGGGTGGTGTTCACAGGTTGATGTCACTCTTCAATGGTTAAAACTACTGTCAGTTCTCAGAAATGGCCAGTTACTGGCCAGGAGGAAAAACTCCCATCAGCCTCCAGCAACCTTAACTTCCATAGCTGTTTCTCTTTTTTTTTAAATGTCAATATATCAAACACCACAGCAGTAACAGCCCCAGGGTTCCACTCTCTCTGACACCACAGCAGTGACAGCCCCAATTTCCTCCTCCCTGTTACACCTGTCGTGGTTTTAAAGCATTAGTTCAAAAATCACTGGAAAACTTATTCATTTCTTGCTGTGAGATGTGGATTATGAGAAGGGCAAAAGATGTTTAAAACTTAAAAGGAATAGAGGAGTGTCGTGGTTTTAAAGAAGTAGCTAAAAGAAATTACTAGAAAACTCACTTATTTCTTCCTATGAGATATGGATTAGAACAAGAGCAAAACAGGCTTAAAACTTCAAAGGGATAAATAAAGTTTATTAATAAAACTACAAGAATAAGAAGACCAGAATAAACCTCCAGAAAACCCCTTTATCCCCCACTACCCAACCATTCTCTTGTTTCCATGACAACATAGAGACAAAAAAACTTGGAACTTTGGTGTTTAAAACAGTCCCAATTCCTGTTAGAGTCTTTTCATCAGACTTTGTATAGTAAAAGAAGTCTTCTGCTAATTTGTGGAGTTTTTCACAGGAAAACCATTTCTGTTATAGTTTTCTATTTTCCTGATGCCAGCTGCCCAGAAATCTGTCACCAGTTCACTCCTCCCATTTTCACATCACTCTGAGGTGTGTATGGGTCAATGAGTGTAGGGGTGTCATTTTAAGGATGAGTTATTCAAAGGCAAAAGTTCTCTTCATCTGTCTCTGTGAGCTCCCCTGGAAACAGAAGTTTTTTCTTTGCCTCTCAAGGCCTCAAATCTTCAACTATTACTTCTCCCCGCTCCATTCCAACACCTCACTGTATCACAATTACTCCATATTTTGCTCAAAATCCACACTTTGAACACTCCATTCCTCCCTATATACTCTGTCATGAATTAAAGGAGTTTTTTCAGGACACTATTATCCATCCCCATAGCTTTAACAGAAAAATATTTCAGCTTATAAAGCATCTCCTTATTCTCTCTTCCCCATCTAAAACTTAACTCTTTTCCCCACTGTCTTTGGTAGTTTTATGATGTCGTCTTTATGTTGATTGTCTCTCTCTCTCTGTCTCTCTGGGAAAAAGGAGTAATCTGTATGTTTTATCCAGGCAGTAAAAGAGTTAAAGTCTTGGAAAGCTGCAGATGTTGATGGTGTCAGGTTTCAGTTCAGCAGCAGAAACTGCAAACCCAGTCAGGCCGGCCGGCTCCGTTTCTCCCCCCCCGCCCTCTGCGGCCTTGTCCGGCCTGGAGGGGGGAGGAGGCCGAGACAGAGCCTGTTACCTCGTCAGAAGCCAGAAACCAAAGAGAACAAGAGAGCCCTGGCTTTACATCTCAAGGTGGTGTTCACAAGTTGATCTCACTTTTCAATGGTCAAAACTGCTGTCAGTTCTTAGAAATGACCAATAATTGGTCACAAGAAAAGACTCCCATCAGCCTCTCGCAGCTTCAACTTCCTCCCAGCTCCCAAAGCTATCTTAAAGGTCAAGTCACTCCATGAAAAAGCCCTACCAAATTCATGAACCATCTCAAAAATCTCCACATATTTCCACAAAATTCACGAAAAATCCCCCAAAATTCCCTAAATCTTTTCAATATCCCACAAAATTCCAGAAGCATCCCAAAAAATCTCCACAAATCTCCACAAAATTCAAGGAAAATGCATCAAAATTCTTCACGTCTCCTCCAAATTCTACAGAATTCAAGAGAAATTCCACAAAAATACAGAAAAATCCCACACAATTCCCTAAATCTTCTCAAAACCACTCCAATTCCAGAGACATCCCACCAAATCTCTACAAAATTCCACAAAATCTAAGAAAAATCCCACAAAATTCTTCAAGTCTCGTCAAAATCCCTCAAGATTCCAGAAAAATCCCATAAAATTATATAAACTTTTGCAAAATCCCATAAAACTCAAAAAAATCTCAACGAAATTGCAAAAACTAAAAAAAATTCCTAAAATTTCCCCAAACTGTACTAAATTCCAAAAACATCCCACCAAATCTCCATAAATTTCCACAAAATCTAAGAAAATACCTTAAAATTCTTCATGTCTTCTCAAAATCCCAGAAAATTACAGAAACATCTCACAAAAACTCTTGAATATCCAAAAAAATTCAAGAAAAATCCCACAAAATTCAAGAATAATTCCACAGAATTGCAGAAATCTTCAGAACCCCACTAAATTCCAGAAACATCCCACAAAATCTCCACATATTTCCACAAAATTCCAGAAAAATTCCTCAAAATTCTTCCTGTCTCCTCAAAATCTCAAAAAATTCTAAAAAAATCCCTCAAAATTCGTCTCCTTAATATCCCACAAAATTATGAAAAAATCCCACATAATTCCCTAAAAGTTCTCAAAACCCCACCAAATTCCAGAAACATCCCACAAAATCTCCTCAAATTTCCACTAAATTCCACAAAAATCTCACAAAATTCAAGAAAAATACCTCAGAATTCCCACAAAATATATTTAGAAAGAAAGATCCCACAAAATTATTTAAATCTTCTCAATATCCCACAAAATTTCAGAAAAATCCCACAAAATTTGAGAGAAGTCCCACAAAATTATTTAACCTACATTTGTCTTGGCAGTTTTAGATCCTGGCTGCTCTTGCCCCTCTTCTGCTTGCCACCTGAATTTTAGCAGTACAGCTGCAATTGCCTCTTCCAATCAGTGCTACCCACTGTGCTTTTGTCACGGGGAACTCAGGATTTTTGTTTCAGGCATCATGAGTAGCAGACATTAAAATGCTCCCAAGTCCCTGAGCACTAAGTCGAGGGGAATTAAAGCCACACAGGTCACATTTGCAGTGCTCAAACACAGCCCTGTTGCTGCTGCTGCTGCTGAAATAGAATCAACTGACAGAGGCCATCACAGAAATTGCCCCTGCAGTGGCAAATAAAATGAAAAAATCCACCAGGAGAAAGAAAAAACAGAACTTCCCAATTCACTTCATTGTTTCTTCTGAGCAGCAGAAGAAAAAGGAACAGGGCACCTTTCAGGCAGTTCCACAAGCTCGGGATTCTCATTTCCTGGGGAATCGGAGATGCAATTGGTCTTGTTAAAGGGATAAAAGCAAAGGGAATGAATTGGGAATTATTAGGAAAAAATGACCCCTCTTACACACAAATTTCACCAAGTCATTCCCTGCATTTCTCCTTTTCACAGTCTTTCTGTCATCCACTGAGAGGTCCAGCTTATCATGTTCTGCTGCTTATCATCCACTGATTGTGCTCTTGATTTCTACCACTGCTAGAGATATAGAATCATCTCAACTGAACACAGAAACAAACTCTCTCTGTCAGCCCATTTTCATGTTCCAGATCACTTTCAACATGTCCATGGGGCTGTTGGAATGATGAGCTCTCCACTGCTGGCTGCAGGCTCTGGAGATTCTTTCTCCACATTCAGCCAGGCTTGTATTCCCTCACAATTCCTGGTACCTCATCATGTTTTCTTTGGCTAGAAGAGTAACAATGAAAACCTTAGCAATGGCACAACTCCCCAGTGCACAAGGAAAAGAAAGAACAAGTTGTCAAGTTCTTCAACCATTTGTCCTGCTTTGCTGCAAGAGTTGTGCTGCACTCACAGTGTGGGGAGCCAAGAGAAGCTGCAGCTGGGGGCACATCTTGTGACAGGAGCTGCACCTTGTTCTCCAGGACAGGTTTTTGGAAAGAACATATGGGACTGTGGAGAAAATTCTGGGAAAACTGAAACAGCTTTTTAAAGAAATGAAAATAAAATCAAAAAAGACAACCAATATGTTTTTCTCTATTTTTCTCTATTTATTTTTATGTTCCCCTTTTCCATCTTGCACTGTTTCTCCATCCCATTCATTCCAAGTGGATCTCACCTCTAAGATTTGAGACTTGGCAAGTTTTAGACACTGTAAAATACCATGAGCTATAGCCAGTTTGCCTTCCCCTGTTTTACTTGGAAAGCAATGCTGGAGACACAAGTGCAGTGCTTGGGTCAGGTACAAATTCTGCATCCAGGGAATGTGCTCAGACAGTGTTTGACGCTCAGCAGGGACAAGGTACAGCAGCAGCCAAGGGCATTGCTGTGTCCCTGTGCAGGAGTCCAGACTCTGGCTCTTGGCTCACCAGGGCAAAGTTCCCGTGTTTGGCCAGGCTCAGGGGCTGCCCGGGGAGCGCGGGGCTCGGCGCGGGGCCGAGCGGGCAACGGACAAACGGACACGGGGACAAACGGCCCCGGTGCTTCAGTTGCAGCGGCAGCAGCGGCAGCAGCGGCAGCAGCGGCAGCAGCGGCAAGAAGAGAATTTAGCAATTTTCTGTCTCTCCTCTCCCCCTCCCGCAGTTCCGCATCCTCTCCCGGTCTCCCTTTCCCGGTGCCCCCTCCTCTCCAAGCCTCCCTCTCCCCGTGCCCGGCTGGGCCATGCCCCCGGCCCACCCCCGGCCGCAGGTGGGGCTGCCCCATCCCCGTCCCCGTCCCCACCCATCCCGCGGAGGTCTCCTCTTTGCCTGGCTCTGGCTGTGCTGGGCGGGCATCAGTGCCTGGGGCTGGGGCGGCATTGCCACCCTTTGGCTCCGCCTGCCCCGCCCTGGGCCCCAGCCCCGATGCAGGCTCCGGTTCCGGTTCTGGTTCGGGCCCCGGCCCCGGCTCCTCCCGGGGCCCGCGGAGGACACAGACGGCGCGGCCGCTGTCGCCGCCTCCGCTGCGGCTTCCCGGGCCTGAGCTCCGCCACTGTCGCGTTCCAATGAGGGAACGCCTGCGAATGCCCGGCTCGGGGAGGTCGGGGAGCGCTCGGGGGCCGTTCCTGGCCCCGGGCCGAGCGCTGACGGCAGCGTCTCTTCCCCAGGGAAGGCGCAGCAGGCCCTGCAGCAGCACTACAGGATCGACTCGCTGCTGGGCCGTGGTGTCACTTTGACAGTGACGTGGCCAGGATGAGCATTGCTCTCCTGAGCCATATTTTCACGGATGAAGACACCCCAATATCCTGGCGCAGGGCCCTGCAGCTGGCTGAGCCGCTCCTGAAACTCCTGGACAATGTAAGGCTCTGTGCCCCAGCCACGGCCACTGCCTGCTGCCCGGACACTTTGTGCCCTGTGCATTTGCAGGCCTGCGCCAATGTGGGCCACAAGAAGCCAATGATGAGGTCATTTTTCCTTCCTTCCTTCCTTTCATACAGCCCCATAGCCAGGTGCAGCTGCTCTCTATGTCTCTCCTTCGAAGAGTGATGTCTTCGGCAGAAGAAGAAGAAAGAAAGCCCCTGAAGGAACGAGTATACCAGAGCCTGCTCCCACTCTTTTTCCACTGCCAAGATGAGAATCGGCATGTGGCAGAGGTGAGGACTCCTGGGCTGCTGCTGCGCCTTGGCAGGGGGCTCAGCTGCCTCCTGCCCTGACGCAGGCTTGCAGGCTGCAGCCTCCTCCAGCCCTTGGCACTGGGACACTCCTGTGCCCTGCCTTGTGGGGCCATTTGCGGCTCTCTGCTGCTCCCCAGGCCTCTCGGACAACGCTCCTTCGCGCGGCTGACTTCCTGAAGAGGTCAGACCTGGAAAAAGCTGTCAGGAAGGAGAAACTGTGGAAGTTTGCCAGGCTCGTGGTAAGGACGGCCTGGAAGTGCCAGCCTCAGGCTAGAGAAGCCCCCTGGCCCCGGTGCTCAGTGTGTGGGGCTGGCAGCTGTGCCTGTGTCCCCTGCTGCAGCCGGGGGCCGCACGGCTTCTTCTCCAGCCCCCTGTGGCCCCGAGCCGGGTGCCGATGGAGCCCCGGCCCAGCGGGGCTGCGGGCCGGGCCGGCACCGCGGCTCCTCGGGCAGCAGCCGGCCCTCTGCCCCCTCCAGAGCCCGGCGCCAGCGGCTGCTGGCCGGGCCTCAGGGCTGGCCGGGCACGGGAGGCCGGGGCTGGCCGCAGGCAGCAGCGCCCCGCCGAGGGGCAGAGCCCGCGCCAACCCTTCCCTCCTGCCGCTCTCTCCAGCTGGCAGACAACAGGATCCCCTTGGCCGAGCACCTGCGCCGGGCCCTGCAGTACCTGCAGGACCCACAGGAGACCCTGCGAGCGGCGGCCATCAGGGTCATCGGTGAGTCCCGAGCCCGGGCTCCCTCCCCGCCCCGCCGCAGCTCGGCCCCAGCCCCGGCTGCTGCGCCGGCAGCGGCACCCGGGCCCGGCGCCCTGGAGCCCCGGCTGCCCTCGGGGCTGCTGCTGCCGGCCTCTGGCAGCCGTGCCCTTGGGCTGAGTCAGGGTGCGGCAAGGGCCCGGGCTGAGCCCTGCCGGGGCAGGAGGCCGTGTGGCCACAGGGCTGGCAGCGCCGCTGGCAGGGAGCTGTGCTGCTGGGACCCTGACAGGCTCTGTGTTCTCAGGGATGGCCGGGGAGCAGCTGAGGGGGCAGCACGCAGAGCTCCAGGTTTTGTGCAGAGGTGAGCCAGGACAGCGGGATGACAGTGGTGGCTGTCGGGGGCAGCTGCAAGCCCTGGCCAGGCTGTGGAGGGCTCTGCTCCCTGTGCCGATGAGGGGCGGCGTGGGCAGAGCACAGTGAGATTTCAGGGCCACGTGGGGCATTTGTGGCCAGCAGCTTCGGGCTGACCCCCTTGGTCCCTGCTCCCTCCTGGCCAAGGCAAGAGCCGGCTGGCATGGCCCTGGCAGGGGGCTCTCGCTGGGCCCCCGCAGCTCTGGGATCTGACCGTGGCTCTGTTCATCTCTCTTGCAGCCCTCGAACGCCTGACGGAGGACAGAAGCGGTGCCGTGTCAGACCTGGCACTTGAGACGCTGTATGTCCTCCGGGCCATCCAGAGTGCCCGATACTCCATTATCCAGAGGATGCAAGACCAAATCCTCAGGGCATGGAGGACACGGCCTCGTCTGTCAGGCTTGGGCTGGCTGCGCTGCTGGAGGTGTACTCAAAGCTGACCTGAGACATTTTGTCTTCAGGGGCGACACAGGCAAGACAGGATTTTTTATTTCATAAGGGTTGTTCTTTTCCTTTTTTCTCTTCTTTTTACTATGTAAATAATATAGATAATGTTAGGGCTGAGAGGCTCTGTCTTCTGGGGCCACATGGGCCATCTTTAATTTTTGTTTCATAGAGATTGTTCTTTTCTTCGTTTCGTTTCCATCTAGTATGTAAATAATATAGGATATGTTATAAACCACAAGAGTCCCAAGACCTTTCTTTTGCTGCCCAGGGTGTGTGGGGCATAGGGGAAGAGAGGGAAAAGGGTTCTTGTGTTCAGCAACCTGCCGGGGCATGCAGTGGTGCAGGGGAAATGGCCAGAAGCCCCTTGGCCTTTGGTGGTTGTGCTGAAGCCACAAGCCCTGTGGCAGGCAGGAAGCGCCATCTGTGTCCTGCTGCCCGTGTGTTGGTGCCGTGATGGCTGAGGAGCTGCTGGAGCTCCTGTGGGGCTGCGGCGCTGCTTCCGGGCCAGGCTGGGGGAGCCCCTGAGGGCACGGGGTGCTGGGAGGCTGTGAAGGGATGAGGGGCTGCGGAGGCCCAGACGGGACAAGGCAGTGGGAAGGCACGAGGGGGATGTGTGAGGGAGTGGGTGGCAGGAGGTTCCAAGGGGACAGAAGGCCCTGGAGGAGCCGGGGTGGTGGGCAACCCTGAGGAATTGGGTGTCAGAGGCCATAAGCAGCCCCCGGGCAGCCGCCTCGTCCCTTACACCCAGCTGCTCCGGTGCTGCCCCAAAATGTCCCCCAGGCCTGCAGCAGAAGGCCTGGAGGCTGGGACACCACCCCAGCGGGAGGGTGGGGACAGCCCGAGGTGCCCAGGCTGGGCTGGCTGGGGACATGGAGGGCAGGGGGTGCTGCCAGGCCACGGCCACTGGGTGCCTCCAGGAAGGGGCAGTGGGCAGAGGCAGGGCTGGCGGCCAGCCCGGGCCCTCGCGGTTGCCCAGGCCACGCTGCTGTGACCGAGGCCCCCCTGACACAGAGCTCGGGGCCCACAGAGCTGCTGCCACCATGGGGAGGGTGGCGATGTCTCCTCCAGCAGGGCTGCCCAGTGGCTGCTGCCCAAGCGGCTCTGGAGCCCACAGAAACAGCAGCAGAGTGTGCCCAGGAACAGCAGCAGCCCCAACGTCGGCACCTGCGCACTGAGGCGTCCGCAGCAGCCGGGTGCCAAACAGGGGGAGGCTGTGGGCACAATTGCCTTTGCTTTGGCAAAAGGCTTCAGCAGAGTTGGCCACAATGGCTTTCTCTTCACTTGCAGCCTCACAGCAACGCTTGCCAGCTTCAGCTGCAGCCTGTGCCCGTGACTGACTTGGATGGCCGTGCTTGAGGGCGAGCTCGCCTTCCACACTCAGGTGCCCCAAGGCAGCGGCATTGGCACCATCCTGAGAAAGAGAGAGAGAGAGAGAGAGAGAGAGAGAGAGAGTGTCTGATGGGGCAGCTGCCCTCCCTCTCATCTGTCCAGGCACCTTAAAGACACATGAAACCAAATCCTGGACTTGCTTGGAACAAAGGAAGAAGCAGCATGTGCTGAAAAAAAGCAGGGACTTACACGGCTCAGTTTTGCTCTCCACTTGAGCAATCCCAGAATCCCTGAGCACTTGGTGTTGCAAAGTATCATCAACATCATCCAGTCTCCAAGCACCCTGCCATGGGCACAGGTGGTGTGCAGGCACAGGTGTCACTAGAATTGGGAGAACACTTTTCCATGTTGACCTTTTCCTCTCCTGGATTTCAAGCAAAGATGAAAAAATCATCTGGTGAATGACAGGTGAATAGTGTAGCTCACAGAACTAGGAGTAGGAGTCTCCAGTGGCCCATGGTGTGTCCATTCAACCATTGTTAGATTGTCCAGTTGGAGCTCAGCGCGGTGCAGCCCGGGCACAGGCACCAGGCTGGTCCATTTCAGCATCCCAAAGTCTTGGTGGCTCCCTGTGCACCCACTGTCTCCTGAATCCATTCTTGAATTCCCAGTTACTGCTGTGCAGGACATGAGAACACAGGAACAGCTTGTTTGGCTCATTCTTGCCTTTGCTGCTCCTGCCTAAAGGAATCATCAGGACTATATGCTGATGGAATGGGATCGCCGAACAGCAGGGACTTTGTCTGTAGTGTCTGAAACTAAAACCTTCTCTGACTGTTCAGACACTCTAAAATCCAGGGTGAGAATGACAGCTTTGGTATGGAAGAATCCTAGAAATCTTGACTTGTGATTTTTCTAGTCAAGGATTTTAATGCCAATGTGGAAACTACCAAAATATTCAAACTTGTTTTCATTGGCAACCCCTTTGAAATGGCATCAGCAGAGCTCCAGGGGACAGGGTATGACAGTGGGGACAGTACTTGGCAGCTCATGGCTTCAGATGTGGGAGGTAAATATTTTGCCTAGCTACACATTGAAGTTCAAGTTTTCCCAGGGTTTGGATTGACTGGTCATTGCAGGTAACTTTAATCAATGCAAAAGAATGTAAAAGCAGAGTTTCTGGAGAATGTGCACTAGGGAGGAAATAGGGAGAAAACCTTGAACACAGCCAGCAGGCTCTGGAAAAATTGATAAAAATTAAAATTAAAAATAGATGTAGTCACTATTCACACTACTTTGTGACTGTTCAGACAGGACTCTTCGTGTCTGGAGGTGATCGTCAAACATTTTAAAATCTTAGGAAATTCGGGATCTCAGAAAGAAAGTTAGGCTTGACAAGCCCGGGGAAAAGTAGGCCCTGGAAATGTTAGGCCTTGTGCTTGCTAAAGATCATGTGAAACTGCACCTGTGGAATCAATATATGATAAATGATAGAATTGTTAGATGTGATTAGATATAATTATTGTTTAAAGAACATGAGGAACAATGTTAGGGGGCTGGGGTGGGATCACAAGAAATCCATGCTTGGGTAAAAACAATGCATACAATAGAACAATGTAAGTTTAATAATTAATATCTAAGTTGTATAACGATAGAGTATAAAACATGTTCAACTCAGAAACAAATCGGGTCAGATTTGGGTCTGTGTACCCCTGACACCCAGAGCTCTTCAATAAAGCACCTGCATATAATCATTGTGTGATGATGTGTGTTCCTGAACTCTAACATTTTGGTGCCCCAGATGGGACCTTGTGAGTGCTGCTGAGCGAGCTCGCGACCCGATCCTGCTCCAGCCGGCACCGAGGGATTCTCGGGGAGCCCATCGGCCGCGACCGTCTGCGCTGCTCACAGCGTTTCCAGGAGAAGAGGTAAGGTGCTTTCACTTTGGTTTGGGTGCCTGCCAATAAGACGCAGCAAAAGCTGCGCTTGGTTGGGCTAAAGGAATTCCTGTTGGGATTGCCTGGGTGCCGTCCGTCAGACGACTGCGAAAGCGTTGCAGGTTCGGCATTTGTGGTGTATTGTAGTTGTGACATGGAGAAGCTTAAAGGGGTTTTGGGCAGCAATGCTCTCCTAGCAGGTACTTCTCCTTTGGGGTGCTTCTTAGCACATTGGAAACAAGGTCACTTTGGGGAAGAATTACATAAGGCTAAATTGATTTTGGCGAGATCTCCCCATGGAAAAACACCCCAGCGTCCCCATCTCATCTGTTGGTAGTGATAACCTCCTCGGCTCTCTTTCTTTACTTTGTTTTCTTTATCTCTCTCTCTCTCTCTCTCTCTCTCTCCCCCTCCTCTATCACATAACAGTTGTTGTCACTAAAATAAATGTATATTATTGTTGTTGTGATTTCAACTGAAATCCCTTTGTGTTCTTTTTGCACTCTGAGATCAAGGAAACGTCTCGCGACTCCCACTGGCGTTAGCGAATCGTGACATTTAAACTGGAGTCACGGACAGGATTTCTGACAGACAGAAGGGGCTGCAGGTTTGTTGTGCAGTCTGTATTAGGGGAAAGATGTTTTGCTCCAGCCGCACCCAGCCCGACACTCCCAAGAGAGTGAGCGGTGTCTAGAAAGCAAGGGGGGCAACTCGAATTTCCCACAAACTGCACACGCCGAGGTGAAAAGCACCCCACACTCACTTGAGGGCTCTGTCTGCAGAATTTCAAAAAAGATCTCTTAGTGCAAAAGGGTGGGAATGTTTTTGTTGTTGTTGTGTGTGTGAATTTTGAGTGCTTGGTGTAGCAAAGAGACAATCAGAATTTTAAACTGAAAGAGTGCCTCCCGAGCAGATTTGGTCTTTTTACCCACACAGGGAAGCAAAAAGCAGTGTGTGTGTGTGGGTGTGTGGGTGTGTGTGTATAATTGAAGTTTATACCTCCCTGTAGTGGTTTTCCCTTTGTAAAAATGACTGAAAAGGGCAGTGCAGAAGTTAAAGCTGCATTTTATGCTCTGTTAGCAAAACACAATGCCAGACCTGCTCCAAGAGGGGAAAAGTGTGCCCTTAGTTCCTGGTTTAATTTGGAAAATGTGATTGATAGAGTGTGTTCTTTACAAGATGAAAGAAAATTTGAATTGGTCAAAAATCAAACTCTACTCTTCTCAGTTTTGGGAGCTTGTTTTACAGCAGCTCTAAAAACTGGCTTTAAGCAAAGAAGTGAGGAAAGAACTAGAATAGACTCCTTCTAAAACTTAGTTGAAATTTTGCAAAAACAATTCAATGAAGAAAGAGTAAGATCAATCTGTTGCGAGCAGCCCTCCAGGATGAAAATTCAAAAATGCTGACTCGCTAAAGGAAACAGAAGAGGGGGAAACCCCTCTCCTGAATCAAATTTACCCTCCAAAAGACCTAATTCATTCCAGTAGAAATGATGGACCTGTAAAAATGGCAGAAGAAAAATCAGAGAAAGCAAAGGTGTTAGATGCATTGGTTCTCTTAAGGAAAACCCAGACAAGAGAAAAGAAATCTCTCACTGCCAGTATTGGTGGTCACTGGAGATAAAGAAGGGGGTCCCCAGCAAGGTAATAGATGGCTTCTCACTTCCAAGTTGAGTGAAGTTGTTTCTAATTGGCACTGTCCCAAGTTCATTGTATGGAATGCCCCATTGGATAACCCAGCACAGCTCCACAGGCTCTGGGCTGTGAGCCAAAGCCGTCTCCTTCTCAGCTTCTGGGAGTGGAGCCCAAAGAGCCTCAGAATCAGGGAAACTGGGAACTCTGCCTCTCATGGGTGAGCAGAGAGGCAGAGGTTGCTTTTATTTCAAATGCTCACTAGAGATAACAAAACTGGAGACATACTGATTACAGCAATAGTGTGTAGAGAATATTTGAACACAAGGTGGGCATGATATTTTAGTAAAGACCTGTCTGCACAAACCAGCCTTTGGTATAAGTCATGATATTAAAGGCTCATGTCCTTGAAACTTTCCTGAAGCAGAGAGAATGAAGCAAAACAATATCCTTGCGTATAAGACAAAAAATGTAAACCTGTGTGGATTAACCAAGAGTAACTTGCTTAGCCCGGGGACCCTGTAAAACCCTATAAAAGTGTGCTAAAGATAGAAATAAACGATGTTCTCCATACTTCTGTGAAGACTAGGCTGAATAGTCTGAGCGGTTTCTCAATAATAGTGGGTCCTATACATCCACTTTTTACTTTTGTAGTTAACACTGGAGCCCAAATTTCTGTGTTGACCAATAAAGACTAGTGCAGGATTTGAGAGCAATATATGGAATAACTAAAGATATTTACCCAGTGGTAGCTAATCCTTGCACATTGTTAACATCTATAAAAATGAAAGAGAAATGGTTTACTGTACTTGATTTAAAAGATGCCTTTGACTGCACACCCCTTGACAAAAAAAGCAGGAAACTGTTTACCTTTGAATGGGAAAATCCAGAAATAGGAAGGAAAACTCAGCTCACTTGGACACGACTCCCACAAGGACACAAGAACAGTCCAACCCTATTTGGAAGCCAGCTGGGGAAGGAGCTGGAGATTTGGACTGAGAACGGGCAAGTACTGAGAAAACAATACCTGCTGTTACAGTATGTTGAGGATATACTGATAGCTACAGAAGAGAAAACAACCTGCATAAAGGTACCAATTGAAATTTGAAATCAGCTGGGAATGGGAGGATATAAGGAGTCGAAAGAAAAGGCACAAATTGCCTGGCAGACTGTGATTTCCCTGGGATGTGAAATCTCACCAGGGCAATGTAAGCTGGGTACTAATTGTATTCAAGCTATTTGTGCTATTCTAGAACCCCAGAACGTGCATGAGCTGTGAGTCTTCCTTGGGATGACAGGGTGGTGCTGCCTGTGGATCATGGACTATGGACTAATTGCAAAAGCCCTGGATGAGGCCCAGAAGATGCAGCCGTTTACCCGGGGCAGAGCACAGAAGGAGGCCTTCCTCAAACTGAAGGAGGCATTGACAACTGCTCCGGCGTTCGGATTGCCAGATTTGTCCAAAGATTTCCAGCTGTTTGTGCATGAAAGACTACACCTAGCACTGGGAGTGCTGAGCCAAGGTTTGGGAAGCTGGGAAAGGCCGGTAGGCTGCTTTTCCAAACAGCTTGACAAGGGGAGTGCTGGATGGCCTTCATGCCTGCGGGCAGTTGCAGCCAGCGTGATGCTGCCACAAGAAGCCAGGAAACTCACCATGGGTAGACACATAGATGTCTCTGTGCCACACATGGTGAGCACTGTTTTAGAGCAAAAGAGGGGCCATTGGCTATCTCCAAGCAGGATGATGAAATTCCAGGTAATCCTGACTGAGCAGGATGATGTCACACTAAAGACAACTGACCTCTTGAATGCAGCTCTGTTCCTGGGTACCACAACTGAAGAAGGCCCATTAGAGCATGACTGTGTAGAAGTAATAGAGGACACCTATTTGGCAAGAGAAGACCTGAAAGACATCCCACTGGAGCAAGCAGAGTGAGAGCTATTCACAGATGGAAGCAGCTTGGTGGAGAACGGGACCAGATACGCTGGATATGCGGTAACAACAGTCAGTGCAATAGTGGAGGCAAAAGCATTATCAGCAAATGCATCTGCCCAGAGGGCAGAACTGGTTGCCTTAAGCAGAGCACTAGAACTGAGTCAAGGGAAAAGGGGAAACATCTGGACTGGCTCAGAGTATGCTTTGGAGTAGTGCATGTCCACAGAGTGCTGTGGAAAGAAAGAAGACTGCTGTCTGCTCAAGACACACACATTAAACATCAAGATGCAGTCCTGCAATTGATAAAAGCAATACAAAAACCTGAACAAGTAGCAATTATGCACTGCAAAGGACACCAATCAGGAAACTCCAAAATTTGTGAAGAAAATGGAAAAGCAGACTGGACAGCTCGAGAGATTGCTCGAAAAGGGCAAAGAACAATGGCATTGGTATCTTTAAAAGTTAATGTATCTCAATTTAATTTGCCTCCAAAACAAATATATTCAATAGGAGATGAGAAATTGGGAAATTTTCTAAATGCACAAAAGAATTCAGAAGAGTGGTATGTAACTGCACAAAGACAAATAGTGTTTACCCCCTTGATAATGAGAGAAGTTCTATAAATGAAACATAACAAATGTCATTGGTGTGCAGAGGCATTGGTAAAATGGATGAAACAAAAATTAATCTCGGTACGGATGCTAACAATGGCAAACTCAGTAATGTCAAAATGTGAAATGTGCTTAAAAACAACTCAGTGGCTAGACACAGGCATAGCTAGGGACGATTAGGATAGGAACAGAATCAGGATGACACTTGGCTAGAACCCTCTTGTAGAGTGAAATTTGGCTGGGCCCTAGAGTCTTTGCTCGGTCCTAGAGCAAACTATCAGAATAAAGAAATGTTGTACAAACCTACAGGTCAGGTAGAGAAATTGGCAAGAGTGATCTGGGAAAGATTTAAAGAACTAAATGTACAATTACAATTTATTACTCTGAAAGAGCATGGAGTGTGTGGGTTTTTAAATGGATGTATTGATCATTGCTGTGTCCACATCCCAAATGTGACTGCAGATGTAGAATATGACATCAATCAGTTGCAACAAATAGAGCACAAAGCACAGGAAGAGCAAAAGGATTTGACTACAAGTTGGTTAGGCAAAATCTTCAAAGGGTTAGGGTGGAATGTGAGTTCATGGATTAAATCTATCATTGAGCATGTGATCATCTTACTAATTGTATTCTTAGCAATTTGGTTAGCTTACAGCATCTTCAAGGGAGAAATACAGAAGAAAACATCCTGGAACCAGAAAATAATAAAGGCACTGACACGAGATACACCCGCACCATCTTCTGGTTCTCCAGTTCCTGACGGCATCCAGGACAACGTTTACATCAATCAAGGATTCGAAGAACATCGAGTGTAAACTCAGAAACAAAGGACTGTGTCAAGTGAAAACATTTGCACTTATAGTGAAGTGAAAATGCTTTCAAAGGGGGGAATGATAGTAAAAGGTTCTAAAATCATAGAAAATTTGGGGACTTAGAAAGAAAGTTAGGCTTGGCAAGCCCTGGGAAAAGTAGGTCCTGGGAAATGTTAGGCCTTGTGCTTGCTAAAGATCATGCGAAACTGCACCTGTGGAATCAATATATGATAAATGACACAATTGTTAGATGTGATTAGATATAATTATTGTTTAAAGAACATGAGGAACAATGTTAGGAGTCTGAGGAGAGAACACGAGAAATCCATGCTTGGGTAAAAACAATGCATACAATAGAACAATGTAAGTTTAATAATTAATATGTTAGTTATATAACGATAGAGTATAAAACATGTTCAGCTCAAAACCAAGATGGGTCAGATTTGGGTCTGTGTATCCCTGACACCCGGAGCTCTTCAATAAAGCACCTTCATATAATCATTGTGTGATGATGTGTGTTCCGGAACTCTAACAATTTCATCAGATTTTACTGGAATTTTGTGGGATTTTGTGAAATTTTGTGGACATTTTTGGATATGTTGTGGATGTTGCTGGAATTTGGTAGAATTTTGAGAAGTTATAGGGAATGTTGTGGGATTTTTCTGGAATTTTTTGAGGCTTTTCCAGAATTTTGTGGGATATTGAGGAGATTTTGTGGGATGTTTCTGGAATTTTGTGGGATTTTTGTGGAATTTGGAGGAGACTTGAAGAATTTTGAGGGATTTTTCTTGGATTTAGTGGGAAATGGTGGAGATTTAGTAAGCTTTTGCAGGAAGTTATTTTTCTTAGTGACCCAACGACCCAACACCTGTGTGCTGCACTACGGTATTTTCTATCCAATCACCTCCTACTACCCCAAAACCCCTAGGAGAAGAACATGAAGAAGAAAGAAGAAGGACAAGAGAAAAAAACCCTAAATCCTCCATCTTGTCTCTTGTTCTCTAAACTACTTTTTCACCCAGTGATTTAGAAAACTTTGTAATCTACACACACTTTTCCTATCTAACTTTAACATTTGTTTTCATGTATCACCATGAAAACATGCTCATGAATTTCGTATTATATGAAATACAGTGTTTCTTTGAATCCTAGAAGTAAGTATTAAAAACAAGGGGACACACTCAGACTCCAACATGTTATCTACCTTTGACTGATCCAAGGAGCTATTAATCAGAATGCTGCCTTAATTAATAGGATTAGTCACCCATGTCTCAGGCTAGATAGTGAAGACACAGGCAAGCAGCTTAGCAGAAGGTTTTCTAGGAACATAAAGAAGGAATCCAGGACATTGTCCTGTATTTTCCTTTAAAACAGCTCTGAGAAATCCCCAGGATACTCATGTTAGGAGAAAAGTCCTACATGATTTACATGACCCTGCTGAGCTTCCGAGATCAGGCGGGATCGGGCGCTCTCAGGGCGCTCTGGCCGTAGGCGCTGCTTCCCCTCTCAGGAGCGCTCACCTTCCTGCCGTGCCCCGCAGCCTCACCAACACAGCCCAGACACGCAGAGCACACAGCCCGGCCACCAGGGCTGCCTATGGCCACAGCGGACTCGGAGCCACAGCCAGCAGCACACAGGCCACACAAAGCACAAAACCCACACCAGGCCAGGCACACAAGGCACACAAAGCACACCAGCCACCTGTGCCCACAAGCTCCTGCCCCTCGCCAAGACTGCCCAAGGAAAACAAGGCACCTGCCGGGACCTGTGCTACTGTTCAAAGTTATTAGTCTCTGCCATATAACAGGAATAGATGGTCCAAAATTAAATGGCCTCAATGTCACCAGGAGTTCTTCACACAGTGCAGGTGTGACATTTGAAAGCAGACAGACTACAGTCCTTTTTTTCTGTGTAACTTCTGGCTGCAAGTCTGTGGCCATAGGGAGATGCCACAATGTGTCATTTAAAAATCATCATTTTTAAAAGCCCAAACAACCAACCACAGCTTCATCTTTCTTGGAGGACTTCATCAGTTTATTCCATAACAGGAGCACAATCTAACCAAGAGAACACAGAACTGTCATTCCAAATACATGGGCTATGCCCCTTCCACTTGGGCTAAGGGGCTGGATTTCCATCAGAGACCACAAGCCAGGACTTTCAACAGTGTTTGCTGCCTTTTTCTCTAAGGCATCATTTGGGATATTTTATGGCCTTTAATTAAATGTAAAAAAATGCTATCTTTTCAAATACTTTGTAAGGAACTGAAAAGACAAACTTTCCACAGCCAAACAAAAATAGTGTGTATGTCTCTAGATGCATATCTGGAGGTGAAAAAAGACAAGAGGATAGAAGGTAAGAAAAAATAGGATTTTTTCTTAATAGGATTTTTCTTAAAATAGGATTTTTCGTCTGGGATTGGGGGGAGGAGAGGATGGAGGGGCAGGAATGGGACAGTGCTCCAGGGTCTGTGGCAAACAGTAAAGAAAAATATGGAGAGGTGTCAGAGAAGTAGAGGTGTCAGAAAATTAAAGGTGTCTCCAATAACATAACTATTTGAATTTTAAGATGGAGTGTCTGTAGGCAGCTAAGTAGGGAGATGACAAGGATGGGAGTGTGAAAGAGTTAAGGATCAAAGGAATTGCTCGGGATGGATCTATCTGTGAATAGCACTAACACAAGTTTGCTGCCATTTTAAGCACCAAGTGCTCCACTCAGCCATACTTTGAGATCAAGTTCCTGTAAAAGTATATATTTAAGTTACGTATGAGGGCATTTCTTCACACAGGAACAATTTGAGCTATTCCTGCAAAGGCAGGCAGCTCAATATTTGAGATATAGAGTGGTTCTGCAAGGAGATCTGTTTTCTTAGACTGATGGACTTGGAATACAAATATGAGTCCGATGTTTCTTGTGACACCCATGTCTGGAAGTTTACAGTAACCCTGAGGTGATGGCCCTGCTTCAAATTCATGCATTATGTCAATGAAGAACTGTGCACGGACTGGAAAAGCTGCTTAGCCGTATTTTCCCAGGAGACTGAGCTGTATGAAATCATCTAAGATGAGTGTTTCATGGGGCTTTCCATTTCTGTTCCTGTTGGGAAGGCAGATTGCCTCAGTGAGCTGAGCAGTGAATCATGAAGGTCACACAACCAAAAAAAAGTGGAAAAAACTATTTCAGTTGGAAGAGTCCTACACCAGTCATAGAATGACAGAATCATAGAATGGCTTGGGTTGGAAGGGACTTTGAAGAT
This sequence comes from Cyanistes caeruleus, assembly GCF_971803275.1. Taxonomy (NCBI): domain Eukaryota; kingdom Metazoa; phylum Chordata; class Aves; order Passeriformes; family Paridae; genus Cyanistes; species Cyanistes caeruleus. The sequence goes on from NW_028255934.1 coordinate 263,872, forward strand.
CATCTAGTTCCAATCACGCTGCCACGGGCAGGGACACCTTCCTCTAGAGCAGGTTACTCCAAGCCTTGTCCAGCCTGCTCTTGAACACTTTCAGGCACGGAGCACCCACGGCTTCTCTGGGCAACCTGTTCCAGTGCCTCACCAGCCTCACCCTAAAGAATTTCTAACATTTCATCTAAATGTACTTTCTTTTGGTTTCAAGCCATTTCCCCTTATCCTATCACTACATGTCCTTTAAAAGTCTCTCCAGCTTTCTTGGAGCCCCCCTTTAAGGTGCTTTAAGGTTGCCCCAGAGCCTTCTGTTCTCCAGGCTGAACAAACCAAACTCTCTCAGCTTGTCATCGTAGGAGAGGTATTCCAGCCCTCTGATCCTATCCATGGTCTCCAGCAGTCCCATGGCCTCCTTCAGCTGCTTGAATCAATTCAGGGCTGAGCAAAATGTTAAGAATGTTATTCAGCTCATTGTCCAAGTACCTCTCAAACAGACAGGCTTGGAACCATCAATCATCTCTTTAGGAAGCCTGTTAGGAAGTGTTTGACCCATGTCTATTGATAAAAATGCTTGCTAAACCTCATCTAGCTCAGTTTGGAACCATTCCCATCTGTCTTATCACTGGATACCGGGGAGAAGAGATCAGCACCTTGCCTTCCTCAGGTGTTTGGAGAGAGCAAAGAGTTTGCTGCTCAGCCTCATTTCCCCCAGCTGCCAGCACTGCTGGGTAATTCCCCCTTTTGACCAATTAATGATGCTGTGTTTCATTTGCCCCAGCATGACGTTCCCTGGGGGCACACTGCTGACTCCTCTTTAGCCAACACCCCCAGATCCTTTTCTGTAGGGCTGCTCTCCCCCCACTTCTGTCCAAACCTATACTTGTGTCCAGCTTGACTTTTTTTCTTAGTGTTGACCTCTACAATTCTGCATCACCAGCAGACTCTGCTGATTATGTCCTCACATGCTTCTGCTAAATTTATTTGGCCCATCTCAGCTTTTATCCGTGTATCTACTTGTCCAAATCAGAGGATACATATGAAAATATTTCCCAGCCTTGTTTGTGCATTTCTCACGGTCAAGTACATCCATTGCTTTGAATTGAAGAAGTATTTCAATAGGTGAATGAAAACTATCAGCAATATACAAGGCAAGGTAGAAATGCAAATTAGAGGGAGAAGTTGGTTTTAAAGACACAAGCGATTAGGGCCAGTCACATCGGTTAGTTTTGATTGCAAGGCCACAACTTAGACCTAGTGCTTGGGATTTTCCACAGAAGCATTCAGTCTGGCTTTGATGACATTGAGTTATGAGGCATCTACTCTTTTCTTCATGTTTTGATTTACTGGCCATTCACTCCACATTAAAAAAAAAAAAATAAAAAAATAAAAAGTTTGATAAGTATATTCTCCTGAATTTTTGCATCTTTTGTACCCATAGTATTGTTTGCTGCTAGATGAAACAGTTATTTCATATCCTGTACTTTTACCTTGAGAAGGCAGTTAGAAACTATGATCAAATAACCCCTCAGTCCTCTTTTGGATAAGTACATTGATCTCTAAAAGATCTATTTAAAGAGTAAAACTGGTTGTCGTGGTTTTAAACCACTAACTAAGAAAATTATTTACTTCTTGCTGTGAGATATGGATTAGAATAAGAGTAAAACAGGCATACAACTTAAAAGGGAAAAAAAAGAAAGTTTATTGACAAACTACAATAATAAGAACACCAGAATAAACTTCCAGAAAAACTTTTCTATCTCTTATCTACCCACTATTCCCTTGTTCACATGACAACAGAGACAAAAACTCTGGAACTCTGATGGTTAAAACAGTCCCAATTCTTGCTAGTCTTTTTACTAATCTTTATAGAGAAACAGAAGTTTCTTCCTGTTAATTTATGGAGTTTCTCACAAGAAAACTATTTTTGTTATAGTTTTCTATTGCCCTAATGTTAGCTGTCCAGAGATGTTATTATTAGAGTTCACTCCTCTCATTCTCACATCACTCTGAGGTGTGTATGGGCCATGCGTCTAGAGATAGCATTTTTAAGGATAAGTTATTCAAAGGCAAAAAAAGAAAAAAAAGTCTTCTTCATCTGTTTCTGTGAGCTTCACCAGAAAACAGTTTTCTCATGGCCTCTCAAGGCTTTTAATCTCTCAGTACTTCACTATACTATAATTACTCTTTACTCAAATTTACACTTTGAACACTATTCCTCTCTAGATCCTATATCATGAATTAAAGGAGTTCTTTTCAGGACTTCATTGTTCATCTCTATAGTTTTAACAGGGAGATATTTCAGCTTAATTAAAGCATCTTCTTAATTCTCTACCTTCTTTGAAGCTCCTTTTCTTTCCTGTCACTGGTAGTTTATAAAGTCTCTTTTCATGTTGATCTCTCTCTCTCTCTCTCTCTGGATAAAAAGATTAATCCGCAAGTCTCATCTGGGTAATGAAAGAGTTAACATCTTGCCCAGGCTTTTGTAGATGGTTCGGAGATCTCTGCCGAACAGGAGCTGGAGCCGTCTGCGATGGGAAGTTCTTCATGGCTGCTCTGGAGCGTGTAGTCTCTGCTCTAACCTGCTGCAAGTCCAGGGCTTCCCTCTTTTTTCACTGGGCAGTTTCTAGTGAATGTAGTTACAGCAAAACCTGCAGCCGAGCCAGAGATCGGGCCCGGCTCGGCCCAGGCCTGAAGAAAACCTTCCCCAGGCCCCCCCATCTCCCGGCCTGGAGACGGGGCAGGCCCGGCCCCGTCCCCGCCCGGCCGCATGGCCTGGGCAGGGACGGGAGGCCTAGAGCTCCGCCACCTTCCACAGCCAGAAAACAAAGAGAGCCCAGAGAGCTCTGCTTTTACACTTTAAGGTAGGGTTCACAAGTTGATCCCACTTTTCAATGGCCTAAACTGCTGTCAATTCTCAGCAATAACCGATAATTGGTCAGGAGAAAAGACTCCAAGCACTTCCCAGCAACTCCAACTCCCTTAAAGGTAAAGTAACTCCATGACACTGGTGGGGGAGAGGGCAATGATCATTTTACTTGCATGCTCCTGTAATTACTGATGCCATGGGAAAGATATTTATTACAACAATATGTCTGGAACTGTACAACATACAGAGGAATGTGTGCTCTCCAAATTTACTTGGATTATCTCAAGGTTTTTCCTAAGACTGCATTTATCTTGCATTGCCTTGACTGTCAATGCATCATTGCTTTTATGTTCTTAGAGGAGCAAGAATGAAGACACTCTGAAATGGTATTAGAATTCCAACCGGGATTTCTTCCAGTGCTGTTCAGCATAAGTAATTGAAACCCAATATTGTATTTTTATATACTCTGGAGCATTTCTTCCAAGGAGCAAATTTCTACTCACTTACTGTTGTGTAGGTTATAAATGACATTGTGCATTTCTTCGGATCCATTCTTTTAGCCTGGGATTAAGATTTTCTGAGGTGGAACAAGCCCTTTGGAGTTGGGATTGAGCCCTTTTGGGGTCAAATGGAGCTGTTTTGCGTGGGATTGAGTTGTTCTGAGGTGACAGATGGATCCCTCCTGGCTTTTGGAGTGCAAAGAGATGGAGATGAGAAGCAAACTGTGGCCAAAGGAGAAGGATAAGCAGCCAGGTGTATTGCCAAGGTGGATCCCAGGGAATGTGCCCAAGGTGGCTCCTCCAGTGGGGGATGGAGCTGCAGCAGCGCACGAAGCTCTTCCCGCACTCGGGGCACTCGCAGGGCTTCCCTTCCGTTGGTGTCGGGTCAAGTGAGAGCTCTGTGAGAAGCTCTTCCCACACTGGGAACACTCGTGGGGCCTCTCCCCGCTGTGGATGCGCCGCTGCTTGACCAGGTTGCTGTTGTGCTTGAAGCCCTTCCCGCAGTCGGGGCAGCGGAAAGGCCTCTCATCCCTGTGAATCCGATAGTGCCGGAAGAGAATGGATCTGTTGGGAAACCTCTTCCCACACTGAGAACACTCGGAGATCCCTGTTCTGCTCTGGGAGCGCTCCTGGTGTTGATCCCAGTCCCTGTGCTGGCCTCACTCTCAGTCTCGGAGCAGTCCCGGGGCACTCCCGGAGCCGATTCCAGTCCCGGTGTCGATCTCAATGGCGCAGCGGTGCCGGTCCCGGTCTCAGTCCCGGTCCCGGAGCGGTGCCGCTCTCGGTGCCGGTGCCGGATTCAGTCCCAGTCTCAGGCCCGCTCTAGGCCTCAGTCTCGGTCTCGGTCTCCATCTGGGTCTCGCTCCCAGTCCCGGTGCCGCTCGAACCGAGCCCTTTTCGGGTGATTTCAGGTCCCTTTTGGGCGTTTCAGGCCACTTTGGCTGATGTTGGGGCCCTTTGGGTGATTTGAGGCAAAACCAGCGACTTTCAGGGTGGACCTTGCACCCATTTGGGAGATCCCAGGGTGATTTTAGGCCATTTGGAGTGGGTTTGACACCGCTTTGGGCATTTTTATGCCCTGGTGGTTGCACTTTGGACCCCTTGGGATGATTTTAACCCCATGTTGTGGTTTTAAACCAGTAACTAAAAAAATTACTTATTTCTTGTTGTGAGATATGGATTAGAACAAGAGCAAAACAGGCTTAAAACTTAAAGGGAATAAAGACAGTTTATTAACAAACTACAAGAATAAGAATACCAGAATAAACTTTCAAAAAACTCCTTTATCTTCTACATCTTAACTATTTCTCTGTACACATGACAACATAGAGACAAATAACTTTAGGACTTTGGTGGTTAAAAACAGTCTTAATTTTTGCTACAGTCTTTTCATCAGTCTTTGTAGAGAAACAGAAGTCTTTCTCTGTTAGCTTACGGAGTTTCTCACTAGAAAACTATTTTTCATCATAGTTTTCTATTTCTCTAGTGCCAGCTGCTCGGAAATCTGTCATTAGATCTTCTCCTCCCATTTCACATCTCTGAGGTGTGTATGGGTCACAGAGTTTAGGAATCTTATTTTTAAGGATAAGTTATTCAAAGGCAGAAGTCTTCTTCATCTGTCTCTGTGAGCTTTCCTGGAAAACAGTTTTCTCTTTGCCCCCAAAGCTTCCAAATCTTCACTCAACTCAATTCCAGCAACTCACAGTATCACAAGCACTCTCTCTCTCTTCTGCTCAAAAGTTACACTTTGAATATCTCATTCTTCTTAATACTCTTATCGTGAATTAAAGGAGTCTTTTTATACTATTATTGTCCATCTTCATAGCTTTAACAGAAAGATATTTCAGTTATAAAGCATTTCCTTATTCTCTCTTTCTTATACAAACTTAACTCTTTTCTTCACTGTTTTTGGTGGTTCTATGATGTCTCTTTTATGTTGATTGTTTCTCTCTCTGTTTTTCTGAGAAAAGGAGTAATCTGTATGTTTATCCAGGTAGTAAAAGAATTAAAAGCTTTAAGAAAACTGCAAGAGTTCGTGGTGTTAAGTTTCAGTCTAGTAACAAAAACTGAAAACCAAGCTCGGCTGACGAGCGCTGCTTCTCTTCCCCCTCCCTCCCCCCTCCACCGCGGCCTGGTCGGCCTGGAGAGGGGGGAGGAGGCCGAGACAGAATTTTGTTACTTCTTCAAACGCCGGAAACTAAAGAGGGCAAGAGAATTCTGTCTGTACTTCTTAAGGGGGTGTTTACAAGTTGAATTCACTTTTTAATGGTCAGATTTGCTGTCAATTCTTGGAAATGACCGATAATTGGTCAGGAGGAAAAACTCCCATCAGCCACCAGCAGCTTTAACTTCTTCTCTTTCTAAGCTGTCTTAAAGGTAAAGCTACCCCATGACACCCCATTTGGCTGATGTTAGGCCAAACCATGCGGATTTAGCGCGCAGTTTAGGTCCCTTGGGATGATTTTGCTTTTCTCCTTTCTTTATTGAAATTTCAGCAGTTTTAACATTTTTTTTCCCAGCTTTTTTATCAAAATCTTCATAAAAATTGCCCCAAATGTTCTCAAAATCCTCCAAAATTCCAGAAAAACTCCACAAAATTCCACAAAAATCCCACAAAACCTCCTGAAATTCCCACAAAATTCCAGAAAAATACCACCAAATTCACCAGACACAAAATCCTGAAAATTCCAGAAATATCTCACAAAATTATAGAAATATCCCACAAAAATCACTAAAGCATTTAAATATCCCACAAAATTCTCTAAAAAATTCACAAAATTCCACAAAACCACCAGAAATTACAGAAAAATCTGATGCAATTACACAAAATTCCACTAAATTCCAAAAATATCCCAAAAATCTACTCTAATTTGAAAAAACTCCAGAAATATTCCAGAAAAAAATCCAGTGAAACACCACAAAATTCTTCACGTTTTCTCAACATACACAAAATTCAAGAAAAATCCCAGGAAATTGCAGAAAAATACCAAAAAATTCCCTGAAATTTCTCAAACCCCAACCAAATTCCAGAAACATTTGATAAAATCTCCACAAATTCCCACAAAATTTAAGATAAAACCCACAAAATCCCCTAAATTTTTTCAAAACCCAACCAAATTCCTGCAACATCTCACAAAATCTCCACCAATTTCCACAAAATCCAGGAAAAATCCCTCACAATACTCCAACTCTCCTCCAAATCCCACAAAAAACCCACAAAATTCCGGAAACATCCCACAAAATCTCCTCAATATCAAAGAAAATTCTAGAGAAATTCCACAAAATTGCAGAAAAATGCCACAAAATTCCCTAAATCTTCTGGAAACAATACAAAATTCCAGAGACGTCCCACAAACTCTCCACCAATTTCCATATTATCTAAGAAAAATCCCTCAAAATTCTTCAAGTCTCCTTGAAATCCCACAAAATTCTGGAAAAGCCCCTCACAATTCCCTCAATCTTCTCAAATTTCTACCAAATTCCTGCAACATCTCACAAAATCTCCAACAATTTCCACAAGATCTAGGAAAAATCCCTCAAAATTCACTGAATTTCCTCAACATCCCACAAAATTCCAGAACCATCTCACAAAATCTCAACAAATTTCCACAGAATTCAAGAAAACTCCCACAAAATTCTTGAAAGCCCCTCAAAATTCCAGAAAAATCCCACACAATTCCCTAAATCTTCTCAAAACATTACAAAATTCCACAGACATCTCAAAAAATCTCAACAAATTTCCACAAAATCTACGAAAATTCCCTCAGAATTCTTCAGGTCTCCACCAAATCCCAAACTATTCTGGAAAAGCCCCACACAATTCCTTAAATTTTCTCAAAACCCAGCCAAATTCCTGCAACATCTCACAAAATCTCCAACAATTTCCAAAAAAAACTAAGAAAAATCCCCCAAAATTCTTCAAGTCTCCTCCAAATCCCACAAACTTCCCACACAATTCCAGAAAAATCCCACAAAATTCTCTAAATTTTCTCAAAACCCTACCAAATTCCTGCAAGATGTCACAAAATCGCCACCAATTTCCACAAAATCTAGGAAAAATCCCTCAAAATTCCTCAAGTCTCCTCCAAATCCCACAAAAATCCCACAAAATTCCAGAAACATCCCACAAAATCTCCTCAATATCACAGAAAATTCTAGAGAAAGTCCACAAAATTGCAGAAAAATGCCACAAAATTCCCTAAATCTTCTCCAAACATTACAAAATTCCAGAGACGTCTCACAAAATCTCCACCAATTTCCTCAAAATCTAGGAAAAATCCCTCAAAATTCTTCAAGTCTCCTCCAAATCCCACAAAATTCTGGAAAAGCCCCACACAATTCCCTAAATCTTCTCAAAACCCAACCAAATTCCTGCAACATCCCACAAAATCTACACGAATGTCCACAGAAATGCCAAAAAAACCCCCAAATTTCTTCAATATCCCACAAATTTCCAGAACCATCTCACAAAATCTCAACAAATTCCCACAAAATTCAAGAAAACTCCCACAAAATTCTTCAAGTCTCCTCAAAATCCCACAAACATCCCACAAAATCCCACAAAATCTCCTCAATATCCCACAAAATTCTACAGAAATTCCACAAAATTCCACGAAAATCCCACAAAATTCCATCCATCTTCTCAAAACCCAACCAGATTCCTGCAACATCTCACAAAATATCCACCAATTTCCAAAAAATCTAGGGAAAATCCCATAAATTCTTCAACTCCCCACCAAATCCCACAAAAATCCCACAAAATTCCAGAAACATCCCACAAAATCTCACTATCAAAGAAAATTATGGAAAAGCCCCACAGAATTACAGAAAAATGCCACAAACTTCCCTAAATCTTCTCAAAACATTACAAAATTCCAGAGACGTCCCACAAACTCTCCACCAATTTCCATATTATCTAAGAAAAATCCCTCAAAATTCTTCAAGTCTCCTCCAAATCCCACAAAATTCTGGAAAAGCCCCTCACAATTCCCTCAATCTTCTCAAATTTCTACCAAATTCCTGCAACATCGCACAAAATCTCCACGAATGTCCCCCAAATTCAAGAAAAATCCCTCAAAAATCATTAAATTTCCTCAATATCCCAGAAAATTCCAGAACCATCTCAAAAAATCTCCACACATTTCCACAAAATCTAAGAAAATTCCCTCAAAATTCTTCAAGTCTCCTCCAAATCCCACAAAATTCAAGAGAAATCCTCAAAATTCCAGGAAAACATTACAAAATTCCTTCAATCTTCTCAAAATCCTACCAAACTCCAGCCACATCCCACAAAATGTCCACAACTGTCCACAAAATTCAAGAAAAATCCCACTAAATTCTTCATGTGTCCTCAAAATCCCACAAGCATCCCACAAAATCCCACAAAATTGCAGAAAAATCTCACAAAATTCCCCAAATTTGCTCAAAACCCAACCATATTCCTGCAATATCCCACAAAATCTCCACAAATGTCCAGAAAATCTAAAAAAATTCCCCCATAATTCTTCAAGTCTCCTCAAAATCCCACAAACATCCCACAAAGTCCCACAAAATCTCCTCAATATCCCACAAAATTCTAGAGAAATTCCACAAAATTCCTGCAACATCTCACAAAATCTCCAACAATTTCCACAAAATCTAGGAAAAATCCCGCAAAATTCTTCAAGTCTCCTCCAAATCCCACAAAAATCCCACAAAATTCCAGAAACATCCCAAAAAATCTCCTCAATATCACAGAATATTCTAGAGAAATTCCACAAAATTGCAGAAAAATGCCACAAAATTCCCTAAATCTTCTCCAAACATTACAAAATTCCAGAGACGTCTCACAAAACCTCCACCAATTTTCACATTATCAAAGAAAAATCCCTCAAAATTCTGGAAAAGCCCCACACAATTCCCTAAATCTTCTCAAAACCCAACCAAATTCCTGTAACATCCCACAAAATGTCCACGAATGTCCACAAAATTCAAGAAAAGTCCCACAAAATTAACTAAATTTCCTCAATATCCCACAAAATTCTATAACCATCTCACAAAATATCAACAAATTTCCACAAAATTCAAGAAAACTCCCACAAAATTCTTGAAAGCCCCTCAAAATTCTGGAAAATCCTCACAAAATTCCCTAAATCTTCTCAAAGCATTACAAAATTCCAAAGACATCTCACAAAACCCCCACAAATTTCCACAAAATCTAGGAAAATTCCCTCAAAATTCTTCAAGTCTCCTACAAATTCCAAGAAATTCAAGAGAAATTCTCAAAATTCCAGGAAAATGTTACAAAATTCCTTCAATCTTCTCACAACCCTACAAAACTCCAGCAACATCCCACAAAATCTCCAACAATTTCCACAAAATCTAGGAAAAATCCCTCAAAATTCTTCAAGTCTCCTCAAAATTCCACAAACATCCCACAAACATCCCACAAAATCTCCTCAATATCCCACAAAATTCTAGAGAAATTCCACAAAATTCCAGAAAAATCCCACAAAATTCCATAAATCTTCTCAAAACACAACCAAATTCCTGCACCATCCCACAAAATCTTCACAAATGTCCACAAAATTCAAGAAAAATCCCTCAAAAATTACTAAATTTCCTCAATATCCCACAAAATTCCAGAACCATCTCACAAAATCTCCACAAATGTCCCACAAAATCTAAGAAAATTCCCTCAAAATTCTTCAAGTTTCCCCCAAATCTCACAAAATTCAAGAGAAATCCTCAAAATTCCAGGAAAATGCTACAGAATTCCTTGAATCTTCTCAAAACCTGACCAAACTTCAGCCACATCCCACAAAATGTCCACAAATTCCCACAAAATTCAAGAAAAATACCACAAAATTCTTCAAGTCTCCTCAAAATCCCACAAACATCCCACAAAATCTCCTCAATATCCCACAAAATTCTAGTGAAATTCCACAAAATTCCAGGAAAAATCCCACAAAATTCCCTCAATCTTCTCAAAACACAACCAAATTCCTGCACCATCTCACAAAATCTCCAACAATTTCCAGAAAAATCTAAGAAAAATCCCCAAAAATTCTTCATGTCTCGTACAAATCCCACAAAAATCCCACAAAATTCCAGAAACATCCCACAAAATCTCCTCAATATCGCAAAAAATTCTGGAAAAGCCCCACAAAATTGCAGAAAAATTCCACAAACTTCCCTAAATCTTCTCAAAACATTACAAAATTCCAGAGACGTCGCAAAAAAATCTCCACGAACTTCCACATTATCTAGGAAAAATCCCTGAAAATTCTTCAGGTCTCCTCCAAATCCCACAAAATTCTGGAAAAGCCCCACACAATTCCCTAAATCTTCTCAAAACCCTACCAAATAACTGCAACATCCCACAAAATCTACACAAATGTCCACAAAATTTAAGAAAAATCCCACAAAATTTATGATAAGCACCACAAATTTCCAGAGAAATCCCACAAAATTCCCTAAATCTTCTCAAAACCCAACCAAATTCCTGAAACATCGCACAAAATCTCCATCAATTCACAGAAAATCTAAGAAAATTCCCTCAAAATTCTTCAAGTTACCTCAAAATCCCAGAAAATCTCACAAAAATCCCTACCTTTTTTCAAATCCTTACCAAATTCCAGCAACATCCTACAAAATGTCCTCAAATATAAAAAAAATTCATGAAAAATCCCACAAAATTCCCTAAATCTCCTCAAAACCTTAACAAATTCCAGAAACATCCCACAAAATCTACACAAAGGTCCACAAAATTCCAGAAAAATCACACGAAATTCCCTAAATCTCCTCTATTTCCCACAAAATTCCATTAAAATCCCACAAAATTTCCTAAATTGTCTCAAAACTCAAAACATTTAGCAAATGTCCCAATTTCTCATCTCCTATTGAATATTTCGGTTTTGGAGGCAAATTAAATTTAGATACATTAACTTTTAAAGATATCAATGCCATTGTTCTTTGCACTTCTCAAGCAATCTGTCGAGCTGTCCAGTCTGCTTTTCCATTTTCTTCACAAATTTTGGAGTTTCCTGATTGGTGTCCTTTGCAGTGCATAATTGCTACTTGTTCAGGTTTTTGCATTGCTTTTATCAATTGCAGGACTGCATCTTGATGTTTAATGTGTGTACCTTGAGCAGACAGCAGTCTTCTTTCTTTCCACAGCACTCTGTGGACATGCACTACTCCAAAGCATACTCTGAGCCAGTCCAGATGTTTCCCCTTTTCCCTTTACTCAATTCTAGTGCTCTGCTTAAGGCAACCAGTTCTGCCCTCTGGGCAGATGCATTTGCTGATAATGCTTTTGCCTCCACCATTGCACTGACTGTTGTTACCGCATATCCAGCGTATCTGGTCCTGTTCTCCACCAAGCTGCTTCCATCTGTGAATAGCTCTCACTCTGCTTGCTCCTGTGGGATGTCTTTCAGGTCTTCTCTTGCCAAATAGGTGTCCTCTATTACTTCTACACAGTCATGCTCTAATGGGCCTTCTTCAGTTGTGGTACCCAGGAACAGAGCTGCATTCAAGAGGTCAGTTGTCTTTAGTGTGACATCATCCTGCTCAGTCAGGATTACCTGGAATTTCATCATCCTGCTTGGAGATAGACAATGGCCCCTCTTTTGTTCTAAAACAGTGCTCACCATGTGTGGCACAGAGACATCTATGTGTCTACCCATGGTGAGTTTCCTGGCTTCTTGTGGCAGCATCACGCTGGCTGCAACTGCCCGCAGGCATGAAGGCCATCCAGCACTCACCTTGTCAAGCTGTTTGGAAAAGCAGCCTACCGGCCTTTCCCAGCTTCCCAAACCTTGGCTCAGCACTCCTAGTGCTAGGTGTAGTCTTTCATGCACAAAGAGCTGGAAATCTTTGGACAAGTCTGGCAATCCGAACGCCGGAGCAGTTGTCAATGCCTCCTTCAGTTTGAGGAAGGCCTCCTTCTGTGCTCTGCCCCAGGTAAACGGCTGTGTCTTCTGGGCCTCATCCAGGGCTTTTGCAATTAGTCCATAGTCCATGATCCACAGGCAGCACCACCCTGTCATCCCAAGGAAGATTCACAGCTCATGCACGTTCTGGGGTTCTGGAATAGCACAAATAGCTTGAATACAATTAGTACCCAGCTTACATTGCCCGTGTGAGATTTCATATCCCAGGGAAATCACACTCTGCCAGGCAATTTGTGCCTTTTCTTTAGACTCCTTATATCCTCCCATTCCCAGCTGATTTCAAATTTCAATTGGTACCTTTATGCAGGTTGTTTTCTCTTCTGTAGCTATCAGTACACCATCAATATACTGTAACAGCAGGTATTGTTTTCTCAGTACTTGCCCGTTCTCGGTCCAAATCTCCAGCTCCTTCCCCAGCTGGAAAATAGGGTTGGACTGTTCTTGTGTCCTTGTGGGAGTCATGTTCAGGTGAGCTGAGTTTTCCTTCCATTTTCTGGATTTTCCCATTCAAAGGCAAACAGTTTCCTACTTTTTTTGTCAAGGGGTGTGCAGAAAAAGGCATCTTTTAAATCAAGTACAGTAAACTATTTATATTTCTCTTTCACGGATGTTAAAAATGTGTAAGGATTAGCTACCACTGGGTAAATATCTTTAGTTCTTCCATTTATCGCTCTCAAATCCTGTACTAGTCTGTACTCACCATTTGGTTTCTTCACTGGAGATATTGGTGCATTAAATTCGGATTCACATTCTTCTAAAATTTGCTACTTCAAAAACTTTTCAATAATCTTTACTATTCCTTGCCGTGCTTCTGCCTTTATAGGATACTGTTTAACCTGGAAGGATTTTTTTTGCTCCTTCTTTTAATTCCACATGTACTGGTTGTGCCAATTTAGATTTTCCTGGTATGTCTGTTTCCCATACTGAGGGAATCACTGCATCCTCTACTTTCCAAGGGATAGCAGGGACTGGTTTTTCTTTTATCATTAAAAATTGTCCTGTCTTTGATTTGCGTATTTTCATTAAAAGTTCTCCGGTCTCAAAAGTTATCACTGCATCAAGTTTTACTAATAAATCTTGTCTTAAAAGTGGAATTGGACACTCAGGCATATATCAAAATTCATGTGTCAAAACTTTGTTTCCAAAACACAAATCCAGGGGTTGCAGGAATGGCCGATTCTCTTCCTTCCCTGTGGCCCCAACTCTTGTTGTTGTTTGGTCCCAAATTTGCCCTTTCAGGTAATTTAATACAGAATATGGAGCTCCCGTATCCACCAGGAATTTTACTTCTTTATCTCCCAATTGTAGAGTTACTAAAGGTTCCTGTACTGACTTTTGTTCCGATTCTAGTCAGCTCCTGTACTCTCCCAGTACCAGAGCCTTGGCAACATCTCCCTGCGGGAACTGATTGCCCTGGTTAAACCGGTTCTTCGCGTTGTTTGGGCATTCTTTTTTCCAATGCCCCTCCTGCTTGCAATATGCACATTGGTTTAACCCTGATCTTGGCAAAACCGATCCCCCTCGTCCTCTGCCGAGTCCGTCCCTCCCCAGTCCACGACCACCCCTGCCGCGTCCTGGATTCTCTCTTCCTTGTATCACTGCCAAGAGATTTTGCTGCTGCTTCTTACTAGCTTCCCTTTCCCTGCTATTGTATACCTTCCACGCCACCTCAAGTAATTTATCCAAATTCCTTAATTCCTCTCCTTCTAACTTCCGTCATTTTCTCCTGATATCATCTTGCCACTGCCCAAGGAAAATAAGAGCAAGCTGAACTTTTGCTGGTTCTGTTTCTGTTTGCAGATCTGTACATTTTCTCACGGCTTCTCTGAGCCTTTCCAAAAACACAGTGGGGGATTCTTTCTTTTCCTGCCTTATCTCACACAATTTAGACCAATTCACAGTCTTAGGCACAGCATTCTGAACCCTTATCTGAACCCATTCTTGATATCTCTTCAGCCTCCGAATATCCCTAAATACATTAGGGTCCCACCCTGGATCCTCGGTCGGAAAGTTCTCATCTAAAGTCCCCGTCACCACCCCAGTCCTGAGATCTTCTCTCGCTCTCTCCTTGGCTCCTCTAAGCACCATCTCTTTTTCAGCAGAATCCATTAAAGTATCTAATATTACTTGTATATCATCCCAACCCAGATTCTGAGTTTTCATAACCATTTTTACCACCCTTGCCACTTGGTCAGGATTCTCTCTATAAGTTCCAGCTGATTGTTTCCAAATTACCAAATCCGCAGGAGAGAAAGGTACCTTTACAAACACCGGCCCCTCTGCTCCTACTCCTTGTCTCAAGGGGGCAATCACAGTCTGCTTTTGCCTGTCCAAGCCTTTTTCCATTTTATACAGGACTGGGGCAAGCTTGGACCGTGTCCGGTGAGATACCAGTGTTACTATATAATAATGATTTATTATCATTACACCCACTACTGCTATTTTCCCCCCAGCATTTTTCACATTTCCTTGTATTAAAGTTAAATTTTGATCATCTCCTGGGGAAGAAGGATCTGGTGTAGGCGGGAGAGGAGGGTAAAGAGGGAAGGGTGAAGGAGGATTAAGTGGACTAGAATTAGGTGTAATAGGGTTAGGTGGAATAAGATTGGGTGAAGTGGGGGCAGACAAAACAGAGTCAGGTTCTTTTGGTTCTCTTAAAGCCACCTGTAAATCAACATCCATATCGTTCGTTGCCCCAACACAAACTTTCTTTAGTGCCAGGTGTTTTAAACATTTCTATTTTACACAAACCTCACACTTATCATTCGCAAATGCTTTAGCCACCATCAATCCACACTCAGCCCGCCATTCTGGCTTATCTCACAGATAGAAAAACAAGTCAACATACGGAACGTTCATCCCATTTTCCCTCTCGCTTACAAAACAACATCAACTATAAAACAGTATTATATTGCAAAGATCCATTCTTCGGCCGCTTTTCTCCACTATCCAGGGCATATCCTGGCCACCATGTATTACAATAATCAATCAACTTAGCCTTATGTAATTCTTCCCCAAAGTGACCTTGTTTCCAATGTGCTAAGAAGCACCCCAAAGGAGAAGTACCTGCTATGAGAGCATTGCTGCCCAAAACCCCTTTAAGCTTCTCCATGTCACAACTACAATACACCACAAATGCCGAACCTGCAACGCTTTCGCAGTCGTCTGACGGACGGCGCCCAGGCAATCCCAACAGGAATTCCTTTAGCCCAACCAAGCGCAGCTTTTGCTGCGTCTTATTGGCAGGCACCCAAACCAAAGTGAAAGCACCTTACCTCTTCTCCTGGGGACGCTGTGAGCAGCACAGACGGTCGCGGCCGATGGGCTCCCCGAGAATCCCTCGGTGCCGGCTGGAGCAGGATCGGGTCGTGAGCTCGCTCAGCAGCACTCACAAGGTCCCATCTGGGTCACCAAAATGTTAGAGTTCAGGCACACACATCATCACACAATGATTATATGCAGGTGCTTTATTGAAGAGCTCTGGGTGTCAGGGGTACACAGACCCAAATCTGACCCGATTTGTTTTTGAGTTGAACATGTTTTATACTCTATCGTTATACAAATTACATATTAATTATTAAACTTACACTGTTCTACTGTATGCATTGTTTTTACCCTAGCATGGATTTCTCGTGATCCCACCTCAGCCCCCTAACATTGTTCCTCATGTTCTTTAAACAATAATTATATCTAATCACATCTAACAATTCTATCATTTATCATATATTGATTACACAGGTGCAGTTTCACATGATCTTTAGCAAGCACAAGGCCTAACATTTCCCTGGGCCTACTTTTCCCAGGGCTTGCCAAGCCTAAATTCTTTCTGAGTTCCCGAATTTCCTAAGATTTTAAAGCATCTTACGATCACCTCCAGACACAAAGAGTCTTGCCTGAACAGTCAGAGAGCTACATCTATTTTTAACTGTAACTTTTATAAATTTTTCCAGAGCCTGCTGGCTGTGTTCAAGGTTTTCTCCCTATTTCCTCCCTAGTGCACATTCTCCAGAAACTCTGCTTTTACATCCTTTTGCATTGATTAAAGTTACCTGCAATGACGAGTCAATCCAAACCCTGGGAAAACTCGAACTTAAATGTGTACCTAGGCAAAATATTTACCTCCCACATCTGAAGCCATGAGCTGCCAAGTACTGTCCCCACTGTCATACCCTGTCCCCTGGGGCTCTGCTGATGCCATTTCAAAGGGGTTGCCAATGAAAACAAGTTTGAATATTTTGGTAGTTTCCACATTGGCATTCAAATCCTTGACTAGATAAATCACAAGTCAAGATTTCTAGGATTCTTCCATGCCAAAGCTGTCATTCTCACCCTGGATTTTAGAGTGTCTGAGCAGTCAGACAAGGTTTTAGTTTTAGACCCTACAGACAAAGTCCCTGCTGTTCAGCGATCCCATTCCATCAGCATATAGTCCTGATGCTTCCTTTAGGCAGGAGCAGCAAAGGCAAGAATGAGCCAAACAAGCTGCTCCTGTGTTCTCATGTCCTGCACAGCAGTAACTGGGAATTCAAGAATGGATTCAGGAGACAATGGGTGCACAGGGAGCCACCAAGACTTTGGGATGCTGAAATGGACCAGCCTGGTGCCTGTGCCCGGGCTGCACCGCGCTGAGCTCCAACTGGACAATCTAACAATGGTTGAATGGACACACCATGGGCCACTGGAGACTCCTACTCCTAGTTCTGTGAGCTACACTATTCACCTGTCATTCACCAGATGATTTTTTCATCTTTGCTTGAAATCCAGGAGAGGAAAAGGTCAACATGGAAAAGTGCTCTCCCAGTTCTAGTGACAGCTGTGCCTGCACACCACCTGTGCCCATGGAAGTGTGCTTGGAGACTGGATGATGTTGATGCTACTTTGCAACACCAAGTGCTCAGGGATTCTGGGATTGCCCAAGTGGAGAGCAAAACTGAGCTGTGTAAGTCCCTGCTTTTTTTCAGTGCATGCTGCTTCTTCCTTTGTTCCAAGCAAGTCCAGGATTTGGTTTCATGTATCTTTAAGGTGCCTGGACAGAGGAGAGGGAGGGCAGCTGCAGCACAGGCCTCCTGCCCCATCAGACTCTCTCTCTCTATCTCTCTCTCTCTCTCTCTCTCTTTCTCAGGATGGCGCCAGTGCCTCTGCCTTGGGACACCTGAGTGTGGAAGGCGAGCTCGGCCTCAAGCACGGCCATCCAAGTCAGTCACGGGCACAGGCTGCAGCTGAAACTGGCAAGCGTTGTTGTAAGGCTGCAAGTGAAGAGAAAGCCATTGTGGCCAACTCTGCTGAAGCCTTTTGCCAAAGCAAAGGCAATTGTGCCCACAGCCTCCCCCTGTTTGGCACTGGGCTGCTGCGGACGCCTCAGTGCGCAGGTGCCGACGTTGGGGCTGCTGCTGTTCCTGGGCACACTCTGCTGCTGTTTCTGTGGGCTCCAGAGCCGCTTGGGCAGCAGCCACTGGGCAGCCCTGCCGGAGGAGACATCGCCACCCTCCCCATGGTGGCAGCAGCTCTGTGGGCCCCGAGCTCTGTGTCAGGGGGGCCTCGGTCACAGCAGCGTGGCCTGGGCAGCCGCGAGGGCCCGGGTTGGCCGCCAGCCCTGCCTCTGCCCACTGCCCCTTCCTGGAGGCACCCAGTGGCCGTGGCCTGGCAGCACCCCCTGCCCTCCATGTCCCCAGCCAGCCCAGCCTGGGCACCTCGGGCTGTCCCCACCCTCCTGCTGGGGTGGTGTCCCAGCCTCCAGGCCTTCTGCTGCAGGCCTGGGGGACATTTTGGGGCAGCACCGGAGCAGCCGGGTGTCAGGGACCAGGCGGCTGCCCGGGGGCTGCTTATGGCCTCTGACACCCAATTCCTCAGGGCTTCCCACCACCCCGGCTCCTCCAGGGCCTTCTGTCCCCTTGGAACCTCCTGCCACCCACTCCCTCACACATCCCCCTCGTGCCTTCCCACTGCCTTGTCCCGTCTGGGACTCCGCAGCCCCTCATCCCTTCACGGCCTCCCAGCACCCCGTGCCCTCAGGGGCTCCCCCAGCCTGGCCCGGCAGCAGCGCCGCAGCCCCACAGGAGCTCCAGCAGCTCCTCAGCCATCACGGCAGCAACACACGGGCAGCAGGACACAGATGGCGCTTCCTGCCTGCCACAGGGCTTGTGGCTTCAGCACAACCACCAAAGGCCAAGGGGCTTCTGGCCATTTCCCCTGCACCACTGCACGCCCCGGCAGGTTGCTGAACACAAGAACCCTTTTCTCTCTCTTCCCCTATGCCCCACACAACCTGGGCAGCAAAAGAAAGGTCTTGGGACTCTTGTGGTTTATAACATATCCTATATTATTTACATACTAGATGGAAACGAAACGAAGAAAAGAATAATCTCTATGAAAAAAAAAATAACAGATGGCCCATGTGGCCCCAGAAGATAGAGCCTCTCAGCCCTAACATATCCTATATTATTTACATACTAAAAAGAAGAGAAAATAGGAAAATAACAACCCTTATGAAATAAACAATCCTGGCTGGCCCATGTGGCCCCAGAAGACAGAGCCTCTCAGGTCAGCGCTGACCACATCTCCAGCAGCGCAGCCAGCCCAGGCCCGACAGACGAGGCCGTGTCCTCCATGCCCTAAGGATTTGGTCTTGCATCCTCTGCAGGATGGAATATCGGGCACTCTGGATGGCCCGGAGGACATACAGCGTTTCAAGTGCCAGGTCTGACACGGCACAGCTTCTGTCCTCCGTCAGGCGTTCGAGGGCTGCAAGAGAGACGAACAGAGCTACGGTCAGACCCCAGAGCTGTGGGGGCCCAGCGAGAGCCCCCTGCCAGGGCCATGCCAGCCGGCTCTTGCCTTGGCCAGGAGGGAGCAGGGACCAAGGGGGTCAGCCCGAAGCTGCTGGCCACAAATGCCCCACGTGGCCCTGAAATCTCACTGTGCTCTGCCCACGCCGCCCCTCATCGGGACAGGGAGCAGAGCCCTCCACAGCCTGGCCAGGGCTGCAGCTGCCCCCGACAGCCAACACTGTCAGCCTGCTGCCGTGGCTCACCTCTGCACAACACCTGGAGCTCTGCCTGCTGCCCCCTCAGCTGCTCCCCGGCCATCCCTGAGAACACAGAGCCTGTCAGGGTCCCAGCAGCACAGCTCCCTGCCAGCGGCGCTGCCAGCCCTGTGGCCACACGGCCTCCTGCCCCGGCAGGGCTCAGCCCGGGCCCTTGCCGCACCCTGACTCAGCCCAAGGGCACGGCTGCCAGAGGCCGGCAGCAGCAGCCCCGAGGGCAGCCGGGGCTCCAGGGCGCCGGGCCCGGGTGCCGCTGCCAGGGCAGCAGCCGGGGCTGGGGCCGAGCTGCGGCGGGGCGGGGAGGGAGCCCGGGCTCGGGACTCACCGATGACCCTGATGGCCGCCGCTCTCAGGGTCTCCTGTGGGTCCTGCAGGTACTGCAGGGCCCGACGCAGGTGCTCGGCCAAGGGGATCCTGTGGTCTGCCAGCTGGAGAGAGCGGCAGGAGGGAAGGGTTGGCGCGGGCTCTGCCCCTCGGCCGGGCGCTGCTGCCTGCGCCCAGCCCCGGCCTCCCGTGCCCGGCCAGCCCTGAGGCCCGGCCAGCAGCCGCTGGCGCCGGGCTCTGGAGGGGGCAGAGGGCCGGCTGCTGCCCGGGGAGCCGCGGTGCCGGCCCGGCCCGCAGCCCCGCTGGGCCGGGGCTCCATCGGCACCCGGTTCGGGGCCACAGGGGGCTGGAGAAGAAGCCGTGCGGCCCCCGGCTGCAGCAGTGGGCAGGGGCACAGCTGCCAGCCCCACACACTGAGCACCGGGGCCAGGGGGCTTCTGTAGCTTGAGGCTGGGACTTCCAGGCTGTCCTTACCACGAGCTTGGCAAACTTCCACAGCTTCTCCTTCCTCACAGCTTTTTCCAGGTCTGGCCTCTTCAGGAAGTCAGCCGCGCGAAGGAGCGTTGTCCGAGAGGCCTGGGGAGCAGCAGAGAGCAGCAAATGGCCCCACAAGGCAGGGCACAGGAGTGTCCCAGTGCCAAGGGCTGGAGGAGGCTGCAGCCTGCAAGCCTGCGTCAGGGCAGGAGGCAGCTGAGCCCCCTGCCAAGGCGCAGCAGCAGCCCAGGAGTCCTCACCTCTGCCACATGCCGATTCTCATCTTGGCAGTGGAAAAAGAGTGGGAGCAGGCTCTGGTACACTCGTTCCTTCAGGGGCTTTCTTCCTTCTTCTTCTGCTGAAGACATCACTCTTCGAAGGAGAGACATGGAGAGCAGCTGCACCTGGCTATCAGGCTGTATGAAAGGAAGGAAGGAAAAATGACCTTATCATTGGCTTCTTATGGCCCACATCGGCACAGGTCTGCAAATGCACAGGGCACAAAGTGTCCGGGCAGCAGGCAGTGGCTGTGGCTGGGGCACAGAGCCTTACATTGTCCAGGAGTTTCAGGAGCGGCTCAGCCAGCTGCAGGGCCCTGCGCCAGGATATTGGGATGTCTTCTTTCAGGAAAATATGGCTCAGAAGAGCAGTGCTCATCCTGGCCACGTCACTGTCCAAGTCCCACAGGAGGTGCACTAGTCTTCCTGTCAGGCTCTGAATTCTTTCGGCCTGTGCAGAACACAAGTGTGTGAAAGCCCGGGCAGCTGCCGCAGGGCCCAGAGGCCAAAGGGCTGTCCCAAAGCACTCGGGCAGCTGAAGCAGGAGGCAGGAGAGCTGGGAGGAGCTGCCTCAGCGCCCAAGGCAAAGGCCAGCCAAGGCCAAGTGACAGCATTGCCCAGCCTCATGCTGCCCACACGGCCTCAGCTGCTGCCCCCTTCTCACCATGGAGGGACGGTCCTTTAGCAGGAGGAGAGCCCTGAGAACCTGGTGATGCATCTCTGTGGAATTGTACCACAGGTACTTATACAAGATCTCCACTAGGCTGTCACCACAGTCACTCAAGTCCAGGCAATCTAGGAGCTGAAAGGCACAGGGCAGTGAGAGGGGAGCCGGCCGGCAGGAGCCTGGAAGTGCGCAGGGCTGGGCCCAGGCAGCAGCACAGGGCGCGGGTGCCATCCCAGGCAGCTGTGGCTGTGCCAGGGGACAGGGCTGGCAGGGAGCTGAGCGAGGTAGTGCTGGCCATCAGGCTCACCTCCACAAGGAATGCCATGGCAGAGACATCCCAGAGTGGCAACGGTTTGCTGAGCACCTCAAGCAGGTAGCTTAAGATGCTTTTGCACAAGTGGGCAGATGCACGGCGCATTACCCTGGAAGGCGGAAAATGGCAGAAAGAGTCTCAGCAAGGGTGCGAAAAGCCTCTCCCAGGACTGACTGACACAGTTGTCCTATTGCCCCAGCACCCTGTGAGGCGATTTGGGCCCTTGAGATGTGGCTGCTCCTGGACAGGTTCCTCTCGCAGCCTTTTGCAGTCTCCTTGGCCATCCCTCGGTGACGAGGTCCTCAGGACCATGGCCACGGGGACTGTGGGGGGCATCCCGGGCAGGGGGCACAAATGCCAGAGGCAGTGGGGAGAAGGGGGGCTCACCTGGCCAGCAGACCCACGGCATAGTGGTGGGTGTCAGCACAGAGCAGCGTGTCCCAGCCACGCTTGCGTTCCATTGCCACCACCACATGCTCCAAGTGGAGACTGCAGAGCAGGGCCTTCAGGGTCTGCATTGCAAACCTGTGTGCACAGCAAAGCCCAGGTGACGCTGGGAGCGCTGGCTCCGAGGCTGGGGAAGTGGCAGGGACAAGAGGACTGGCATGGAGCACCTGTTGGGGCTGGTGGAGAGGCCGTGTTGCTCCTGGCATTCCTTCCAGAAGGTATGGACGTCCTCTGTCATATACAAAGTACTGAAGTACGTTTGGAAGAGGAGATGCACAAAGAGGCGGGGGAAATAGACTGTGAGGATCTGTGGGCAACAGGGCCCCTGGAGGATCTTCCACATCACCAGAGTTGCCTGCAGAGGACAAAGCAGCCCGAGACAGCGCTCAGTGCCGGGGCGTCCGTGTGGCAGGGCCTGAGCGTGGCAGGGAGAGGCCGGGGGAGACGCAGGGGGAGCAGCGGGCCTGGTGGCCCTGAAGCTGCCCCTAGGCCAGGTTTGTGGCCAGTGCCTGAAGCAGGGAGATGCAGTGGGGGAAGGAGGCAACAGAGCTGCTGGAGAGGCGGCCGGCCTTGCGGTGAGCAAAGGCCAGCTCCAGAAACTCACAGTCAGGGAAAAGACAGCCGTCTTGTCCCCATCAGAGGTGCCCAGGTTTTTCTGCGGCCAGCTCCCCACCACATTGATGAGGAGCGGTGTCACTTCCTCTGAAATCCAGGACGAGAGCAAGATGGTCGTCCACATGGCCATAGCAGCTCTGCGGGGTCAGACACAGCACCGTGGGCTGGGCAGCAGCGGGGAGCTGAGCTGGCCGCCAGCTCTGCCTGTGCCCACTGGCCCTGAGTGGCAGCAGCAGCCAGGCAGCCCAGCCCTGTGGGGACAGGCCCCTGAGGGGCAGGATGGCAGCACGGCAGCGGGCTCGGGGGCCGACTTTGTAGCAGGGCTGGCAAAGGGAGCAGCCAGAGGGCCCTGGAAGTCTGTGTTGCTCACAGCCCTGGGCCGGGCTCTACAGGGTGATGGGCTGGGGAGCCCTGAGGCCTCGGGGCAGCTGGGCCCCATACCTGTCACACGTTGGGGCCACCCGCAGGAGAGTGATGGCCACATCATCGGGCTCTGCCTCGGCCACTTGCATCAGGGCCCAGTCCATCCTGTGCTCAGCAGCCTCATTGGCCATGAGCCACTGGTGGATGTACCTCACCACGCCGGGCACCTGGAGAAGGCACAGGGAAACTTGGAATGCTAGCAGAGGGAGTCAGCAATGTGCCCAGCTTCTTCCCCAGACAAGTGCTTCTCTTCCAGCCCACTGCCATGGCCTCAAAAGCTTCAAGTGAGCAGCAGGCGTGGCTTGGGAAAGCCAAGCAATTGCTGGAGGATCAAAGACTGGCCACAGGCTGCTTACTTGCTCTGGATTGAAAAGAGCCGTCTCTACAAGCAGATCCAGCTGGGCAGCGCTGCTCTGTTCTATCAAGACCTCTGAGGATGCTTTGACCTCAGTGTCCATAGGTCTGGTGTCTTCCTTGCCAATTCTCGTGATGAATTGGTAAAGAAACTGTAGGAGAAGGGCAGGAAGGCAGGGAAGTTGCATGGAGTGCTCCAAGTGCGGTGCTGGGCTGAGCAGTGCCAGCAGGCCCAGCCCAGGTGGGGATGGCTGCAGGTACCTGCGCTGCTCTGCGGAAGCGGCCACGGGCGGTGTCCTGCTCTTGTGTGCCGTCCATGGCTGCATCTGGCAAAGAGCAGCCAGAGCTGAGGGGCTGCGGGAGAGGCCGGAGAGCACAGCCCAGCCCTGCGTTCCCCAGGCAGGGACAGTCCCGGGATGCCCCAGGGAATGCAGCACGGCCACTGCTGCGGGGGCAGCCCCAGCCCCTTTTTTGTGCTGTCCATGGGTGTGTGTCCACAGGACAGTGTGGGATGGGATGAGATGGGATGCAATGGGATGGGATGGGGCCAAGATGGCCGCAGGCACCAGCCCTGTGGCCCAGCTCTGCCACTCACCCTCCTCCAGCGGCTGCAACTGCTGCACCTCTTCGGTCTCTGGTGCTGGGGCAGCTCCAGGGCCTTCTTCCTCGACCTCCTCCTCCTCCTCCTCCACCCAGGCCAGCTTGGGGACTCTTGGGGGTCGCTGCTCCCTATCTTCTTTCGGACTCTCCAATCCTTTCCATAGGAACAGCACCAGGGGATGGCATGGCATGTAATGGGATGGGGCCAAGCTGGCAACAGGCACTAGCCCTAAGGCCGAGCTCTGCAACTCACCCTCCTGTGGTGCCTGGAAGTCCTGCACCTCTTCAGACTCCTGTGCCAGGACAGCTCCAGAGCCTTCTTCTTCCTCCTCCTCAAGCCAGGCCAACTTGGGCACTCTTGGGGGTCGCTGCTCCATGGCAGTGACTGGATTTATGGCTACTTGCAGGAGAGATGGCTCGGAAAAGCTCGGAGTCAGCAAGTCCTGCAGTCGTGCCTGGAAGGCACCTGCAAGACTCAAGTCCTGGCAAGATTGCAAGACAGCGAGTCCTGCACTTGGGTCTTGAGGGCTCCTGCCACAAGGACAGGAGGCTCCTCGACAGGGATTGTGGTCTGGTCTCAAGGGCAGAGACTGCAGGGATGGGCGACACGTCGGAAAAGCTCCGGGTCACCAAGTCCCACGGTCTGCCCTCAAGAGAACCTTAAAAAGGAAGGCTCAGCAAGGCCACAGGTCAGCAAGACCTGTGGTCTGGCCTTGAGGTCACCTGTAGGAACAGTGCTTCAGAAAAGCTCCAGGTCCGACACAAAGGAGTGCGCTGTGCGGGGGCTCCTCACAGCACTGCTCTGGCGCGTCCTGACCCGTCGCGTGCACCGAGCACTGTGGCGTGGCCCTGTCACCGCCAGCTCCTATGTCAGCACGTGTCACAAAGGGCCCTTTGACATCTGCTCCCGTTGCCACCATCCCACGGTGACCGTGCTGCAGCGTGTCACAAAGGGCCCTTGCACACCCTGCCCTCTGCCCTGGGGCCGCCCCCATCCCCCCCCCAAGTGGCCCAGCTTGGAAGGAATCCCTTGCCCAAAGTGTCTAAGACAGCCTGATGGGATCTTTAGGAACAGCTTGTTAGAAATGAAATGGAGGCAAATTTATCAATAGGAATTTTATTGAAAACTTTGTAAAATTTACTCATGGAAATGTCTCGGTGTTGAGAGACAGGTGTCTGCTAGGGAGGGCAGGAGCCTCCCTTGGAATGAAAAATGTAGACCCCCCTCCCTCCAAATTATGATAATCCTGAAATCAAGGGGCTCTCAGGCAGCGATCTGGGGATAGGAATGACAGTTCTTTACTAATATTTATAACCAGGCAAACAAACAACAATAACTACAGCGTTAGCAAGAAAACAGAACCAGGGACCCTGTGACAGCTTTCTGGGCTGAGACGGGAAAGGATGGAGGAGAGGCTTTGTTTCACAAACCCCCTCAGGTTGGCAGTCAGTGCTGGTGCTCCTGCAGGGCTCTGAGGAACACTCAGCTGGAACAGCAGGGATGAGCTGAGATCCCGGGCCAGTGGCTGAGGTAGATCAGCAGCTCCGTGGTGGTGGCTGGCACTGCCACACGTCCCGGCAGGACAGGGGGTGCGAGGCCACCAATGAAGAGGGAAGAAGGAGAAGAAGCAGCAGCTCCATCTGGGTGATGGCGAAATTCCCATCACCCCACCACAACAGCTCTGTACCCAAAGTGTTCTTCTCCGAAGCTGAAGAAGACACCAAACTGTCCCCACCCTCCCCTTTTCCTGCCCCCTTCCCCCCCTGGGCCCAGCCAAACTCTTTATCTTTCCTCAAGCACACACCAGGTACCCGCAGTTAAGTTTTCCCTGCAAGTCATGAGTAAAAATTCCACAGGCAAGCCAGAACTAAATAGAAAATAAAGGACACCTAACCCCCAACACCTGTAAGTTGTATCTTGAGAGTCAGCCAGGATCTTTGTTTGCCAGAAACACCTCTGAAGTTTAATCAAGGCATTAGTCATCAAAATTATTTTGAAAATTTAAAGATCAAAGTAGCCAAAATACTCAATGTAACTAATTGCTGGGTATGTTCTCAGCTCAGGTTGGGAGGAATGGGGTTCCCTCGGAGGGCTCACCCTGTGGGGTGGCCAAAACTCTGTCAATGGGCTCTGACTTGTAACGGATCCAGTGCAGGGACACTGACAGAAAACTGTGCTGTGGAACACAGGAATGCAATTATCAGTTTTACAGGATTGACTGAGATTTCCCTTCCGGAGAAACCAAGCCCTGTTCTAGTTGGAGACCACAATGTGAAAGGATTTCTGTGCTTTACCATCACAAGCTTACTCCTTCTTTTTCCTCACTCTCATTCATGTTAGGAACAATAATTCTGTTGTCCATGGAGCTGGCACCTTTTGAATTCCAGAATAATGTCCCCAAGGTCCTTTGCTGTTCAGCTTTACCGCGCTGTCTGTGGCTAACAAGGCTTGCTGGGGTCCTTTTCCCTTCGGCTGGAGAGGTGCCGGGTCCCAGTCCCTGAGGGACAGCCAGGCTCCTGTCTGGAATTGGTGTGGAAGTCCCTCAGGGTCACATCAGCCTTCACATGGAGCCCCGTGGATCTGAGCATTTTCCAAAGGGGCCGTTGGGGCAAACAGGGAGATTTGGTCTGGCAGGGTCTGTAAAACAATATCCCATCCCATCGACTTGTTCTGGCAGAGAACACTTGGCTGCAGGGACATATTCCCATTGTTCCTGCCCAGGTCTCAGGATTCAAACAGTGTTGTCTTTGCCCAGAGCTGTTCCTTCAGCTGGCTTGGGAGGGCCATTTGGCCTCTGGACCCACACTCTGGCTCCTTTATTAGGACTGCTGGGTCCAAACTCTTTTTATCCACAAATGGAGGCAATTTGAAGTGGATATTCTTTCTTCACAATTATTTTTTCAATTGCGATATCAATATTTCTTCTACCTTGTCATGGGGTTGAACAATCAAATCTTGTTCACTATTGTTTAACAGACTTACTTCAATTTCTCCTTGATAATCTGCATCAATTCCTCCTCCCGTGACATGAACCCTTTGCAAGGCCAAGCTCCAGTGAGCAGTTATCAAACCAAAGTGTCCTGGAGGAATCTTAATTCTTATTCCTGTATTGTAAACTCTCATTTGCTTCTGATTTCTCCTAATGAATTCCAGTGCATGAAGGTCCAGCCCTGCAGCCTCTGGGGTGGCCCTGGCAGGGGCCATCACAGCCAGAACAATTTCCCAGGCAGTCCAAGTCTCACTGTCCATGGCTGTGTTTGCAAATTGGGTGCAGCCGTGCACACCCAGGGGTTTCCATTTCCCAGTGGGCCCATTGTTAAGGGCATGGAGCCCATCTGGGAGATGGGTTCTCCACTGGGACAGGTTCCCATCTCCTCATTTTATCAGCTGCTCTTTTAACAATTGTTCAACCAATCCTGTAGCTTGTAGATCGTGTGGTACGTGAAAAACCCAGCAGTCTTAATGACTGTGTTTTTCCCAGGAACAGACAAAGCATTCCACATCACAGCATTGCCAAACCCTATAAAAATTGCCAGTTTTATCCCTTCCTCCTTTATTCCTTGTATACAGTTCACAAAGTTTACCATTGACATTCGGGTCTTTGCTAGTCCTTTTTTGTAGGGTATTTTAGTGTTACAGTGAGCAGCCAAAGGTCATGTCATGGGGTAGCTTTACCTTTAAGACAGCTTAGAGGGAGAGAAAGTTGAAGCTGCTGGTGGCTGATGGGAGTTTTTCCTCCCGATCAATTATCAGTCATTTCCAAGAATTGACAGCAGATCTGACTATTAAAAAGTGAATTCCACTTGTAAACACCCCCTTAAGAAGTTGTAAGAGACGGTCCGAAGATTCCCTCATCTGTCTCACAACCGTCTCAAGGACAGAGACTGAGACCCTGAATATCACAAGGGACTTGGTTTGGGGGTTTGGGCCTAGCTGAGATGGATGTTTGCTCAGTGATTGTTTGCAGGAGGTTGCACGGTACACTGCTCTCGTTCCTGCTGGTGAGCAGAGGCTTGGTAACCTGCGCAACGGGTTTTCCACGACTCATGGCTCTCATTCCTGCTGGTGAGCAGAGGCTTGTGCCTGGTACCCTGTGCAATGGGTTTTCCACAACACCTTGTCCTTGTTCCTGCTGGTGAGCAAAGACTTGCAAGACATGGATCGCTCTGTACCCTACACCTGCTCCCTGCGCAATGGAATTTCATTACAATGATCATCAATCTCATCTGGTTTTGGCCCTGCGCCCCTCGCTTTGCAAAAGACTATAAAATTATACCCCAAACTCACCTTCCTTTGAGATCTCCCCAACGGACAGAAGACTCTGCGTCGTTGGACGGCTGAGTGGACTTCAACGTTGGTAGCTATAATCCCCTTACTCTCTTTTCCTTATGCTTTGCTTTCTCTTTTCTTTCCCTCTATCGCATATTAGTGCTGATGAGCACTCAATAAAGTGTGTTTTCTTGTTTAAGTCCTTGGTTTGCTGATAATCTTTTGTACTCTAAGACCGGCTAAAAGAACCACATCACGAATCCCACCTTGCGGATCGTGACAGAAGTACAGACAGAATTCTCTTGCTCTCTTTGTTTTCCGGCTTCTGAGGAGGTAGCGGGCTCTGTCTCGGCCTCCTCCCCCCTCTCCAGGCCGACAAGGCCGCGGGGTGGAGGAGGGGAGGGGGAAGAGAAGCAGCGCTCGTCAGCCGAGCTTGGTTTTCAGTTTTTGTTGGTAGACTGAAACTTAACACCATGAACTCTTGCAGTTTTCTTAAAGCTTTTAATTTTTTTGCTACCTGGATAAACATACAGATTACTCCTTTTGTCAGAAAGACAGAGAGAGAGACAATCAACATAGAGGAGACATCATAGAACCACCAAAAACAGTGAAGAAAAGAGTTAAGTTTAAATAAGAAAGAGAGAATAAGATGATGCTTTACAGCTGAAATATCTTTCTGTTAAAGCTATGGAGATAGACAATAATAGTATAAAAAGACTCCTTTAATTCATGATAAGAGTATTAGGAGGAATGAGATATTCAAAGTGTAACTTTTGAGCAGAAGAAAGAGAGAGTACTTGTGATACTGTGAGTTGCTGGAATTGAGTTGAGTGAAGATTTTGAAGCTTTGAGAGGCAAAGAGAAAACTGTTTTCCAGGAAGGCTCACAGAGACAAATAAAGAAGACTTCTGCCTTTGAATAACTTATCCTTAAAAATAAGATTCCTAAACTCTGTGACCCATACACACCTCGGAGATGTGAAATGGGAGGAGAAGATTTAATGACAGATTTCCGGGCAGCTGGCATTAGAGAAATAGAAAACTATGATGAAAAATAGTTTTCTTGTGAGAAACTCTGTAAGCTAACAGAAAGAGACTTCTGGTTCTCTACAAAGACTGATGAAAGACTGTAGCAAGAATTAAGACTGTTTTTCACCACTAGAGTCCTAAAGTTATTTGTCTCTATGTTGTCATGTGTACAGAGAAATAGTGAAGATGTGGAAGATAAGGAGGTTTTCTGAAAGTTTATTCTGGTATTCTTATTCTTGTAGTTTGTTAATAAACTGTCTTTATTCCCTTTAAGTCTTAAGCCTGTTTTGCTCTTGTTCTAATCCATATCTCACGACAAGAAATAAGTAGTTTTTAGTTACTGGTTTAAAACCACGACAAATTGGAATTGTCAGCATTATTTCACATTATCGATTTTTAGTTATATATATAAATATATATTATTATGTTGTTATTATTATTGTTATTATTATTTTACTTGGACAAACAAACCTGAGCTAAAGACTAAGTGACTTCTTCTGTCACTCCACGTGGGAGCATTCCGAAAACGATTGTTCCTTCTGTTGGTGCTGTTAACAAAATCCCTCCTTGTCTTCCCAAACCCATGAGTTCTTTTCCTTTTTCCATATGCAATGTTTGGATGCATTTTAAGACATCCAGCGGTTCAGCCTCTTTTAACCGACTGCCCCACTGCTCGCACGGTGCTCCGACCTCAGCCCCACTCCAGAGCCAGCGAACTCTGGGGAGAGCTTCCCTTCTGGGAATTACAGATGGGACTGATTCCTTACATTTACATTTTAAAAGTGACATTTTGTTGTGATCTGGCTAGACTTTGCCAGTTTTGTTTCAGCAGCAGGCAGAGTCAGCACCAAAGGCACAAACACCACCTGAAGGAATCAGTGTCACTTACTGCAGCTCCAAGCAGCAAAAGATGACAAAAGGAGCAGCTCAACAATGAATCCAATCATCAGTGCCAAAGATTGCCTGCAGGGATTAACAAAGATCCAGCACCAGTTCCCCTCAGACTTTGCCATCCCCAGATCCACCCATCAGCTGGGGAAGCTGTCACAGCCAAGGGCTGGAGAGCCACTCCAGACACTGGGAATTCCTGCAGGTGCCTCCAGCCACAGGTGAGGCTCCAACCCCGCTGTGAGAGAGGGCCCAGCTTTGATAGTGCTGAATAAACAAACTGACAGCACTTCTGGTGTGGGAATATCTGGTTTCATCCTCCTCTTGGGTCCCTACCAAAGCCTGGCCAGGCCTCAAGGAGGAACCAAGGGAGTCAACCCTGACCATACACCCCAAACAAGGCCAGATGTGGGATTTCATGGCCTTGTCTGGCTTCTAAACACAGAAAGGTCAATCTATGTTTCATTGATGAGTGGATACAACTATCACAGTGTTCATGACCATGAATATTTCAGTAATGAGCAGATGGACAGATAACCTTTGGCTGGAAGGTTCATCCAGAGATCACCTTTGGCTCAGGGCCTGTTGTTCAGGCCTCACTCAGGGCCTGTTGTGCAGACCTTGGCACTTCAGGAACGAGGGTTAGTGGGGGGCTTGACACTGCTGGGTGACTGGCTGGACTGGATGAGCTCAGAGGTCTTTTCCAGCAGAATGGATTCTATAATACCAGGATTCTATCTGCTGCATTCAGCTAGGTCCATTACTTAGCAGCATTACTTTAGTCCAAAAGCCCCCTCTTGCTCAGCTCTTGTGGCCTGAGGCTTCAGCTCCTTCAGCTCCTGGTGCTGAGCTGCTCAAGCTGAAGGAGACCACTGGGAGAGAAGAATAAGTTCATTCAATTCCTTCTGGGACACGGAGAGGGGAAATGTGAAAACAGGAGCATTGTTTGGTGTGGCCTCCTCTCTGCTCTTCACACTTTCAGTGCTTTGACCCAGCCAAGAGCTTTCTCCAGGATTCAATGAAGCAGCTGTTCCTGCTCCCAGCTCTGGCTCTTCCCAGTCTCTGACCTTGACTGGTTTTGTCCCTCTTGCTGTGCCCTCTGTTCCCCCAGGGGGCTGCCCCAGACTGAGGGATCAGATGCAGGCACTGCTGCTGCTCCCTCGGGACCAGCCCCAGTTTGGTTGTTGCTGTCAGTGCCAGCAGAAGCCGTGGCTGGAGCAGCGGGTGCTGACAGTGCCCCAAGGCCCGGGGCTGGAGGGGTCCCTGGGCTGGGGCTGGGAGGGAGCTGCCCCTTGTTCTCCCTCTGCCTCCCGCAGAGCTGGGCCGGGCACAAGTGGGGCAGCAGAGCCAACAGGGAGCCTGCGAGTCTCTTGCAGCCGTGCCTGCTCAGAGTTTGGCCTTGGAGCTTCAGGTGGGCAAAGGCAGCTGCTCTGCTCCCTCTGCGTGTCCCCGTGTTCAGCACTGCTGCTCCATCAGTCTGTGCCCAGCAACGGGGAAAAGCCTCAGCCCTGCAGGGCCAGGAGCTGCCGGGCTCTGCCTGAGCAGCTCAGCCAGCGGGAAGGGAGCTGCTCCACACGGGAACCAGGAGCAAAGGACATGCCTTTTCTAGGACATGTTTTCTGTAAAAAAAACCAACAAAAACAACAAAAGCAAACAAAAAAACCCCGAAAAAAATATGAAAGATAAAAATTACCCCCAAAAGTGTAGTGAAGAATCTTCTGTAACACTGGAGTAAGAAAGAGGTAACTGATCTTTTGAAAAAGAGAACTCAGCTTTGATTTTAGTTCCTTAGTTTGTTCATGTGCTAGTGAAAAGGATCCATTAGCTGCCTTCCTTGAGAGATTTTATGGATGTTTTCCAATATTAAGATATTTTACACTGCAGTTAAAGGAATAGAAAATTGAAATACATGTTCTTCATGACTGTGTCTTGAGTGTAAAAATTTTGCAGTTTGAAACTTGGACCTAAATGATGAGTTTGGCGGGAGAAATGCAGCACTCAACATGAATGATCAGCAAGTCTCATTTATTGGTAACTCTGCAACCACTTATATAGCATCAATAATTAGGCTCATACATAGTGCAAAAGCAAGCTCATTCTTGGATATTTTTATTTAAGGTCAACTCCACCTAATTCAACATTCCTGTGATCGCTCATCTATGCTGAATTCACATTCTTCTGATCACAGCGTCCTGTTCTCAGTTAACAGTTATCACTAAGGCCTTCCTGACCTTGCAACATCTCACACCAACGGTACTCTATTGTCTCATTCTTTCCCAGCTAACTGCTGCATGGGAACATGACCTTTGCTCTCTAGCCATTCCTCTGTAATTCCCCTGTTTTCTTTTTGTACTAACAAAACTGTAGAAGTAGCCCTTTTCATCATGTTTTGCAAGCATTGCAGTATGGAAGGAATAAACAGTAACACAATCACAATGATCAATATAACAACAATTGCCATTTGTGCCAAATATTTTAACCATCCTGTGAGACCTAGGGATTGAAATCATTCCTCTAATGGATTTGTTTCCATGGTTAATATTTTCATATTGTTCTGTAGTTGTCGGAGACGAGCATGAATAGACACTGAATGGTCAGAAATATTCATGCAACACATCCTATCAAAGTCTTCACAGCCATGGCCCTGTGCTAATAGCAAAAAATCAATAGCAGCTCTATTCTGCAATACAGCATGCCTAACACTCTTCATATCCAAAAGCAAATCAGAGAAAACCTTTGATGTAATATTAAACTGTTTTCCTGTCCAACATGCCAGTCGTCGTAACTGTGTTAAGGCTTGAGCACTAGATACTCCAGGTGTAAAAACAGATGACACAATCACTGTAGGACGTTCCCAAAGTTCAACCTGATCCTTGCATTGTGGCCCCAATTGGAACACACTTCTCTTTGTTCGTAACCTGGTTCTATTGGCTCCTCATAGTTGCTGTATAGTGGGTGCAAACAATGTCAATTTCCCAAAATAACAAGGCCCTCCATAAATGTTTGCTGGCAGTCCTTGCCATGCACGATCTCCACAGATTAGAAAAATACCAGGTGGTAATTGTAGAGGTGAACTGCTAGAATTTACCTTGTGAGACCAATTGCCACAGTATGCATCATTATTTTGCAAATATAGTAAATTTTTGGAGAAACATTTGTACCATTTGGCCCATGAGACCTTTTTTGCATGATTGTTCCTAGCCCAATTGACAAAAGTTAAACAATAATTGCTAGGGGCTGAGCCTAACAGTCTTAACTCTCGTGGCTCTGACCCGGTAAGATTTAAACCTGTAGCAATGTACCAAATTTGAGCACCAATGGGATTTGCCTGAATTAAACCTGTGTCACAGATATTGATCCTGAATTTACCTGATGGAATTTCACATAATGTTTTGTTTGCTTCCTTGGGCATTTTCCAATTCTTTGTCCATTTTTTAAACATTGTGGCATTGAGTGAATCCTCTAAAGGTGCACCCACTAAACAAGTTCGAAAAGGATCCGAAGGGGTAGCCATTGAAAGGCAAAAATTATCTTGTCCAGTTTGATTGGCCCACATTATCCACATATTTTGTCTTTCATCAATGTCAATCAAGAGCCCTTCATTTCCCTTTATCATGGTAAACCACTACAACAACCGAATCAGAGATAGTCTCTTAAGGACTTTAAAAAGATTGTGGCAGTTCAGCCAGCATCTTGGCTGGATCCCATGGGAGATCTTGCTTCCCTTTTCTTTTACCCCTCTGCCTCGCCCGTCGATTCGGTTGCTTCGAACCACGGGGTGTTCCATCTTCTCAGCAGCAGGGATAACTTTCAGGGAAAGACCCTTTCTCTCGAGACTGCCGTTTTAAGAATTGCTCCCAATTTTTATTTTTTACCCCTGGAATATCACACCTGACCTGTGTAAGTGTTTTATAACAGTGTATTGTGGTTATTTCAATAATATACGGCAAAGGGGTATTAGGATGATAACAATAATTTTCTGGGTTTATCCCAAAAGCATAAATCTCCCACCATCTATCAGATCCTTTTTCAAATTGTCCTGTTTGTATACCTCCCTGTAATGCAACCTCAGTGAAATTTCTTTCAAAGTTGTAACACTCTGTACAAATCCCTCTTGGGGATCGACCCCACTTAGAATGTGCCCACCACTTTTCTTTACACACTTTACAAATGTAACATACAAAAGGATAACATTCACACTCTGGTACTGTATACAAGATTTGCATGTGAGAGTTCATCAGATCCCGTCTCTATGTTGCTGGTAGAGAGCGAGAAGTATCTGCAGAATTTTCTGGATCAGCTGAAGGTAAATCCCTGGGATCAGCAGGTTTAGTCCATCGGCTCGGCACCCAGACAGGCCCTGTGGGGGTAGACACACAAAGATAACCACGTCCCCAATACAGTACCTTGCTGGGACCTCCCCACAGTCCTGTTTTTGGATCTTTAAAAACCAATCAGTCTGCCCTAGCATTTCTTTCTCCTAAACCCACATCCCATTTGTGACTACAAATATGGATAATAGCAAAGGCAGCAGTCCTCAACTTTACTGCTCTTTGAAGCTGCAAAAACAGTTCATATAAACGAGGATTTTTTACTTCCTTTATGTCTGCTTTTTCAATACGTTCACTCACTCCTGCAATATATAAAGAATCAGTTACCACATTAACAGGACCCTTAAACTGCACCAAAACCCAAACAACAGCGACTAATTCCAGAGTTTGTAATGTGTCCTCCTTTTGAGCTGGAATAATGTGATGATTCCATTGTCCTTCTGAATTTTGCCATGTAGCAGCAGCTGTGCGAGATTTCTTTCCAGCATCAGTGAACACTGTTGATGCCCCTGGTAACGGCACAAATGATCGTTTGGGCTTTTCAATCCAATTCTGCTGGCCTATCCATCGTAGTGGTATTCGAGGCACCTCCTCAGTACTGACCACACTGCTGTTGTCAAGCAATGCTTCTTGCAGTGTGGAGCTGTGAATTAAATACCAGTCTAAAGTGTCCTTTTTTATTGGTATCTGAATGACAGCTGGATCTGCACCCATAATTTGTCACAATCGCTTCTACCTTTGTTTTATTAAATCTGCTAAAATTTCAATTTTTTGAATTAAGGTATGTCTCTGTTGTAGTGGTGGTAACGACCACTCTAATACCCATATCTCCCCTGTTTTCTTTTGTTGCTGTGTTCAAGCACCAATGAGATGTTGAGGTCCAAACCATTCAGTAAAGTTAATGTCCAAGTCTGGATCTTGCCTACAAACAACACCTGTCTGGATACAGTCCATTATTTTATTGAGAGCTTCTTGTTGTTCACTGGTGACCTGTATAGGTTCTGTAGGATCGGTACCTTTCAACAAAGGTCATAAGGGTTGTAAAAGTTCATTAGGAATACCCACAACAGGTTTAAGGCATTGCAAATCCCCCAGCAATTGCTGAGCATCATGAACAGTATGAAGTGACATGTTCAATGACAGTTTCTGAGGGGCAAAATACTGCTCAGTTAAAGTCCCCACGAGATATTTCCATGGGGATGACTGCTGTATTTTCTCAGGTGCAACAACCAGTCCATTCTGAAGTAGTTGTGTTTGAATGTCTTTAACTTGTTAATCTGCAAAAGGTTGTGACTGAGCAAAAAGAATATCATCCATATAGTGATAAATAATGGTTGTAGGCCATCGAACACGTAGTGGCTGCAAAGCATTATCAACATAAAGCTGGCACAAGGTAGGAGAATTACGCATACCCTGTGGTAAAACTGTCCATTCAAATCTCTTGTCTGGTTCTGCTCAATTTAATGAGGGCAAGGTAAAAGCAAATCTGCAAGTATCCTGTTCATGCAGTGAGATAGTGAAAAAACAGTCCTCTAAATCAATTATTAACAAGGGCCAATCTTTTGGCAACATTGCAGGATTGGGCAAACCAGGTTGTAGCACCCCCATTGGCTCCATTTGTTCATTTACTGCACGTAAGTCGTGCAGCAATCGATATTTTCCAGATTTCTTTTTTATAACAAAAATAGGGGCATTCCAAGGACTTGTTGGCAACTTTAAATGTCCTTGTTGATATTGTTCCAGCACTAATTGATGAGCTTGCTGCAGACTTTCCCTTTTTAAAGGCCACTGTTCAACCCATACTGGTTCCTGAATTATCCATTTAAGTGGGAGTGGGAAAGTCCAAACAATGGCCTCTACTCTAAAGGGTGCTCATTGGTCAAAGTAACACCAAGTTGGGACAAAATATCTCGCCCTATTAGACATTGAACCTTGTCTGGTAATGGAACAATTGACAAAACAGAATTGATGACCTTACCATCTAATTGAATCTGGATTTGAGGAGACCTTTTTGCCAAAGTTAAGCCTCCCACCCCTGTAACAGTAACCATACTGGACAACAAAGGCCATTCCTGGGGCCAATACTGTGGAGCAACAATACTTGAGTCTGTCCCAGTATCCAATAGTCCTTCTAATTGGTGGGATTCTCCGTTATAATTGGGAACAACTTTTCGCTTGGGTCGAGTGTTTAAGCCCAGGGTAAGCAATGTAAGTCCTCCTGTAGAACCAAATCCACCCGTACCCTGTAATTGATTTTTCAGTGGTGTCAATTGATGGGTATATTGTGGTAGTGGCACCAGTTGTGCAATTCGCTGTCCCTTATCAATTCTGGCTGGTGGTGCCAGTGTATATGCCATGATATATATTTCACCAGAATAGTCCACATCAATTACTCCAGGTAAAATAAACAATCCCATTAGACTAGCAGATGAACGTCCCAACACTATTGCACCCACAGCTTTTCCATTTATTATCACTGGTCCCATAATTCCCGTGGGAATCTTGTAGGGCTGAGATGTCAATAAATCCACAGTCACTGAGGCTGCCAGGTCCAGGCCGAGGCTCCCTGCTGTGGCAGGCTGGAGGGAAGTTGCACTGATGTTCCGGCAGCTGCTCTTTGTGTCCTGGCGCGGCGGCTTCTCACGCTGACCTTCCTGTTTCCTGATCTCCGGTGGCAAACACTATCAGTGTGGGTATTGGAGCGACACTGATTGCACCAAACAGATGGTACAGTACATTCCTTCCGAATATGTCCAAGGTTGCCACAGCAAAAACATTTGAGTCGGGAGGCTGGAATCCTGCCATTGTTGGTTGTAGCTGCTTGTAGGGGTGCAAGAGCTGCTAAAACCTGACTCTGATTTGATGCTAGTTCTTTAATTGCCTGGGCTAACATTGCCTGTGAGCCCACCGGTATATTAGACATCCTCTCTAATGCCTCCTCAATAGTCCAATTAGCATTTAGGGAATTTAAAACTGACCTGGTTGCTGGATTACAATTCTGTAATGCACATTGTCTTAATAATGCTCCCCTCATATATTCAGGAACACCTGCCTGTTCTATAGCTGCAGCCGCTTTATCAATAAATGCTCCAAATGGCTCATCTCGCCCTTGTTTAATACCCATATAAGATGGAATACCTCCTGCCTCCTTAATCCGATCAAATGCAGCTCATGCCAACCGCATTCCTTCTCTCAACTTACCTGGCCCCAAAATAGCTTGTGCTTCCACTTGACTATATGCTCCTAATCCCATAAGTTCTTCCAAAGTTAGCCCATGCAGTGGATCACCTGCCTGTCTTTGCACATTTACACTTTCTTGGCAATAAGCTTGCCAGTGTGCATTAAACAACAACTGCTGATGCTGACTAAGAATCAATTTCATAATACTCCTACAATCTGCAGGCAACAAAATCTGTGTACCCCACAAATAATCAATCATCTGTCTAACCGGTTCACTGGTCACTCCAAACTGACTGACTGTAGATCACAACTGTGATAACCATTTCCAATCTAAAGCTGTAATTTGAGCTTGTATTCCTCCCCCTTGCATCGGTGCAAAGGTTACAGGACATGCTACTTCCAATACAGCATCTGCTATTTCCTGATCTCCTTCTTGCAAAATATTCCGTGCCAACGTAGCCCATGTCTCCCTTTTTTTCCGTGCAATAACCTCACCTAACTCACGCCCTACCCCAGGGACAGATTTATTTCCCATAGGGGAGGATGGTAACGGTGCCGAAGGCTCCGTTCCAGAATCAAGGTTAGTAGGTGAAGGAATTGGAGATGGCACAAAAGGATTAGCAGCTGCAGCAGGGGTCAGTGACTGCGTGGGGGGGGTCAAGATTACTGTGTTCGTGGCGGGTGGCAATGGACACTCATTAATTCCCTCTAATAATCTATTTTTTGACATAGGTGCAGATGCCTTTGTGGCAGCTGCCTGTTCAGCCTGATACTGCAAAAGAACATTATGAACTGTCCGCCACAGTTTTCCCAATTTTTTAGCAGTTTTATCATCATCTAAAGTAGCTTCCCACAATTTATCTCCAAATTTTCGCCACTCATTTAATTCATGGACTGTATGGGGATTCTGAAAACAACCCTGAGCATACCCATAAGCAAGAAGTCCAGGGAGCTCCTTGCGCAAATCAAAGTCTTTAACCTGTCGCTTTTCTAAAAAGCAGGTAAATAAATCATATGCTGCTTACCTTTCCATCTTACCGTCAGCGCTGTTGCAGCCCCTACAAGGTTTCGGCAGCACGTTACGGCAGGACTCTCCTCTGAGGTCGCCTGGGGCGCGGCACCGTTGCTGTGTGATCAGGACTCTCCTGTGAGGTTGCCTGGAACGCGGCACAGCTGTTGCGTTTCACCGTCCTTGCTGCAGAGGACCCGTCCCCTGACACCACCTCCCTTGGCCGACTCCAACTCCTTTTTAAGGTCCCAAAGGTTCCAAAGGTCCCAAAGGTCCCAAAGGTCCCAAAGGTTCCAAAGGTCCCAAAGGTTCCAAAGGTCCCAAAGGTTCCAAAGGTTCCAAAGGTCCCAAAGGTTCCAAAGGTTCCAAAGGTCCCAAAGGTCCCAAAGGTCCCTGCTGTTCGGGCACCATTTGATGAGTTCGGCGGGAGAAATGCAGCACTCAATATGAATGATCAGCAAGTCTCATTTATTGGCAACTCTAAAACCACTTATATAGCATCAATAATTAGGCTCATACATAGTGCAAAAGCAAGCTCATTCTTGGATATTTAAGCTTGACTCCACCTAGTCCCACATTCTTGTGGTCTCTCATCTGTGCTGAATTCTCATTCTTCTGATCACAGTGTCCTGTTCTCAGTTAACAGTTATCACCAAGGTCTTTCTGACCTTCCAACGTCTCAAACCAACGGTACTCTATTGTTATTTAATTCTTTCTCAGCTAATTGCTGCATGGGAACATGACCTTTGCTAGCTAGCCATTGCTCTATACATGGCCAATCACAGAACACAGAGTTCATCTGATTGAGGTGAAATTTCATTCACCGGAGACAAAGTCAAATTGCCTCTTATTTGCTCAGCACTAAAAATCCATTTGAAGCTGGTTGCCAAGACTTGCTGCAAGTGCTGAGTGATGGGATAAAGCCCTGCAATGGCACCATGAAATGGGAGAGCTGCAGAGAAATCTCAAAGAATGGCATTTCCAAGCATTTTCAGGCGCTGATGTTCTGCTGCTGGCTTGGTGCTGTCCAAGGGGCTGATTGGAATGGTTTTAGAGGAGCTACGCTGGGCAGTGAAATGCACCTCAGGCAGAAAATGCATCTCTGGTGTCTGCAAGTGCCTTTATCTCCCATCATGTTCCTCAGCACTGAAATCCTGCAAGGACTGAGTGAATCTGAGGCTTTGGGAATGCCCAAGAGTGAGAGATTTTGGTGAGACTTGACTCAGGAGATGGAAGCAGCAGCAGCAGAAGGTGCTCTAATCTTCATCCTTGTGTTCTCCTGCATGCTGATGCATCATGAAGGAGGCAGGGATTCCATCAAGTACCTTCTGTATCTCCTGTGGCAAATTCTTTCATTTCTCAGAGTTTCAGGCATGTGTTGTGTGGCTGTGCTGCACCCCAGGGCCAGGCTCTGCCTCTCTTGGCTCTGGCTGCTGCTTCCAAGCTGTCCTCTGTGATTTGGATTTGCAAGCCACCTCTCTGACCAGCTTCCACTTTGCTTGAAAAATTCAGCACCATGTTGGCGGCTGAACAAGTCCCAGAGCTGGGGAGAAGGATTTGAGATGCAATTTGCATCCCAGAGTTGTTACAGTGGGGAAAATGTCACATCCCTCCTGTGCCTGGAGCTGCTAATCTTGTTGCAAACATTGAAAAGCTCTTCAGCTTCTCTCATTCTACCTAAATTTGATGACTGCTTTGATTTCACACCTCGTTCATGCAGGTTTTTCCTCTGTCCTTGGCTAGAATTGTCAGGCCTGAGAAATTTTGTTGAGCCTTGGGACAGCTCCCATCATCTCTCCCTGCTCCTAATGCTGCTTTGAATTCTCTTGGGAATGTAAGCATTGAGGGAAACTGGGGGGACTTTAGTGAGAGGAAAAGTGAGGCACAGAGGCTGAAGTGCAAATGCAGAGTGTGCAGGGTCAGCACAGTCTGCAGTGTTGTGGGGATTTGGGCCATGCAAACAGATGTTTCTTCTCTGGGAATGGCTGATTCCTTTGGTGTGTCTCCTCCTGAAATTGCTGTGCACCAGGGCTGGTGCTGGAGCTGCAGCAGCACAAAGTTGCCAGGGAGCCGTGTGGGAGCCAGTGGGAATCATTTCTTTGCTGCTTTGGATGAAAAGTTGTGACATGAATCTCAGTGTCAGGGAGGTGCCACGTTCATGCTGCTGCAGTGCCCACACACTGTGTCTGGAGACAGCTCAGGAGAAAAGGAAGAAAGGCCAGGATGAAATCCCATGTGCCACTGAACTCTATCAGAAAGTGCTTGGAGTGAAGTGTGTGAAGTGACTGGGGAGAGCTGGATAGAAGGGACAGCTCTGAGCAGTGTGTGGTACATCACTGACATCCTTGCAGTGATCTTTGCACAGAGATGAAAAAGTATCAGTTTGCATGGCCTGAATCTGTGGGTCTGGAAATTCTGTGTGTTGCACAAGCTGTGCTGAGCTCACCTGGCTCCGAAATATCTGAAATATCATCTCTGCACCTTAGGCAGGAAGAGCATCAGAGTTGTGAAGAGATGAATAAAAATCAGTCGTAACCCAGAAGCAAACCTTGGCAATAGACATGTGTGGCAGGTGAGGAGACTGAAAGCTTTCATTCTTGTC
This sequence comes from Cyanistes caeruleus, assembly GCF_971803275.1. Classification (NCBI taxonomy): domain Eukaryota; kingdom Metazoa; phylum Chordata; class Aves; order Passeriformes; family Paridae; genus Cyanistes; species Cyanistes caeruleus. Next base: position 305,010 of record NW_028255934.1, read on the forward strand.
CTGGGAGAATGAATTCAGCAATAAAAAATCCTGTCTCTTGGCATTAAAATACTTTAGTTTCAGCTCTGCCCCAGCCCATCAATGTCCCTGTGTGGTTGGGGGTTGTTCTTCCCCTGTAGCTCTCTGCAGGTTGGTGCTAATTCAAGATGTTCTGGCAGGTTCCAATGTTTTGGTGCCCGAGCAGGGAGTGCAGAACAGGGATTACAAGTGCTGACATTTGCTGGGCTAGAAAGTCCAAGGGACAAATTTGTGCCAATTAAGGTCTCCCCTTTAACTAGGAGGAACAATTGATGTTGTGCTTGCAGCAGAGTGTGGTGAGAGAGGGGGTTTCCAAAGGAAATCTTGGTGCATGTGGGCCAGAGGCCCCTGTGCTGAGGCTCCCTCCAGGCTGGCTCCAGCCCCTCAGGGTGCCCAGGAAGCAGGCTGCCCGCAGCCCAGGGCAGCCTCCTTAGCCCTGGGGCGAGCCAGGGAAGAGCCATGGATGAGGCTGAGCCCTGCTCCCATGTGGGATGCCATGGGACAGGGCCCACTGGGATTTGCCCCTCCAGCTACCAAGTGTGTGCAGAGAAACTGCAAGGAGAGGGTGAGCTCTGTCAGTGGGACCCCCTGTGCACAGGGAGCCCACTCCTGGGGTGGCTGTGCCAGCTCCCGCAGGGACATCCAGCCCTGGGAACCTGGAGCGAGTGGAAAGCACAACTTTGCAAATGTGCCCGAGGCAAATGCAAAGAGAACTGGGGTGTGAAAAACAAAGAATGTTTATTTGTAGAAGAAAAGGAACAAGAATGAACTACACAACATATTTACATTGTAAGAATATTGGTAACAACAACAACAAACTATAGAACCTATTTACCTAAGAACATATCTAACAAAACTACATGAAACGTATTTACAGAACACTACAGCAAACCCTAAAACATCTATCATGAACACAACAACTGTAAAACGTATATACAGCAGGGTGGCATCTGTGTCCGGGATGTGCCTCAGTCCTGGAAGAAAAACAAGTAGCACGGTCAGTGCAGTCAGGCATGGAGGGGTGTTCCATGTGCTGCCAGGCTGGGACACTGGCACAGTGGGACTCTGCTGCCAGAAGTGAGGCTGGCTGGGGCTGGGGGCTGTGGCCCAGGCACTGGAACAGGGCTTGTGTGGCCCAAAGCAAGCCCAGGCCAGGCCAGGGATGGCCAGCAGAATCCAGTGCATGGGCTAGCGTGTCCCTGAGCAGGGAGTGCCCAGCCCAGCCCCAGGCTGGCAGCAGGGGACCCACTCTGCTTGTGGGGAGCACCTGCCTGTTCTGCTGCTGGCATCGCTTTTCATCCCAACACCATGTCCTCCTCCTCGTCTTTTACATCAATATCCATCTCCTCAATATTGTCTTCCACGTCCACCTCCATTTCTTCCTCTGTCGCATCCACATCCATCTCTTCCTCTCCCGTCTCCTCTCCATCCACTTCCATTTTCTCTTCAGTATCCATCTGTGTATCCACCTCCATCTCCTCCTCTGTGTCTGTGCCAGCCTGCAGAGGTAGCAAAATCTCCCAGTGGGTCCCTTTCCCACACTATCCCACAGAGCTCCAGCCCAGCCATGCAGCTGCGGGGTGTCCACCTCCGTGGAATAGTACCACACCTTCTTTGGAGCAAATGCAGACATCCTGCAGGGATGGAGAGCAAAATGCACTCAACGGGGAGCTTTTGGGACTGCTGGGGGTATGAGGGAGCAGGTGACAACAAGGTGACAGGGGTAGGCCTGGAGCAGGGTGAAGAGCGTGCTGGCACAAGGAGCCAAGGGTTGTGTTGTGGCCGTTGCTGGATGCTGGAAGTTCTAGCTGGAGCGTGCACTGTGACATCAGTGCCAGGAGCCCAGGCCCAGGCTGAAGTGGACAAGGGAGACCGTAGAATGAATGATGGAATCCCTGGGTGCTTGGGCTTGGAAGGGACCCTAAAGACCATCTTGTTCCAAGCTGAGCAATCTTCCCCCAGAACAGGTTGCTCAGAGCCCTGCTCCCAGCTGGCCTTGGATGTTGCCAAGGATGGAGCATCCCCAGCCTCTGTGCCCAGCCTGGGCCAGTGGCCCAGCAGCCTGAGTGGAAAAGAGCAGCTGCATTAGATCCAACTTCAATCTCACTCCTGCAGTTGAAAGCCTTCTCCTCTCTGTGCCCATCTTTCCTAGAGCTGCAGGGAGGCCTCCCCAGCCCCTTCTCTTTCCAGGCTGAGCATCCCCAGCCCCACATGGACAGCACTCAGATCCGTGGGGGTCGAGGCTAAAGGGTGGCAAACGGCATCAGGAAGTGAGAGATGGAAGCTTTTGGAGATGGAAGGTTTGCCTCTAAATGGAGAAAAGAAATGAAAGTGGAGGGGAAAATGGTGGGACTCTGGCTCTGTTCTAACTGGGGAATATTTTCTTTCCTTCTTTTCTGTCATGCTGCCCCAAGTTTTGTTGTTTGAAAGGAGGTTTGGCAAAATATCCATTGTCTTCTCCATTAATAAAAAAATCCCACAAAATTCCAGCAAAATCTGACAAAATTCCCACAAAAATCCCACAAAATGGCAGAAAAATCCCACAAAATTCCCTAAACTTTGTGAAAATCTTACAAATTGCAGAAAAATTCCACAAAATTGCAGAAAAAATCCACAAAATTCCAGAAAAATTCCAGAAAAATTAATGAAAAATCTCATAATTCTTTAATTTTTCTTTAAATCCCACAACATTCTAGAAAAAATGGACAAAATTCAGCAAAAAACCCCAACAAAATTCCCTGAATCTCCTCAAATTCCCACAACTAAACTCCAAACTCCATCCAACAAAAATCCCTCAAAATTCTTGAAATCTCCTGAAAATCCCACTAAATTTCAGAAAATTCCACAAAATTCCTGAAAACTTTCAAAAAATTCCACAAATAATCTACAAAATTCAGCAAAAAGTAACTAAATTCTCTAAATTACCTCAAATTCCCACAAAATTCCAGAAAAACTGGTCAAAATTCCCTAAATCTACTCAAAATCCCAGCAAATTCCAGAACTATACCACAAAATCTCCTCCAGTTTTCAAAGACAGCCAGAAATAACCCTCAAAATTCCAGAAAAAATCCACAAAATTTCAGAAAAATCCCACGGTTTCCCAAATCACTTCAAAATTCCTCAAAATTCCCTAAATTTTCTCAAAATTGCTTAAAATTTAAAAAAAAAATCCTACAAAATTCTACAAGAACTCCTCAAAAATATTTAAATTTTCTCAAAATTCCACAAAATTCCACAAAAATCCCACAAAAGTCCACAAAAATCCAGGAAAATCTCACAGAATTCTTTAAGTCTCTACAAAGTCCCGCAAAATTCCACAAAAAATGTTCCAAATTCCACCAAAAATTCACAAAACTCCAGTAAAATCTGATAAAATTCTACAAAAATCTCACAGAATTCAAGAAAAATTCCACAAAATTGCAGTAAAATCTGATAAAATGACACAAAAATCCCAAGAATTCCACAAAATCACATGTAATTCTACAAAAATGCCACAGAATTCTTCAAATTTTCATAAAATCTACAAAAATCCAGAAAAAATCCCACAAAATTCCCTAAATCTACTCAAAATTTACCAAATTCCACAACTATACCACAAAATCTCCTCCAGTTTCCATAGATGGCCAGAAATAACCCACAAAATTCCAGAAAAAACCCACAAAATTCCAGAAAAATCCTTCAAAGTTCCACAAAAATCCCACAAAAATCCCACTAAATCCCCCAAATCTTTACAAAATCCCACAAAATTCCAGAAAAAATTCCATGAAATTCCCTAAATCTCCTCAAAATCCTACAAAATTTCAGAAAAATCTCACGGTTTCCCAAATCACTTCAAAATTCCTTGATATTCCCTAAATTTTCTCAAAATTGCATAAAATTCAAAAAAACCCTACAAAATTCCAAAAAAATTCCACAAAAATATTGAAATTTTCTCAAAATTCCACAAAATTCCAGAAAAATTCCACAAAAATCCCACAAAAGTCCACAAAAATCCAGGAAAATCTCACAGAATTCCTTAAGTTTCTTCAAAATCCCACAAAATTCCACAAAAAATGTTCAAAATTCCACAAAAAAATCCACAAAATTGCAGTAAAATCTGACAGAATTACTCAAAAATCCCACAGAATTCAAGAAAAATTTTACAAAATTGCAGCAAAATCTGATAAAATGACACCAAAATCCCAAGCATTCCACAAAAATCCCACATAATTCTACAAAAATGCCACAGAATTCTTCAAATTTTCATAAAATCTACAAAAATCCAGAAAAAATCCCACAAAATACTTTACATTTTCTCAAAATCTCACAAAATTCCAGAAAAAATCCACAAAATCCCACAAAAATCCCCAAAAATTCCAGAAAAAATCCCATAAGATTCCACAAAAATCTTACAAAATTCCCTAAATCTCTTCAAAATCCCATAAAATTATTTAAATCTTCCCAAAATCTTGCAAAATTCCAGATGAATCCCACAAAATTCCACAAATATTCTAAAAAATGCAGTACATCTCCTCAAAATTCCAGAAAATTCCCGAATAATCCCACAAAATTATTTAAATCTCCTCAAAATCCTCTAGAATTCCAGAAAAATTCCACAAAATTACCTAAATCTCATCAAAATCCCACAAAATTCAGAAAAAATCCACAAAATTCCACCAAAATCCCACAAAATTTCCTACATTTTCTCAAAATCCCACGTCTGATGGACTGACATTTCAAAAAACAAACACCTAAGGAAGTTGAAGCTGCTGGAGGCTGAGAGGAGTTTTTCTCCTGGCCCATAAGAGGCCATTGCTGAGAAGTGCCAGCAGTTTTGCCCATTGCAAAGTGCCATCAAGCTGGGAACAGCACTTGAAGCCCTAAGGCCGGCAATTTCTCTTGGCTCTCTTTGCTTTGCGCCTTTTGAAGAGGTAGCAGGGCTCGGCTTCAGCCTCCTTCCCCCCAGGCCAGCCAAGGCCACGGGAGGGGAGCGGGGCTGGCCGCAGCTCTGCGCTTCCCGGGGAGGATGGAGACTGGCAAGTGCCAGGAGCCCCTTCTCAGAGGCTTGGCTGGGCCTTGCACAGCGGGGCTGCCGGGCCAGGCCGCTCCCTGCCTGGCCTGCACTTTGTGCCGCTGCTCAGTTTCACCACAGGCTGCCACTAAAGGCAGGGAAAGATAGCAGCTTGCAGCTTTGTGCTCAGATAATGGCCACACTCCCCACAGCAGCCATGGGGAAAAATCATCTGTGTTCCTGAATGCCAACAATTTCATCCGATTTTACTGGAATTTTGTGGGATTTGGAGGAGAGTTGAAGAATTTTATGAGATTTTTCTTAGATTTTGTGGAAATTTGTTGAGCTTTTGTGGGATGCTTCTAGAATTTGGTAGGGTTTTGAGAAGATTTCAGGAATTTTGTGGGATTATTCTGGAGATTTGTGGGACTTTGAGAAAATTTAAAGAATTTTCTGGGATGCTTCTGGAATTTTGTGGGATTTTTTGGAATTTTGTGAAATTTTCTGAAATTTTGTAGGATTTTGAGGAAATTTGAAGATTTTGAAGAGATTTTTCTTACATTTTGAAAGAATTGGAGATTTTGTGAGATTTTTCTGGAATTTTGTTTGATGTTTCTGGAATTTTGTGGGATATTGAGTAGATTTTGTGGGATATTTACGGAATTTTGTGAGATTTTTCTAAGATTTGTGGGATTTTGAGGAGACTTGAAGAATTTGAGGGATTTTTCTGGAATTTTGTAGGAATTGATGGAGATTTTGTGAGATGTTTCTAAAATTTGATAGGTATTCGAGAAGATTTAGGGAATTCTATGGGTTTTTTCAAGAAATTTGTGAGATTTTGAGGGATTTTCAGAATTTTGTGGGTGTTTCTGGAATTTTGTGGGATTTTGAGGAGATTTAGTGAATTTTGTGGGATTTGTCTGGAATTTTTTGATATTTTGAGAAAATTTTAAGAATTCAGTGGGATGTCTCTGAAATTTTGGGGGATTTTGTGTGGGATTTTGAGAAGACTTGAAGAATATTGAGGGATTTTTCTTAGATTTTGTGGAAATTTGTAGAGATTTTGTGGGATGTTTCTGGAATTTGGTCAGGTTTTGAGAAGATTTAGGGAATTTTGTGGGATTTTTCTGGAGATTTTGTGAGGCTTTTCAAGAATTTTGAGGGATTTTGAAAAGAGTGGAAGCATTTTGAAGGATTTTTCTTATATTTTATGGAAATTTTTGTAGATTTTGAGGGATATTTCTGGAATTTGGAAAGTTTTTGTGAAGATTTAGGGACTTTTGTGGGATTTTCCTGGAATTTTGTGGGGCTTTTCAGGAATTTTGTGGGATTTAGAGGAGACTTGAAGAATTTTGTGAGATATTTCTTAGATTTTGTAGAAATTTGTTGAGATTTTATGAGATGGTTCTGGAATTTTGTGGGATTTTGAGAAAATTTAAAGAATTCCGTGGTATGTATTTGGAATTTTGGGGGATTTTGAAGAGACTTGAAGAATTTTTTGAGACTTTTCTTAGATTTTGTGGGAATTGATGGTGATTTTGCAGGATTTTTCTGGAATTCTGTGGACATTTGAGGACATTTTGTGGGATGTTTCCGGATTTTCGTAGAGTTTTAATAAGATTTAGGGAATTTTGTGGGATTTTTTTTCTGGAATATTCTAAGGCTTTTCAAGAATTTTGAGGGATTTTGAAAAGAGTGGAACAATTTTGAAGGATTTTTCTTACATTTTGTGGAAATTTTTGTAGAATTTGAGGGATATTTCTGGAATTTGGACAGTTTTTGAGAAGATTTAGGGAATTTTGTGGGATTGTTGTAGAATTTTGAGGAATTTTCTCTTGAATTTTTTCATATTTGGAGGATACTTGAAGAATTTTGAGGGATTTTTATTAGATTTTGTGGAAATTTGTGGATATTTTGTGAGATGTTGCAGGAATTTTGTTGGGTCTTTAGGAGATTTAGGGATTTTTGTGAGATTTTTGTGGAATTTTGTAGGATTTTCAAAAGTTTATTTTTATTTCTTTTGAATTTTATATGAATTAGAGATTTCGTTGGACATTTCTGGAATTTGGAACGGTTTTGAGAAAATTTAGGGAATTTTGTGGCATTTTTCTGGAATTCTGTGGGGCTTTTCTTGAATTTTGTGGAATTTTTCTTGAATTTTGTGGAAATTTGTGGAGATTTTGTGGGATGTTTCTGAAATTTTATTGGATATTGATTAGATTTATGGAATTTTGTGGGATTTTTCTTGAAGTTTGTGGACATTTGTGGACATTTTATGGGATGTCTCTGGAATTTGGTAATGTTTTGCGGAGATTTAAGGAATTTTGTGGGATTCTTCTGCAATTTTGTGGAATTTCTCTAGAATTTTGCGGAATATTTCTTAGATTTTGTGGGAATTGGAGATTTTGTCGGATGTTTCATGAATTTGAAAGAATTTTGAGAAGGTTTAAGGAATATTGTGACATTTTCTTGGAAATTTGTGGGATTTTCCTGGAATTTTGTGGAGTTTCTCTAGAATTTTGTGGCATTTAGAGGAGACTTGAAGAATTTTGTGGGATTTTTCTTAGATTTTGTGGGAATTGGTGGAGATTTCGTGAGATGTTGCAGGAGTTTGGTTGGGTTTTGAGGGGATTTAGGGATTTTTGTTGGATTTTTCTGGAATTTTGTGGGGCTTTTCCAGAATTTTGTATGATGTTTTTTGAATTTTGTAGAATTTCTGTTGAATTTTGTGGTATGTTTCCAGAACTTTGTGGGATATTGAGGAGATTTAGTGAATTTTGTGGGATTTTTCTTGAATTTGGTGGACATTTGTGGATATTTTGTGGGATGTTGTGTGGAAGCTAAGGCCCAGTGCTCGGAAGATATCGGGATGTAACGGAAAGATAGTAACCCCCCCTCCTCCACAGAGTATGGTAATGCTCCCTGCAATTGGCCAACAGCACCTGGCTGTGATGAAAGCAGATGGGACCGACATAGTGACCCTCGGTTATAAAATGTCAAATTCCCCAGCAATAAACGCCATTCTGCCATCCATCACATTGGTGTCGTGGGTAATGGACCGAGTGGCCAAAGATGCTGGCCACCGTGCTGTTCCTGGAACCAGGGTGTCTGCCTTGCTTAAAAGACAACAAATATCCCACAAAATACCAGAAACATCCCACAAATTTCTGCAAAATTCAAGAAAAATCCCACAAAATTCCCAAAGTCTTCTCAAAACCCTACCAAATTTCTGAAACATCCAACAAAATCTCCAATTCCCACAAAATCTAAGAAAAATTCCTCAAAATTCTTCAAGTCTCTTCAAAATCCACAAAAATCACACAAAAATCCCATAAAAATCCAGAAACATCCCACAAAATCTCCTCAATATCCCACAAAATTCCAGATAAATTCCACAAAATTCCAATATAATCCAAAAAAATTCAATAAATCACCTGAATATCCCACAAAATTTCAGAAACATCCAACAAAATGTCCACAAATTTCCACAAAATTCCAGAAAAATCCCACAAAATTCCCTAAATCTTCTCAAAACCCAACCAAATTCCTGCAACATCTTACAAAATCTCTACCAATTTCCACAAAATCTAAGAAAAATTCCTCAAAATTCTTTAAGTCTCTTCCAAATCCCACAAAATTCAAGAGAAATCCTCAAAATTCCAGGAAAATGCCACAAAATTCCCTAAATCTTCTCAATATCCCACAAAATTCCACAAACATCCCACAAAGTGTCCACAAATTTCCACAAAATTCAAAAAAAGCCCCACACAATACCAGAAAAATCCCCAAAAATTTTTTAAATTTTCTCAAAACTTCACGAAAGTCAGGAAACATCCCACAAAATCTTTACAAATTAACACAAAATCTAAGAAAAATACCTCAAAATTCTTCAACTCTTTTCAAAATCCCACAAAATTCCAGAAAATTCTAAAACATTCCATAAAATTCCACAACATTCCAGCAAAATCCCAAAAATTACAGAGGAATAAAAAAATATCCCTAAATCTTCTCAAAACCCTTCAAAATTCCAGCAACATCCCACAAAATGTCCACAAATGTCCACAAAATTCATGAAAAATCCCACAAAATTCCCTAAATCTTCTCAAAACCCTGCCAAATTCCAGAAACATGCCACAAAATCTCCACCAATTCCCTCAAAATCTAAGAAAAATCCTTCAAAATTCTTCCAGTCTCCTCAAAATCTTACAAAAATCCCACAAATTTCCAGAAACATCCCAAAAAATCTCTTCAATATCCCACAAAACTCCTGAAAAGCCCCTCAAAATTCCAGAAAAATCCCACAAAATTCCATAAATCTTCTCAAAACTCTACCAAATTCTGGAAATATCCCACACAATGTCCACAAAAGTCCACAAAATTCAAGAGAAATCCACAAAATTCCAGTAAAATCTGATGAAATTAGTGCTCAGGAACACACATCATCACAGAATGATTATATGAAGGTGCTTCATTGAAGAGCTCTGGGTGTCAGGGGTACACAGACCCAAATCTGACCCATCTTGCTTTTGAGCTGAACATGTTTTATACTCTATCGTTATACAACTTAGATATTAACAATTAAACTTACATTGTTCTATTGTATGCATTGTTTTTGCCCAAGCATGGATTTCTCGTGATCCCCCCCAGCTTCCTAACATTGTTCCTCATGTTCTTTAAACAATAATTATATCTAATCACATCTAACAATTGTGTCATTTATCATATATTGATTACACAGGTGCAGTTTCACATGATCTTTAGCAAGCACAAGGCCTAACATTTCCAGGGCCTACTTGTCCCACGTCTTTCCAAACCCAACTTTCTAAGTCCCCAGATTTTCTAAGATTTTAAGACCTTTTACTCTCAGTTCCATCTGATCCACCTGTGCCTTTTCCTTTCTCCAGAGAACGATCAAAAAGCTCTGCTGAAGGCGGCGTTTCCCGGAGGAAGCAGTGGCCCATGGGCAGCCTCTGCTGCAGGAAGGGAGGCCATGCCAGGCACAGTCACAGGAGGTAATTGCTGTGCCTCTGGGCCTGAGCCCTGCTGAGGCTTGAGCTGCCATCTCTGCTGCTTGGCTGTGCCTGCCCTTCAGGGATGTTGCACAGAGCATGGAAAGGGTATTGAGAGTAACCAGAGCCAGCCCAGAGCTCCCCAGGCCCCTCTGCAGCTTTGGCCATGTCCATTGACATCTGGCTCCCACAGCCTTACCCAAACCCCTCGCAGTGCCCAGTTCCCTAAGGCAGAAGGGGATCTCAGCGCACCATGGAATGGTTCTGATGTGTGCTGCCTTCTAGATTGGGACCATGACATGGATTATCTGAAAGTGCTGGTTAATGGTGGCTTGAAGACCTTGCCAGACGCTGGAGGCAAGTTCTCTATGTCCCTTTCCACACAGAATAATCAGTGTCAATGTGGCAAGAGCACTCTCACGTTCCATTTCCCTTAAGAGTCTGAAGGTTGATGGATTCTGGAAATGTCACCCTGCTCCCTTCTGGAGCCCTGAGTGATCCCACAGCATTGCTGTCAGTGGGAGGAAGGAGCATTTAGCTGTCAATTTTCTTCCCGTGTGCAATGCCAGTGTCTCCTTCCATGTGCTCTGTGCAGCCACGGAGAGGAGCAGAGAGGGAAGGGGCCAGGCCCAGGGCTGTGCCCCAGGGCTGTGCCTTGTGTGGCTCCTTTGCCAGCCCCAGGGAGCCTGAGCTGCTCCCACTGCTGCTGCCAAGCCCTGGCCCTGCCTGGGGCTCAGTTCAGAGCTGCTGGCAGCTCCAGGGAGTCCTTTCTCTCCTGACTGCCATGCAAGGGGCTCTTTCCATCCCAGTGTGGGCCCACTGCAGGCACGTGGTCCCCCTGCTCCTGCTCCGGAGTGCAAGGCAGAGATGAGGGAGTGCCTTGGAGGGCACCAGTCACCCAGGTGCACTCACTGCCACTCCAGCCTGAAGGAGAATTTTCAGCAGTGTCACGGGAGCTGTTCTGCCCTGCCTTTCTTTGCAGATGAACTTGATGATGAAGATGATCTGGATTCCCAGTCCATATCAGTTACTGAGCCTGATAATGAGGAAGATGATGAGGGTAGGTCAAAGCCTTTCCTTCTGGGAGACCAATGGAGGAATTCAAACATCTGGACATAATCCTGAGTGATCTGGAGAGATGCCGTGGTGGATCCATGTCCCTCAGCCTTCTCCTGAGACTCAGCAGCCGGGGGCTTTCTCTGCACATCTGGACACGCCATGCCCAGCACAGCGGGAAGGGATCCATGGCAGCCTCGCTGCTCCACTGCTGCTTTCCTGGCCTGCAAGGCTTTTTCCCAGCCTGGCCTGGCTGCAGCTTCTCCCCAGCCTCTGCAGGAAGGCATTTAGCATCAGCTGACAGGGAGCCCAAACAGCAGCACAGGCGATGCACACCCTGAGATCCCCTGCAATTTCCCGGTCTCAGGGTAGATCAGATGTAGGGGCTGTTTGGAGGATGGAGGGCCGTGGAGCAGCTTCAAAAGCCTGGGCATTTTCCTGATCCTTATCCATGTTTTTGCAAAGTATTGCCTGGACAAGACCAGCATAGCACAGAGAAATTGTGACATGCAAGCTCAAGGGCTTGAGCAGTCTTGTGCCAAGGGGTGGCAAGGTGCCTGCAGGCCCCAGCTCTGGGGGAAACAGAGAACGTCCTGGCTGTATCCAGCATGCTGCCAGCTCAGCAGTGGAGCACAGCACAGGCTCACGCTGCCCATTGCTCCCACAGATGCAGCTGGCACCACAAGACATGCTCAGAAGATCTGGGAGAGCATGAGAAGAGTTTTCTACCAGGGAGCACATGGTTTGACTAAGTTAATGGCCACTGTGGCTGGTGGAGCACTTTTCCTGATGATGTGCTATGCTGGAATCTGGTATTGCTAGAAGAGAAAAGGGTGAGTGTTTTGCTGATCTCGGCCTCAAGCAGTTGGGAAGCACTCCCAGTGAGGCTGCTGTGCACTTGTGGCTAGTCCTTAGTTGCCCAAATAACTCTGCCGAGAGTTCTGCTGCTGCCCAGGGCTTTCATTGGCCTCTTAAATGCTGGGCCTTGTCCTGGGGAGCCCGCTGGGGCTGCAGCCAGTGCTGGCTGCCACTGAGGCTGCCTGGCCAAGAGCAGCCCCAGGAGCAGCGGGCAGAGGCAAAGCAAGGTGGGCAGGAGAAAGAGCGGGGACGAGATTGCCCTTGAAAGGCAGAGGCGCTCTGGGGCCCGCTCCTGGCCAGGGACCCTGCCCAGAGCCATCCCCTGCTCGCCAGGGCCTTGAGGGGCAGCTGTCCAGCTGGGCCAAGCTGTGCCAGCAGCTCCAGCCGTGCTGGGGAGCCTTGGCCGCTCTGGGCCCTGCTGTGCAGGAGGGTCCCTGCGTGCCAGCGGCAGCTGGGGGCCTCAGCCACCTCCTCTCTCCACAGGAGCACCTCTGCACCTTCAGAAGAGCAGCCAAAGACTTTAATCACCGAGAAGCTGACCTGTCATCCCCGCTCTTCACCTCTGTCTCCCTCTGCTCTGCTGTGGCTCCATCCCTGTCTTGAGGGCGTCCCAAGACCCACACCTGCAAAGTGAGAGCCTCTGCCCCTGAGCCTCCTGGCCCTGGTCCCTGGCCAGGACTGAAATTGGGCAGCCCCTGTCCACCAGAGCAGGGCTTGGCCCATGGTTTTTGTTCCAATAAAGAGATGGAGCTTTCACCTCAGTGTCTGGCTGGTACCACCAGCAAAGCCCTCATGGCACCAGCCCCTGCTGAGCTCCATGTCCAGGAGCAGCCGGGTGTGCCCACAGTGTGGGCAGGCAGGAGCCAGGCAGGGGCTGCCATGACCAGTGGTGGGGCCACGAGGGGCTGGGGGAGCCCATGCTGAGTGTCCCTGGGCTGTGGGGGCACATTTCCTTCAGTGGCATCACCTGGGCCTGTACCTCATGAGGCACCCAGGGCTAATTTGGGCTCTCTGCTAAGGTGTGCAGGGATCCCCCATGAGGTGTGCAGTGGGGTTAAATTGAGAGGGTTTTTAACTCTTCTCAGCACAGCAAAGGGGACACTCTTGGCTGAGGTTTTGCAGAGCTGGGAGGAAGCCTCTTGCGAGCCCTTGGGCCCGGCCTGTGGGCACAGCGGGCAGGCAGAGCCCATCCCTTGAGGCCAGTCCGGGCTGCTCGGGCCGGGCCGGGCCGGGCCAGGTGAGGGCCCCGGCAGGGAAGGGCCGTGGCCGTGGGCTCTGATGAGGCTGCCGAGCTTCACCCTGGCCCTGTGCTGCGGCCAAACACACATTTACAGCCACAGCCATTCTCTGGGGCACAGGAGGCACCCGGGGCTGGAACTGAGGCCATGGCTTCTCACCCTGAAGGGAGGATGGCTCTCTTGGTTTGGAGGGCACAGCTTAGATCCCAGTTCCCTTTGTAAACCTGCTGGGGAAGTGTGGAGGGGCAGAGAGTTCCAACCCTTCTCATTGGGAAGTGTGGCTGATGCTGTGGGGTTTTTCAATTTTTTGCCCTCTAAATTTGTGTCCTGGCAGAGGGTTAAGTTTGCTTGCTCTCACAAAGGCCCTTTTCTTCTTGGTGCTCAGTGGGACTGCAATGCAGCCAGGGTTGAAGTAGGATTTGCGGCCGCTTGGGCCATGATTGTGGGACACCGTGTGGGACCTGCTACTTTTGGCTGTGATTTGTGGTGCTGCTGGTTCAGGCCTTTTACAGTAACTGACTTCAGTTCCTTCATCTTGTCACCAAAGGTTGGGAATAAATCTCTTGAACACCCCTGTAGTATTAAGAGGCAGGCATTGCTTTCTTGAAGTGCTGCATGCACAGGCCATGGGGATCACAGGGCCTTCTTGGTGGGGTCTTCAGGGAGCCTGGTGGTCATTGAGGGAGGAAGCTGATTCTACTGGAAAAAAGAGGGTTTTCCATGTGTGGAAAAGAATAACCTCTCATTTCCCCATCCCTTTCTGTACAAAGTTATACAGGCAAGTGCATTCAAATATCTCTTTCTGCATTGTCAGCGTATTTTTCTTTCGATATCTATCTGTCTATCTATCTATCTATCTATCTATCTATCTATCTATCTATCTATCTATCCACCTACCTACCCACCTACCTACCTTACTAATCTATTTCTATGCATGAGGTTTTGTTACTTTATAAATTATGACACTTCTATTGAGAGCTGGAAAATGATACCATCCATGTTTGATATAGCAAAGTTTGGGTTTAGGAACACACAAGAACTGTGATTTCTTTCTTGCTAGACATATGCTGGCTTGTTTAGATTGACTATGAACTGATAGCCTGCAAAGCTGGAAAATGCCTGGTTGCCATTGCTGTGATATCCTTTAAAATCCTTTTTTCATTTTTATTTTTTTCTTTTGTGCTGGTTGGTAAATACCTTTCTTCCTTAAGCTGTGTGCTGGCAATATTGGAGGTAGAAAATAACAGAATACTGTATCTTTTAGATACTTGATAGCTGTCCTGTGAAATTTTATTGTAGTATGTTCTGTCTAATACCCACTCAGAATTAAATCAGCTGGTCAGCTACTGAGCACAACTTACTGCACAGCTGCAGCTCATGTTTCCACAGTGCAAGTGGCTTTTTCTTCTTCTGTACGTGTATCAAACACAATCAAGTGCAAGGCTGCTGACAGAGGAAAGAGCCTTGTTTAGTGGAGCCTGGACTTTGGGAAGGTGGTAGCTGTTAGATCAACACCCAGCAAACTGCCTAAATTCCTTTTTGTGACTGCTGTCTGGTGACTTTGGCCTGGCTTCTTGAGGAGGTTCAATTTTCATTTAGAAATGGCACGAGAACACTCCGTGTGTTCCCGTGGAGCCAGGGCTGTCCCAGGACACATGGAGCTGGGACAAAGGGCACATTGATTCTCATCTCAAGAAGCCACCTGAGCTCCTCATGGCAGCAACCCCACGCACTGCTAATGGATCCATTACAATTAACTCAGCACACAGCTTGGAACTTGAAGCTCTGACATACGGAGCTTGTTCAGTTCTGCCATGGAGGAATGGAGTTTGGAAACAAAGAGGTTTAGCAAGGAGATCCACGCACAGCTAAACTGTTTGTACTCTAGCGAAGGAAGTCTTAGGATGTAAACCCTCACCCATCCTCTGGTTTTACCCCTCCAATGAGCCAAATTCTTGGTCTTCATTCCTGTGTCAGTAGGAAAATATGACAGGGAAGTGGAGATTTTCCTTGGCTTCTTCAGCTGGCCAGCTTGTAACCTCATCCTCTGCCACAAACAGGAACAGACAAACTGGGATTTTGTTATGAAACTTACTTGGTGTTTGATTTTACCCAGAAGTAACTGAGATTCACTGAAATATTTACAAGCCATAAATGATGGATTTTTTGTGGTTGCTAGAATCTTTCAGATTTTACAACTTTTCTGCTGCACGAGAACCTGGCACTTGCAGAACTCTTGCCCCATGCACTTCTCTAGTGCTTCTTGCAGAGAAGTGCTTTGCGATTAATCAGGATGAGTGCCACGTTCACGCGTGGTTTATGGAGCCCACAGGACAGGGAATTGTCTTTGCTGAGGGCACTGGCTGTCATTCCAACACCTGCATCACTTTTTCTACAGTAATCCTTGTGAGAAAGGTTGTTCTTTGCCATAGAGATTTTTAGTCCACATTTTTTATCTCAAACATCCAAAAGTTTTCCATCTCACAGGTTTCTGATGCTGATTTTTCCATTCCAGTCTGTTGTTGGCCTTGTCAGGAAAATTCATCTACAAACACCAGAGGTTTATGTCTAAAAAGGAGACAGAGGAGTCCTTTTACTTGATTTGAATAAAGGGAGAGGCCATGGGCCATTCTCCTGGGGTCTCTCAAATTTTTGGAGGACACAGCCTCCTTTTTATCCGAATTTCCCAGCCACGTCCCTGTCTCTTTCCCCACTGGCTGAGGTACTTGAGAGGTCCAGACTCCCCGGACTGCCTGATACCTAAGATTCCCCTCTAATGTATAACCCTCCTTCTTCATTTTTAATTCTTATGGAATTTATGGTTTTCCCCCATTGTTTCTTTCATCTTTCAATATCAAATTTCATTTATCAGCGAACTTACAGTTTGTTTGTAAAGGCAAATATCTTTCTTCCATTCATCAATCAGAGGAATCCTTCCCATTGTTTCTTTTATCTCTCAGTGCTAGTTTTATTTACCAGCAGACCCACAGCTTGTTTCTAAAGACAAATCTCTCATTCCTCTCAACCTCTCTTTTTAAAAAAAATTTCTTACTAATTGTCTTTACAAACTTTAGTTATCATTGACTTTATTTCCTATTCCTCGATTTTTTTTTTTGTTTTGCAATTATTTGCAGTGACATCAATTTCTGTCCTTTTGTAGCTATTCCTGGATTAGTAGCTATGGCTACTACCTGCATCCTTTTTAGCACACGTTTAAGAAATTGTACTAAGCAAGGGATCATGCATGCTAAAAAGATTAGAGTTGCTACAGCACAAGAAAAGCATTTCTTAAACCCACAGTTTACTAGATAACCACGAAAACATATCTTATTCTCATTCTTTCCATGTTTGGACTGATACATGAGTTAACTTTCCCATTGCTTTTGTAATTTGTTTCACCACCTTTTAGCTATCATTTAATTTGCCCCACTCTCCCTTCTTCTGCTGACAGTGTTTGCATTTCTAAGCTCTCACACGAAGCTTCTACCTGCAGTTCCATTTAAATCTGTTTTGTTGGATCTGGACCAGAACCTATTACAAAGGATTTGAGTTTTGTTTCAGTGTTGCTACTTCTACTGATCGTCGTGGACAACACGTGTCCGGGTTATGGAATTGTTTTGGGGGCAGCTTAAAAATAAGGGCTCCAAAAAACCTTCTCTTTCCCCTCTGCTTTATAGCCTTCAAAATCTTTTTGGTAATTATGGAAGGAACACCTTGCTTAGCTGCTGGTAGTGAACTTAACAAACATTTGATTCTATTTGCCTTGATATCTGAAACAATTATAAGGAGGGAAGCTGGGGGTCTAACACTCTGAACCTAAAGTCTGGTCAGAAATGCTTTTTCCCACGTATGTGCTTCTTGTTCTATTTAGACAATAAATGCTTTTTTCAGAAGAATGAAGCCACCATAGACTTCGTTCTTCATCTCAAAATCTTGTTTATTATGGACTTAACTCGTTGTTTAGGTTTGACTGTGCTGGGCAGCCACGGCCAGTCTTCAGATCTTCCTGGCCTTCCACAGACTTCACAATTTTTCAGGTAAAAGGATTTGCTACTTCTTCTCTTATGGTTAAAAATTACTTTTCTACTTTTGGTTTCAACTTCAAGTGGCTGACAATATCAAGGTAAGATTATTAAGGCAGACATTTTAATGGTGTAATTTAATTTCCTAACTTAACTTTTACTTTCATGTTGTCTTTACACGACCTGTAAAGGCGAGTGAAGGCACAGAAAGAGCTTTAACATAAAGAAAACAATGACAGTGAGGATTGGCCTCTAATGACTGGAGATTTGAGAGAAGGGATGCCCACACAAACTATTTCAGCAGCCAGGCTGTGGGAGGCACACGGGGCTTCCCCTGATGTTGATGGCCTGGTTACTGCTCCAGTCCCCTGTTGTGGAGCATCAGTGGCAGCCTGCCGAGCTTCTCCTCTAGCTGAGATGTCTGAATTTCTGGGGCCTTAGAGACCTTGACTCGAGAGGGATGGCTCTCCCCGTGTTCAGCTCTCCTGACGGCTGTTTCTGTGCTCAGCAACACTTGCACAGGTCTACACTACTTTGCTGCTGCTGCTGCTGCTTCTCTCTACTCCTTCACTAGGACTCAATCTCCTGGCTGGATGTTGTGAACAGCAAAGTCTAAAGGCAGGCTCTGTGCTAGCTGAGCTTCTTGTCAAAGAGCTTTTACAAGAGACACTATCCAGGCTACATATTGTTTCCAATAGATATCCTTTATCCCTACCCCCAGGTAATTCTCAAGGCTGAGGATTACCAGGATAAGGAATTCTAAACAGCAGTTCAAAGGGAGATAATTGAGTATCCCCACTGGGTCTGGCCCTTCTTCTTGCCCAAGCCAGTGGCAAGAGCCGGCATCTTAGTTTCTATCACCAGCTTCAGAAGGTGTTTCTTTATTTCCCCATTCATCTTTTCATCTCAGCCAGAACTCTGGGGGTGCCAGGGGCTGTGGAGGTTCCATTGGATCCGTAAAGCAGTCAAAACTCTGAGACATAAACTTTGAAGAATTTAAGATTTTAGAGAAGCTGAGGCCTTCATTAGAAAGAAGCCTTGCTAAATCTAAATAAAATAAATAGATGGGCCTTGCTAAAATTAAAGGGAGCTAGAGAAACTTTGCTAAAATTAGAGGTTAATCATTGGCTAATAACTAATTGTCTGTCAACTCTATGCTTGTTCAGCTGGGCTTATAATGAGAAGCAATGAATCTGGTAAGGAACTTGAAGAACAGAAGAGAATTGCAAATCAGAAACTCCTGGAAGACATGAAACTAGGAGCCCAGCCAAGGGTCCATTTGTCACTTTGCATTGAAAAGGTAGAAAGGTCAGAAGGAGGAAGAGCCATATCCCTTCCCTCCCTTCTCTCACCCCTCCTCATAAAAGGACCACCAACTCATTTCAAGGAACAAACTACGCATGCTTAATTGCTTTTTTCCTAATTAGCATAGGAAGCAAAGTGTGGGTGGCAACGGGGTTATGAATATGCATTTGTGTTCCATATTTCTGGAAATAAAAAGCCTGTATTCACCTGTATTCGGGGCCATGTGTATTAAGGGGTGATCTGACACATCGGCCCAGCGCTGCTAATAATCATACACTTTTTAACCCTAAACCAGTTCAAGAGTCTTTGTCTGTCTCAGTTGGATAGTGATACTAGATCATATCCATATTTTAGTAAATCAGTCTTAGAATGCAGCCAAAAATTGCATGTGGAAAAAGGAAAAGAACTGGTGGGTTTGGGAAGATGAGGATGGATTTTGTTAACACCACATTGGAAACAGCACCAAGAGAAGGAACAATTGTTTTTGGAATGCTCCCATGTGAAGGTACAGCAGGTTTTAGTCTTGAGCTCAGGTTTGTTTGTGCAAGTGAAACAACAAAAACAACAATGATGATGATAATGATAATAATAATGATAATAATAATAATAATAATAATAATAATAATAATAATTATAATAATGATAATAATAATCAATAATATATATTTATATCCAAAATTAAAAATTGATAATGTGCAATAATGTTGACAATACTAATTTGTGAGCTTTGGTTGCTCACTGTAACACTAAATACCCTATAAAAAAGGACTAGCAAAGGCCCAAATGTCAATGGTAAATTTTGTGAATTGTATACACAGAATAAAGGAGGAAGGGGTGAAGTTGGCTGTTTTTATATGGTTTGCTGATGCTGTGATGTGGAATGCTTTGTCTGTTCCTGTGAAAAATACAGAGATTAAAACTGCTGGGTTTTTCATGTACCACACTATCCACAAGCTGCAGGATTGGTTCCATGGCTGGAGAGGCTGTTAAAAGAGCAGCTGATAAAATGAGGAGATGGGAACCTGTCCCGGTGGAGAACCCATCTCCCAGATGGGCTCCATGCCCTTAACAATGGGCCCACTGGGAAATGGAAACCCCTGGGTGTGCACGGCTGCACCCAATTTGCAAACACAGCCATGGACAGTGAGACTTGGACTGCCTGGGAAATTGTTCTGGCTGTGATGGCCCCTGCCAGGGCCACCCCAGAGGCTGCAGGGCTGGACCTTCATGCACTGGAATTCATTAGGAGAAATCAGAAGCAAATGACAGTTTACAATGCAGGAATAAGAATTCAGATTCCTCCAGGACACTTTGGTTTGATAACTGCTCACTGGAGCTTGGCCTTGCAAAATGTTCATGTCACTGGAGGAAAAATTGATGCAGATTATCAAGGAGAAATTGAAGTAAGTCTGTTAAACAATAGTGAACAAGATTTGGTTTTCCACCACAATGCAGGGTAATACAGTTATCAATATTGCAGTTTTAAAAACAATTGTAAAAAAAGGACATCCACCTCAAATCACCTCCATTTGTGGAGATAAAAGGTATGGATCCAGCAGTCTTAATAAAGGAGCCAGAGTGTGGGTCCAGAGGCCAAATGGCCCTCCCGAGCCAGCTGAAGGAACACCTCTGGGCAAAGACAACACTGTTGGAATCCTGAGACCTGGGCAGGAACAATGGGAATATGTCCCTGCAGCCAAGTGTTCTCTGCCAGAACAAGTCGATGGGATGGGATATTGTTTTACAGACCCTGCCAGACCAAATCTCCCTGTTTGCCCCAACGGCCCCTTTGGAAAATGCTCAGATCCACGGGGCTCCATGTGAAGGCTGATGTGACCCTGAGGGACTTCCACACCAATTCCAGCCAGGAGCCTGGCTGTCCCTCAGGGACTGGGACCCGGCACCTCTCCAGCCGAAGGGAAAAGGACCCCAGCAAGCCTTATTAGCCACAGACAGCGCAGTAAAGCTGAACAGCAAAGGACCTTGGGGACATTATTCTGGAATTCAAAAAATGCCAGCTCCATGGACAACAGAATTATTGTTCCTAACGTGAATGAGAGTGAGGAAAAAGAATGAGTAAGCTTGTGATGGTAAAGCACAGAAATCCTTTCACATTGTGGCCTCCAGCTAGAACAGGGCTTGGTTTCTCATGAAGGGAAATCTCAGTCAATCCTGTAAAACTGATAATTGCATTCCTGTGTTCCACAGCACAGTTTTCTGTCAGTGTCCCTGCACTGGATCCGTTACGAGTCAGAGCCCATTGACAGAGTTTTGGCCACCCCACAGGGTGAGCCCTGCGAGGGAACCCCATTCCTCCCAACCTGAGCTGAGAACATACCCAGCAATTAGTTACATTGAGCATTTTGGCTACTTGAGTTTTAAATTTTCAAAATAATTTTGATGACTAATGCCTTGATTAAACTTCAGAGGTGTTTCTGGCAAACAAAGATCCTGTCTGACTCTCAAGATACAACTTACAGGTGTTGGGGGTTAGGTGTCCTTTATTTTCTATTTAGTTCTGGCTTGCCTGTGGAATTTTTACTCATGACTTGCAGGGAAAACTTAATTGCGGGTACCTGGTGGGTGCTTGAGGAAAGATAAAGAGTTTGGCTGGGCCCAGGGGGGGAAGGGGGCAGGAAAAGGGGAGGGTGGGGACAGTTTGGTGTCTTCTTCAGCTTCGGAGAAGAACACTTTGGGTGCAGAGCTGTTGTGGTGGGGAGAAGGGAATTTCGCCATCACCCAGATGGAGCTGCTGCTTCTTCTCCTTCTTCCCTCTTCATTGGTGGCCTCGCACCCCCTGTCCTGCCGGGACATGTGGCAGTGCCAGCCACCGCCACGGAGCTGCTGATTCACCTCAGCCACTGGCCCAGGATCTCAGCTCATCCCTGCTGTTCCCAGCTGAGTGTTCCTCAGAGCCCTGCAGGAGCACCAGCACTGACTGCCAACCCGAGGGGGTTTGTGAAACAAAGCCTCTCCTCCATCCTTTCCCGTCTCAGTCCAGAACGCTGTCACAGGGTCCCTGGCTCTGTTTTCTTGCTAACGCTGTAGTTATTGTTGTTTGTTTGCCTGGTTATAAATATTAGTAAAGAACTGTTATTCCTATCCCAAGATCTCTGCCTGAGAGCCCCTTGATTTCAGGATTATCATAATTCGGAGGGAGGGGGTCTACGTTTTTCATTCCAAGGGAGGCTCCTGCCCTCCCTAGCAGACACCTGTCTCCAAAAACCGAGACATTTGCATGAGAAAATTTTACAAAGTTTTCAATAAAATTCTTATTGATAAATTTGCCTCCATTTCATTTCTAACAAGCTGTTCCTAAAGATCCCATCAGGCTGTCTTAGACACTTTGGGCAAGGGATTCCTTCCAAGCTGTGCCACTTGGGGGGGGGGGATGTGGGCGGCCCCAGGGCGGAGGGCAGGGTGTGCAAGGGCCCTTTGTGACACGCTGCAGCACAGTCACCGTGGGATGGTGGCAACGGGAGCAGATGTCAAAGGGCCCTTTGTGACACGTGCTGCCATAGGAGCTGGCGGTGACAGGGCCACGCCACAGTGCTCGGTGCACGCGACGGGTCAGGACGCGCCAGAGCGGTGCTGTGAGGAGCCCCCGCACAGCGCACTCCTTTGTGTCGGACCAGGAGCTTTTCTGAAGCACTGTTCCTACAGGTGACCTTGAGGCCAGACCACAGGTCTTGCTGACCTGTGGCCTTGCTGAGCCTTCCTTCTTAAGGTTCTCTTGAGGGCAGACCGTGGGACTTGGTGACCCGGAGCTTTTCCGACGTGTCGCCCATCCCTGCAGTCTCTGCCCTTGAGACCAGACCACAATCCCTGTCGAGGAGCCTCCTGTCCTTCTGGCACGAGCCCTCAAGACCCAAGTGCAGGACTCACTGTCTTGCAATCTTGCCAGGACTTGAGTCTTGCAGGTGCCTTCCAGGCACGACTGCAGGACTTGCTGACTCTGAGCTTTTCCGAGCCATCTCTCCTGCAAGCAGCCATAAATCCAGTCACTGCCATGGAGCAGCGACCCCCAAGAGTGCCCAAGTTGGCCTGGCTTGAAGAGCAGGAAGAAGAAGGCTCTGGAGCTGTCCTGGCACAGGAGACTGAAGAGGTGCAGGAGTTCCAGGCACCACAGGAGGGTGAGTTGCAGAGCTCGGCCTTAGGGCTAGTGCCTGTTGCCAGCTTGGCCCCATCCCATTACATGCCATGCCATCCCCTGGTGCTGTTCCTATGGAAAGGATTGGAGAGTCTGGAGGAAGATATGGAGCAGCGACCCCCAAGAGTGCCCAAACTGGCCTGGGTGGAGGAGGAGGAAGAGGAGGTCGAGGAAGAAGGTCCTGGAGCTGCCCCAGCACCAGAGACCGAAGAGGTGCAGCAGTTGCAGCCGCTGGAGGAGGGTGAGTGGCAGAGCTGGGCCACAGGGCTGGTGCCTGCGGCCATCTTGGCCCCATCCCATCCCATTGCATCCCATCTCATCCCATCCCACACTGTCCGGTGGACACACACCCATGGACAGCACAAAAAAGGGGCTGGGGCTGCCCCCGCAGCAGTGGCCGTGCTGCATCCCCTGGGGCATCCCGGGACTGTCCCTGCCTGGGGAACGCAGGGCTGGGCTGTGCTCTCCGGCCTCTCCCGCAGCCCCTCAGCTCTGGCTGCTCTTTGCCAGATGCAGCCATGGACGGCACACAAGAGCAGGACACCGCCCGTGGCCGCTTCCGCAGAGCAGCGCAGGTACCTGCAGCCATCCCCACCTGCGCTGGGCCTGCTGGCACTGCTCAGCCCAGCACCGCACTTGGAGCACTCCATGCAACTTCCCTGTCTTCCTGCCCTTCTCCTACAGTTTCTTTACCAATACATCAAGAGAATTGGCAAGGAAGACACCAGACCTATGGACACTGAGGTCAAAGCATCCTCAGAGGTCTTGGTAGAACAAAGCAGCGCTGCCCAGCTGGATCTGCTTGTAGAGACGGCTCTTTTCAATCCAGAGCAAGTAAGCAGCCTGTGGCCAGCCTTTGATCCTCCAGCAATTGCTTGGCTTTCCCAAGCCACGCCTGCTGCTCACTTGGAGCTTTTGAGGCCATGGCAGCGTGCTGGAAGAGAAGCACTTGTCTGAGGAAGAAGCTGGGCACATTGCTGACTCCCTCTGCTAGCATTCCAAGTCTCCCTGTGCCTTCTCCAGGTGCCCGGCGTGGTGAGGTACATCCACCAGTGGCTCATGGCCAATGAGGCTGCTGAGCACAGGATGGACTGGGCCCTGATGCAAGTGGCCGAGGCAGAGCCCGATGATGTGGCCATCACTCTCCTGCGGGTGGCCCCAACGTGTGACAGGTATGGGGCCCAGCTGCCCCGAGGCCTCAGGGCTCCCCAGCCCATCACCCTGTACAGCCCGGCCCAGGGCTGTGAGCAACACAGACTTCCAGGGCCCTCTGGCTGCTCCCTTTGCCAGCCCTGCTACAAAGTCGGCCCCCGAGCCCACTGCCGTGCTGCCAGCCTGCCCCTCAGGGGCCTGTCCCCACAGGTCTGGGCTGCCTGGCTGCTGCTGCCGCTCAGGGCCAGTGGGCACAGGCAGAGCTGGCGGCCAGCTCAGCTCCCCGCTGCTGCCCAGCCCACGGTGCTGTGTCTGACCCCGCAGAGCTGCTATGGCCATGTGGACGACCATCTTGCTCTCGCCCTGGATTTCAGAGGAAGTGACACCGCTCCTCATCAATGTGGTGGGGAGCTGGCCGCAGAAAAACCTGGGCACCTCTGATGGGGACAAGACGGCTGTCTTTTCCCTGACTGTGAGTTTCTGGAGCTGGCCTTTGCTCACCGCAAGGCCGGCCGCCTCTCCAGCAGCTCTGTTGCCTCCTTCCCCCACTGCATCTCCCTGCTTCAGGCACTGGCCACAAACCTGGCCTAGGGGCAGCTTCAGGGCCACCAGGCCCGCTGCTCCCCCTGCGTCTGCCCCGGCCTCTCCCTGCTACGCTCAGGCCCTGCCACACGGACGCCCCGGCACTGAGCGCTGTCTCGGGCTGCTTTGTCCTCTGCAGGCAACTCTGGTGATGTGGAAGATCCTCCAGGGGCCCTGTTGCCCACAGATCCTCACAGTCTATTTCCCCCGCCTCTTTGTGCATCTCCTCTTCCAAACGTACTTCAGTACTTTGTATATGACAGAGGACGTCCATACCTTCTGGAAGGAATGCCAGGAGCAACACGGCCTCTCCACCAGCCCCAACAGGTGCTCCATGCCACTCCTCCTGTCCCTGCCACTTCCCCAGCCTCAGAGCCAGTGCTCCCAGCATCACCTGGGCTTTGCTGTGCACACAGGTTTGCAGTGCAGACCCTGAAGGCCCTGCTCTGCAGTCTCCACTTGGAGCATGTGGTGGTGGCAATGGAACGCAAGCGTGGCTGGGACACGCTGCTCTGTGCTGACACCCACCACTATGCCGTGGGTCTGCTGGCCAGGTGAGCCCCCCTTCTCCCCACTGCCTCTGACATTTGTGCCCCCTGCCCGGGATGCCCCCCACAGTCCCCGTGGCCATGGGCCTGAGGACCTCGTCACCGAGGGATGGCCAAGGAGACTGCAAAAGGCTGTGAGAGGAGGGTGCCCAGGAGCAGCCACATCTCACGGGCCCAAATACCCTCACAGGGTGCTGGGGCAATAGGACAACTGTGTCCATCAGTCCTGGGAGAGGTTTTTCGCACCCTTGCTGAGACTCTTTCTGCCATTTTCTGCCTTCCAGGGTAATGCGCCGTGCATCCGCCCACTTGTGCAAAAGCATCTTAAGCTACCTGCTTGAGGTGCTCAGCAAACCGTTGCCACACTGGGATGTCTCTGCCATGGCATTCCTTGTGGAGGTGAGCCTGATGGCCAGCACTACCTCGCTCAGCTCCCTGCCAGCCCTGTCCCCTGGCATAGCCACAGCTGCCTGGGATGGCACCCGCGCCCTGTGCTGCTGCCTGGGCCCAGCCCTACGCACTTCCAGGCTCCTGCCGGTTGGCTCCCCTCTCACTGCCCTGTGCCTTTCAGCTCCTAGATTGCCTGGACTTGAGTGACTGTGGTGACAGCCTAATGGAGATCTTGTATAAGTACCTGTGGTACAACTCCACAGAGATGCATCACCAGGTTCTCAGGGCTCTCCTCCTGCTAAAGGACCGTCCCTCCATGGTGAGAAGGGGGCAGCAGCTGAAGCCGTGTGGGCAGCATGAGGCTGGGCAATGCTGTCACTTGGCCTTGGCTGGCCTTTGCCTTGGGCGCTGAGGCAGCTCCTCGCAGCTCTCCTGCCTCCTGCTTCAGCTGCCCGAGTGCTTTGGGACAGCCCTTTGGCCTCTGGGCCCTGCGGCAGCTGCCCGGGCTTTCACACCCCTGTGTTCTGCACAGGCCGAAAGAATTCAGAGCCTGACAGGAAGACTAGTGCACCTCCTGTGGGACTTGGACAGTGATGTGGCCAGGATGAGCATTGCTCTCCTGAGCTATATTTTCCTGGATGAAGACACCCCAATATCCTGGCGCAGGGCCCTGCAGCTGGCTGAGCCGCTCCTGAAACTCCTGGACAATGTAAGGCTCTGTGCCCCAGCCACGGCCACTGCCTGCTGCCCGGACACTTTGTGCCCTGTGCATTTGCAGGCCTGCGCCAATGTGGGCCACAAGAAGCCAATGATGAGGTCATTTTTCCTTCCTTCCTTTCATACAGCCTGATAGCCAGGTGCAGCTGCTCTCCATGTCTCTCCTTCGAAGAGTGATGTCTTCAGCAGAAGAAGAAGGAAGAAAGCCCCTGAAGGAACGAGTGTACCAGAGCCTGCTCCCACTCTTTTTCCACTGCCAAGATGAGAATCGGCATGTGGCAGAGGTGAGGACTCCTGGGCTGCTGCTGCGCCTTGGCAGGGGGCTCAGCTGCCTCCTGCCCTGACGCAGGCTTGCAGGCTGCAGCCTCCTCCAGCCCTTGGCACTGGGACACTCCTGTGCCCTGCCTTGTGGGGCCATTTGCGGCTCTCTGCTGCTCCCCAGGCCTCTCGGACAACGCTCCTTCGCGCGACTGGCTTTCTGAAGAGGCCAGACCTGGAAAAAGCTGTCAGGAAGGAGAAGCTGTGGAAGTTTGCCAAGCTCGTGGTAAGGGCAGCCTGCAAGTGCCAGCCAAAGGCTAGAGAAGCCCCCTGGCCCCGGTGGTCATTGTGTGGGGCTGGCAGCTGTGCCCCTGCCCACTGCTGCACCCGGGGGCCGCACGGCTTCTCAGGGCTGGCCGGGCACGGGAGGCCGGGGCTGGCCGCAGGCAGCAGCGCCCGGCCGAGGGGCAGAGCCCGCGCCAACCCTTCCCTCCTGCCGCTCTCTCCAGCTGGCCGACCCCAGGATCCCCTTGGCCGAGCACCTGCGCCGGGCCCTGCAGTACCTGCAGGACCCACAGGAGACCCTGCGAGCGGCGGCCATCAGGGTCATCGGTGAGTCCCGAGCCCGGGCTCCCTCCCCGCCCCGCCGCAGCTCGGCCCCAGCCCCGGCTGCTGCCCCGGCAGCGGCACCCGGGCCCGGCGCCCTTGGTCCCCGGCTGTCCTCGGGGCTGCTGCTGCCGGCCTCTGGCAGCCGTGCCCTTGGGCTGGGTCAGGGTGCGGCAAGGGCCCGGACTGAGCCCTGCCGGGGCAGGAGGCCGTGTGGCCACACGGCTGGCAGCGCCGCTGGCAGGGAGCTGTGCTGCTGGGACCCTGACAGGCTCTGTGTTCTCAGGGATGGCCGGGGAGCAGCTGAGGGGGCAGCAGGCAGAGCTCCAGGTGTTGTGCAGAGGTGAGCCAGGGCAGCGGGCTGACAGTGTTGGCTGTCGGGGGCAGCTGCAAGCCCTGGCCAGGCTGTGGAGGGCTCTGCTCCCTGTGCCGATGAGGGACGGCGTGGGCAGAGCACAGTGAGATTTCAGGGCCACGTGGGGCATTTGTGGCCAGCAGCTTCGGGCTGACCCCCTTGGTCCCTGCTCCCTCCTGGCCAAGGCAAGAGCCGGCTGGCATGGCCCTGGCAGGGGGCTCTCGCTGGGCCCCCACAGCTCTAGGGTGTGACCGTGGCTCTGTTCGTCTCTCTTGCAGCCCTCGAACGCCTGACGGAGGACAGAAGCGGTGCCGTGTCAGACCTGGCACTTGAGACGCTGTATGTCCTCCGGGCCATCCAGAGTGCCCGATATTCCATCCTGCAGAGGATGCAAGACCAAATCCTCAGGGCATGGAGGACACGGCCTCGTCTGTCGGGCTTGGGCTGCCTGCGCTGCTGGAGGTGTGCTCAGAGATGATTTGGGACGTTCTGTTTGCTGGGGCCACCTGGGCAAGCCAGGATTTTTAATTTCATAAGAATTGTTTTCTTCTCTTTTTTTCTTTTTACTATGTAAATAATATAGTATATGTTAGGGCTGAGAGGCTCTGTCTTCTGGGGCCACATGGGCCATTTGTTATTTTTTTTTTCATAGAGATTGTTCTTTTCTTCGTTTCGTTTCCATCTAGTATGTAAATAATATAGGATATGTTATAAACCACAAGAGTCCCAAGACCTTTCTTTTGCTGCCCAGGGTGTGCGGGGCATAGGGGAAGAGAGGGAAAAGGGTTCTTGTGTTCAGCAACCTGCCGGGGCATGCAGTGGTGCAGGGGAAATGGCCAGAAGCCCCTTGGCCTTTGGTGGTTGTGCTGAAGCCACAAGCCCTGTGGCAGGCAGGAAGCGCCATCTGTGTCCTGCTGCCCGTGTGTTGGTGCCGTGATGGCTGAGGAGCTGCTGGAGCTCCTGTGGGGCTGCGGCGCTGCTGCCAGGCCAGGCTGGGGGAGCCCCTGAGGGCACGGGGTGCTGGGAGGCCGTGAAGGGATGAGGGGCTGCGGAGGCCCAGACGGGACAAGGCAGTGGGAAGGCACAAGGGGCATGTGTGAGGGAGTGGGTGGCAGGAGGTTCCAAGGGGACAGAAGGCCCTGGAGGAGCCGGGGTGGTGGGAAGCCCTGAGGAATTGGGTGTCAGAGGCCATAAGCAGCTCCCGGGCAGCCGCCTGGTCCCTGACACCCGGCTGCTCCGGTGCTGCCCCAAAATGTCCCCCAGGCCTGCAGCAGAAGGCCTGGAGGCTGGGACACCACCCCAGCGGGAGGGTGGGGACAGCCCGAGGTGCCCAGGCTGGGCTGGCTGGGGACATGGAGGGCAGGGGGGTGCTGCCAGTCCACGGCCACTGGGTGCCTCCAGGAAGGGGCAGTGGGCAGAGGCAGGGCTGGCAGCCAGCCCGGGCCCTCGCGGCTGCCCAGGCCACGCTGCTGTGACCGAGGCCCCCCTGACACAGAGCTCAGGGCCCACAGAGCTGCTGCCACCATGGGGAGGGTGGCGATGTCTCCTCCGGCAGGGCTGCCCAGTGGCTGCTGCCCAAGCAACTCTGGAGCCCACAGAAACAGCAGCAGAGTGTGCCCAGGAACAGCAGCAGCCCCAACGTCGGCACCTGCGCACTGAGGCGTCCGCAGCAGCCGGGTGCCAAACGGGGAGGCTGTGGGCACAATTGCCTTTGCTTTGGCAAAAGGCTGCAGCAGAGTTGGCCACAATGGCTTTCTCTTCACTTGCAGCCTCACAGCAACGCTTGCCAGCTTCAGCTGCAGCCTGTGCCCGTGACTGACTTGGATGGCCGTGCTTGAGGGCGAGCTCGCCTTCCACACTCAGGTGCCCCAAGGCAGAGGCACTGGCACCATCCTGAGTGAAAGAGAGAGAGAGAGAGAGAGAGAGAGAGAGTCTGACGGGGCAGGAGCCCTATGCTGCAGCTGCCCTCCCTCTCATCTGTCCAGGCACCTTAAAGACACATGAAACCAAATCCTGGACTTGCTTGGAACAAAGGAAGAAGCAGCATGTGCTGAAAAAAAGCAGGGACTTACACAGCTCAGTTTTGCTCTCCACTTGGGCAATCCCAGAATCCCTGAGCACTTGGTGTTGCAAAGTAGCATCAACATCATGCAGTCTCCAACCATCCTGCCATGGGCACAGGTGGTGTGCAGGCACAAGGTGTCACGAGAACTGGGAGAACACTTTTCCATGTTGACCTTTTCCCCTCCTGGATTTCAAGCAAAGATGAAAAAATCATCTGGTGAATGACAGGTGAATAGTGTAGCTCACAGAACTAGGAGTAGGAGTCTCCAGTGGCCCATGGTGTGTCCATTCAACCATTGTTAGATTGTCCAGTTGGAGCTCAGCGCGGTGCAGCCCGGGCACAGGCACCAGGCTGGTCCATTTCAGCATCCCAAAGTCTTGGTGGCTCCCTGTGCACCCACTGTCTCCTGAATCCATTCTTGAATTCCCAGTTACTGCTGTGCAGGACATGAGAACACAGGAGCAGCTTGTTTGGCTCATTCTTGCCTTTGCTGCTCCTGCCTAAAGGAATCATCAGGACTATATGCTGATGGAATGGGATCGCCGAACAGCAGGGACTTTGTCTGTAGTGTCTGAAACTAAAACCTTGTCTGACTGTTCAGACACTCTAAAATCCAGGGTGAGAATGACAGCTTTGGTATGGAAGAATCCTAGAAATCTTGACTTGTGATTTTTCTAGTCAAGGATTTGAATGCCAATGTGGAAACTATGAAAGTATTCAAACTTGTTTTCATTGGCAACCCCTTTGAAATGGCATCATCAGACCTCCAGGGGACAGGGTATGACAGTGGGGACAGTACTTGGCAGCTCATGGCTTCAGATGTGGGAGGCAGATATTTTGCCTGGGTAGAGATCGAAGTTCAAGTTTTCCCATGGTTTGGATTGACTGGTCATTGCAGGTAACTTTAATCAATGCAAAAGGATGTAAAAGCACAGTTTCTGGAGAATGTGCACTAGGGAGGAAATAGGGAGAAAACCTTGAACACAGCCAGCAGGCTCTAAAAAAAATCTAAAAGTTAAAATTAAAAATAGATGTAGCTGTCTGACTGTTCAGGCAGGCCTCTTTGTATCACTCTGGAGGTGATAGTAAAACATTTTAAAATCTTAGGAAATTCGGGAACTCAGAAAGAAAGTTAGGTTTGGCAATCCCGGGGAAAGTAGGCCCTGAGAAATGTTAGGCCTTGTGCTTGCTAAAGATCATGTGAAACTGCACCTGTGTAATCAATATATGATAAATGATAGAATTGTTAGATGTGATTAGATATAATTTTTGTTTAAAGAACATGAGGAGCAATGTTAGGGGGCTGGGGTGGGATCACGAGAAATCCATGCTTGGGTAAAAACAATGCATACAATAGAACAATGTAAGTTTAATAATTAATATGTAAGTTGTATAACGATAGAGTATAAAACATGTTCAACTCAAAAACAAATCGGGTCAGATTTGGGTCTGTGTACCCCTGACACCCAGAGCTCTTCAATAAAGCACCTGCATATAATCATTGTGTGATGATGTGTGTTCCTGAACTCTAACATTTTGGTGACCCAGATGGGACCTTGTGAGTGCTGCTGAGTGAGCTCGTGACCCGATCCTGCTCCAGCCGGCACCGAGGGATTCTCGGGGAGCCCATCGGCCGCGACCGTCTGCGCTGCTCACAGCGTCCCCAGGAGAAGAGGTAAGGTGCTTTCACTTTGGTTTGGGTGCCTGCCAATAAGACGCAGCAAAAGCTGCGCTTGGTTGGGCTAAAGGAATTCCTGTTGGGATTGCCTGGGCGCCGTCCGTCAGACGACTGCGAAAGCGTTGCAGGTTCGGCATTTGTGGTGTATTGTAGTTGTGACATGGAGAAGCTTAAAGGGGTTTTGGGCAGCAATGCTCTCATAGCAGGTACTTCTCCTTTGGGGTGCTTATTAGCACATTGGAAACAAGGTCACTTTGGGGAAGAATTACATAAGGCTAAATTAATTTTGGTGAGATCTCCCCACGGAAAAAGACCCCTGTGACACTGTCTCATCTGTTGGTAGCTATAGTAGCTATAACCTCTCTCTTTCTTTACTTTGTTTTCTTTCTCCTCTCTCTCTCTCTCACTCCCTCTCCTCTATCACATAACACTTGTTATCACTAAAATAAAGGCACATTATTGGTGTTGTGATTTAAACTGAAATCCCTTTGTGTTCTTTTTGTCCTCTGAGATCAAAGAAACTTCTCGCGACTCCCACTGGCGTTAGCGAATCGTGACATTTAAACTGGAGTCACGGACAGGATTTGTGACAGACAGAAGGGGCTGCAGGTTTGTTGTGCAGTCTGTATTAGGGGAAAGATGTTATGCTCCAGCCGCACCCAGCCCAACACTCCCAAGAGAGTGAGCGGTGTCTAGAAAGCAAGGGGGGCAACTCGAATTTCCCACAAACTGCACACGCCGAGGTGAAAAGCACCCCACACTCACTTGAGGGCTCTGTCTGCAGAATTTCACAAATGATCTCTTAGTGCAAAAGGGTGGGAATGTTTTTGCTGTTGTTGTGTGTGTGAATTTTGAGTGCTTGGTGTAGCGAAGAGACAGTCAGAATTTTAAACTGAAAGAGTGCCTCCCGAGCAGATTTGGTCTTTTTACCCACACAGGGAAGCAAAAAGCAGTGTGTGTGTGTGTGTGTGTGTGTGTGTGTGTGTGTGTGTGTATAATTGAAGTTTATACCTCCCTGTAGTGGTTTTCCCTTTGTAAAAATGACTGAAAAGGGCAGTGCAGAAGTTAAAGCTGCATTTTATGCTCTTTATGTTAGCAAAACACAATGCCAGACCTTCTCCAAGAGGGGAAAAGTGGGCGCTTAGTTACTGGTTTAATTTGGAAAATGTGATTGATAGAGTGTGTTCTTTACAAGATGAAAGAAAATTTAAACTGGGCAAAAATCAAACTCTACTCTGCTCAGTTTTGGGAGCTTGTTTTACAGCAGATCCAAAAACTGGCTTTAAGCAAAGAAGTGAGGAAAGAACTAGAATAGACTCCTTCTAAAGCTTAGTTGAAATTTTGCAAAAACAATTCAATGAAGAAAAGAGTAAGATCCATCTGTTGCGAGCAGCCCTCCAGGATGAAAATTCAAAAATGCTGACTTGCTAAAAGAAACAGAAGAGGGGGAAACCCCTCTCCTGAATCAAATTTACCCTCCAAAAGAGCTAATTCATTCCAGTAGAAATGATGGACCTGTAAAAATGGCAGAAGAAAAATCAGAGAAAGCAAAGGTGTTAGATGCATTGGTTCTCTTAAGGAAAACCCAGACAAGAGAAAAGAAATCTCTCCCTGCCAGTATTGGTGGTCACTGGAGATAAAGAAGGGGGTCCCCAGGAAGGTAATAGATGGCTTCTCACTTCAAAGTTGAGTGAAGTTGTTTCTAATTGGCACTGTCCCAAGTTCATTGTATGGAATGCCCCATTGGATAACCCAGCACAGCTCCACGGGCTCTGGGCTGTGAGCCAAAGCCGTCTCCTTCTCAGCTTCTGGGAGTGGAGCCCAAAGAGCCTCAGAATCAGGGAAACTGGGAACTCTGCTTCTCCTGGGTGAGCAGAGAGGCAGAGGTTGCTTTTATTTCAAATGCTCACGAGAAATAACAAAACTGGAGACATACTGATTACAGCAATAGTGTGTAGAGAATATTTGAACAGAAGGTGGGCATGATATTTTAGTAAAGGCCTGTCTGCACAAACCAGCCTTTGGTATAAGTTGTGATATTAAAGGCTCATGTCCTTGAAACTTTCCTGAAGCAGAGAGAATGAAGCAAAACAATATCCTTGTGTATAAGAGAAAAACATAAACCTGTGTGGATTAACCAAGAGTAACTTGCTTAGCCCAGGGACCCTGTAAAACCCTATAAAAGTGTGCTGAAGTTAGAAATAAATGGTGTTCTCCATACTTCTGTGAAGGCTAGGCTGAATAGTCTGAGCGGTT
Organism: Cyanistes caeruleus; assembly: GCF_971803275.1. Classification (NCBI taxonomy): domain Eukaryota; kingdom Metazoa; phylum Chordata; class Aves; order Passeriformes; family Paridae; genus Cyanistes; species Cyanistes caeruleus. The sequence continues at coordinate 338,263 of NW_028255934.1, forward strand.
TCTCCATAATAGCGGGTCCTATACATCCACTTTTTACTTTTGTAGTTCACACTGGAGCCCAAATTTCTGTGTTGACCAATAAAGACTAGTGCAGAATTTGAGAACAATAAATGGAACAACTAAAGATATTTACCCAGTGGTAGCTAATCCTTGCACATTGTTAACATCTATAAAAGAGAAAGAGAAATGGTTTACTGTACTTGATTTAAAAGATGCCTTTTTCTGCATACCCCTTGAGAAAGAAAGCAGGAAACTGTTTGTCTTTGAATGGGAAAATCCAGAAAATGGAAGGAAAACTCAGCTCACCTGAACACGACTCTGACAAGGATACAAGAACAGTCCAACCCTATTTGGAAGCCAGCTGGGGAAGGAGCTGGAGATTTGGACCAAGAACAGGCAAGTAGTGAGAAAACAATACCTGCTGTTACAGTATGTTGATGATATACTGATAGCTACAGAAGGGAAAACACCCTGCATAAAGGTAACAATTGAAATTTGAAATCAGCTGGGAATGGGAGGATATAAGGAGTCTAAAGAAAAGGCACAAATTGCCTGGCAGACTGTGATTTCCCTGGGATGTGAAATCTCACCAGGGCAATGTAAGCTGGGTACTAATTGTATTCAAGCTATTTGTGCTATTGCAGAACCCCAGAACGTGCATGAGCTGCGAGTCTTCCTTGGGATGACAGGGTGGTGCTGCCTGTGGATCATGGACTATGGACTAATTGCAAAAGCCCTGGATGAGGCCCAGAAGACGCAGCCATTTACCTGGGGCAGAGCACAGAAGGAGGCCTTCCTCAAACTGAAGGAGGCATTGACAACTGCTCCGGCGTTCGGATTGCCAGACTTGTCCAAAGATTTCCAGCTGTTTGTGCATGAAAGACTACACCTAGCACTGGGAGTGCTGAGCCAAGGTTTGGGAAGCTGGGAAGGGCCGGTAGGCTGCTTTTCCAAACAGCTTGACAAGGGGAGTGCTGGATGGCCTTCATGCCTGCGGGTAGTTGCAGCCAACGTGATGCTGACACAAGAAGCCAGGAAACTCACCATGGGTAGACACATAGATGTCTCTGTGCCACACATGGTGAGCACTGTTTTAGAACAAAAGAGGGGCCATTGGCTATCTCCAAGCAGGATGATGAAATTCCAGGTAATCCTGACTGAGCAGGATGATGTCACACTAAAGACAACTGACCTCTTGAATGCAGCTCTGTTCCTGGGTACCACAACTGAAGAAGGCCCATTAGAGCATGACTGTGTAGAAGTTATAGAGGACACCTATTTGGCAAGAGAAGACCTGAAAGACATCCCACTGGAGCAAGCAGAGTGAGAGCTATTCACAGATGGAAGCAGCTTGGTGGAGAACGGGACCAGATACGCTGGATATGCGGTAACAACAGTCAGTGCAATAGTGGAGGCAAAAGCATTATCAGCAAATGCATCTGCCCAGAGGGCAGAACTGGTTGCCTTAAGCAGAGCACTAGAATTGAGTAAAGGGAAAAGGGGAAACATCTGGACTGGCTCAGAGTATGCTTTGGAGTAGTGCATGTCCACAGAGTGCTGTGGAAAGAAAGAAGACTGCTGTCTGCTCAAGGTACACACATTAAACATCAAGATGCAGTCCTGCAATTGATAAAAGCAATACAAAACCTGAACAAGTAGCAATTATGCACTGCAAAGGACACCCATCAGGAAACTCCAAAATTGGTGAAGAAAATCGGAAAGCAGACTGGACAGCTTGACGGATTGCTTGAAAAGGGCAAAGAACAATGGCATTGATATCTTTAAAAGTTAATGTATCTCAATTTAATTTGCCTCCAAAACAAATATATTCAATAGGAGATGAGAAATTGGGGCATTTGCTAAATGTTTTGAGTTTTGAGACAATTTAGGAAATTTGGTGGGATTTTAATGGAATTTTTTGGGAAATTGAGGAGATTTAGGGAATTTCGTGTGATTTTTCTGGAATTTTGTGGACCTTTGTGTAGATTTTGTGGGATGTTTCTGGAATTTGTTAAGGTTTTGAGGAGATTTAGGGAATTTTGTGGGATTTTTAATGAATTTTTTTTATATTTGAGAACATTTTGTAGGATGTTGCTGAAATTTGGTAGGGTTTTGAAAAAAGTTAGGGATTTTTGTGAAATTTTCTGGGATTTTGAGGTAACTTGAAGAATTTTGAGGGATTTTTCTTAGATTTTCTGTGAACTGATGGAGATTTTGTGGGATGTTTCAGGAATTTGGTTGGGTTTTGAGAAGATTTAGGGGATTTGTGAGATTTCTCTGGAAATTTGTGAGGCTTATAAATTTCGTGGGATTTTTCTTAAATTGTGTGGACAATTGTGGAGATTTTGTGAGATGGTCCTGGAATTTTGTGGGATATTGAGGAAATTTAGTGATTTTTGAGGGATTTTTCTTGAATTTTTTGGACATTCGTGTAGATTTTGTGGGATGTTGCAGGAATTTGGTAGAAATTTGAGAAGATTTAGGGAATTGTGTGGGGCTTTTCCAGAATTTTGTGCGATTTGGAGGAGACTTGAAGAATTTTGAGGGATTTTTGTGGAGATTTTGTGGAAATTGGTGGAGATTTTGTGAGATGTTGCAGGAATTTGGTTGGGTTTTGAGAAGATTCAGGGAATTTTGTGGGATGTTGCTGGAATTTTGTGGAATTTCTCTAGAATTTTGTGGGATATTGAGGAGATTTTGTGGGATGTTTGTGGGATTTTGAGGAGACTTGAAGAATTTTGTGGGATTTTTCTTGAATTCTGTGGACATTTGTGGACATTTTGTGGGATGTGGCTGGAGTTTGGTAGGGTTTTGAGAAGATTGAAGGAATTTTGTAGCATTTTCCTGGAATTTTGAGGATTTCTCTTGAATTTTGTGAGATTTGGAGGAGACTTGAAGAATTTTGAGGGAATTTTCTTAGATTTTGTGGGACATTTGTGGAGATTTTGTGAGATGCCTGTGGAATTTTGTGGGATATTGAGGAAATTTAGTGATTTTTGAGGGATTTTTCTTGAATTTTGTGGACATTTGTGAAGATTTTGTGGGATGGTGCAGGAATTTGGTTGTGTTTTGAGAAGATTTATGGAATTTTGTGGGATTTTTCTGGAATTTTGTGAAAATTCTCTAGAATATTTTGTGATATTGAGGAGATTTTGTGGGATGTTTGTGGGATGTTTGTGGAATTTGGAGGAGACTTGAAGAATTTTGAGGGATTTTTAGTAGATTTTGTGGAAATGGTTGGACATTTTGTGGGATGTGGCTGGAGTTTGGTAGGATTTTGAGAAGATTGAAGGAATTTTGTAACATTTTCCTGGAATTTTGAGGATTTCTCTTGAATTTCTTGGAATCTGGAGGAGACTTGAAGAATTTTGAGGGAATTTTCTTAGATTTGGTGGAAATTTGTGGGGATTTTGTGAGATGTCTTTGGAATTTTGTAATGTTTTGAGAAGATTTAGGGAATTCTGTGAGGATTTTCCAGAATTTTGAGGGGCTTTCAAGAATTTTGTGGGAGTTTTCTTGAATTTTGTGGAAATTTGTTGAGATTTTTGTGAGATGGTTCTGGAATTTTGTGGGATATTGAGGAAATTTAGTGATTTTAGTGGGATTTTTCTTGAATTTTGTGGGCATTCGTGGAGATTTTGTGAGATGTTGCAGGAATTTGGTAGGAATTTGAGAAGATTTAGAGAATTGTGTGGGGCTTTTCCAGAATTTTGTGCGATTTGGAGGAGACTTGAAGAATTTTGAGGGATTTTTCTTAGATTTTTCTGGAAATTGTTGGAGATTTTGTGAGATGGTGCAGGAATTTGGTTGTGTTTTGAGAAGATTGAGGGAATTTTGTGGGATTTTTCCTGGAATTTTGTGGAATTTCTCTAGAATTTTGTGGGATATTGAGGAGATTTTGTGAGATGTTTGTGGGATTTTGAGGAGACTTGAAGAATTTTGTGGTATTTTTCTGGAATTTTGTGGCAATTTGTAGACATTTTGTGGGATGTGGCTGGAGTTTGGTCAGGTTTTGAGAAGATTCAAGGAATTTTGTAGCATTTTCCTGGAATTTTGAGGATTTCTCTCGAATTCTGTGAGATTTGGAGGAGACTTGAAGAATTTTGAGGGAATTTTCTCAGATTTTGTGGGACATTTGTGGAGATTTTGTGAGATGCCTGTGGAATTTTGTGGGATATTGAGGAAATTTAGTGATTTTTGTGGGATTTTTCTTGAATTTTGTGGACATTTGTGGAGATTTTGTAGGATGGTGCAGGAATTTGGTTGTGTTTTGAGAAGATTCAGGGAATTTTGTGGGATTTTTCTTGAATTTTGTGGACATTTGTGGACATTTTGTGGGATGTGGCTGGAGTTTGGTAGGGTTTTGAGAAGATTGAAGGAATTTTGTAACATTTTCCTGGAATTTTGAGGATTTCTCTTGAATTTTGTGGGATTTGGAGGAGACTTGAAGAATTTTGAGGGAATTTTCTTAGATTTGGTGGAAATTTGTAGACATTTTGTGAGATGTCTGTGGAATTTTGTAATGTTTGGAGAAGGTTTAGGGAATTTTGTGGGATTTTTTTAGAATTTTGAGGAGCTTTTCAAGAATTTTGTGGCAGTTTTCTTGAATTTTGTGGAAATTGGTGGAGACTTGAAGAATTTTGAGGGAATTTTCTTAGATTTTATGGAAATTTGTGGGGATTTTGTGAGATGTCTTTGGAATTTTGTAATGTTTTGAGAAGATTTAGGGAATTTTGTGAGGATTTTCCAGAATTTTGAGGGGCTTTCAAGAATTTTGTGGGAGTTTTCTTGAATTTTGTGGAAATTTGTTTAGATTTTGTGAGATGGTTCTGGAATTTTGTGGGATATTGAGGAAATTTAGTTAATTTTGTGGGATTTTTCTTGAATTATGTGGACATTCATGGACATTTTGTGGGATGTTACAGGAATTTGGTTGGGTTTTGAGAAGATTTAGGGAATTGTGTGGGGCTTTTCCAGAATTTTGTGGGATATTTCTTTGATAATGTGAAAATTGGTGGAGATTTTGTGAGACGTCTCTGGAATTTTGTAATGTTTGGATAAGATTTAGGGAATTTTGTGGCATTTTTCTGCAATTTTGTGGACTTTCTCTAGAATTTTCTGTGATATTGAGGAGATTTTGTGGGATGTTTCTGGAATTTTGTGGGATTTTTCTAGGGTTTGGAGGAGACTTGAAGAATTTTGTGGGATTTTTCCTAGATTTTGTGGAAATTGGTGGAGATTTTGTAGGATGTTGCAGGAATTTGGTTGGGTTTTGAGAAGATTCAGGGAATTTTGTGGGGTGTTGCTGCAATTTTGTGGAATTTCTGTAGAATTTTGTGGGATATTGAGGAGATTTTGTGGGATTTTGTGGGATGTTTGTGGGATTTTGAGGAGACTTGAAGAATTATGGGGGAATTTTTTTAGATTTTCTAGACATTTGTGGAGATTTTGTGGGATATTGCAGGAATATGGTTGGGTTTTGAGTAAATTTGGGGAATTTTTGAGATTTTTCTGCAATTTTGTGGGATTTTGTGGGATGTTTGTGGGATTTTGAGGAGACTTGAAGAATTTTGTGGGATTTTTCTTGAATTTTGTGGACATTTGTGGACATTTTGTGGGATGTGGCTGGAGTTTGGTAGGGTTTTGAGAAGATCCAAGGAATTTTAAACCATTTTCCTGTAATTTTGAGGATTTCTCTTGAATTTTGTGGGATTTCGAGGAGACTTGAAGAATTTTGAGGGAATTTTCTTAGATTTGGTGGAAATTTGTAGACATTTTGTGAGATGTCTGTGGAATTTTGTAATGTTTGGAGAAGGTTTAGGGAATTTTGTGGGATTTTTTTAGAATTTTGAGGAGCTTTTCAAGAATTTTGTGGCAGTTTTCTTGAATTTTCTGGAAATTGGTGGAGACCTGAAGAATTTTGAGGGAATTTTCATAGATTTTGCGGAAATGTGTGGAGATTTTTTGAGATGTCTGGTATTTTGTAATGTTTTGAGAAGATTTAGGGAATTGTGTGGGATTTTTCTGGAATTTTGAGAGGCTTTCAAGAATTTTGTGGGAGTTTTCTTGAATTTTGTGGAAATTTGTTGAGATTTTTGTGAGATGGTTCTGGAATTTTGTGGGATATTGAGGAAATTTAGTGATTTTTGACTGATTTTTCTTGAATTTTGTGGTCATTTGTGGAGATTTTGTGAGATGTTGCAGGAATTTGGTAGAAATTTGAGGAGATTGAGGGGATTGTGAGGGGCTTTTCCAGAATTTTGTGGGATTTCGAGGTGACTTGAAGAAGTTTGAGGGATTTTTCTTTGATAATGTGAAAATTGGTGGAGAGTTTGTGGGACGTCTCTGGAATTTTGTAATGTTTTGAGAAGATTTAGGGAAGTTTGTGGTTTTTTCTGTAATTGTGTGGGGCTTTTCCATAATTTTCTTTGATATTGAGGAGATTTTGTGGGATGTTGCTGGAATTTTGTGGGATTTTTGTGGGATTTTGTGGAGAGTTTAAGAATTTATGAGATTTTTCGTAGATTTTTTGGAAATTGGTGGATATTTTGTGAGATGTTACAGGAATCTGGTTGGGTTTTGAGAAGATGGATGGAATTTTGTGGGATTTTCATGGAATTTTGTGGAATTTCTCTAGAATTTTGTGGGATATTGAGGAGATTTTGTGGGATGTTTGTGGCATTTTGAGGAGACTTGAAGAATTTTGTGAGAGTTTTCTTGAAATTTCTGGGAATTTGTTTAGATTTTGTGAGATGGTTCTGGAAATTTTTGGGATATTGAAGAAATTTGGGGATTTTTTTGGCATTTCTGTGAACATTTGTGGAGATTTTGTGGGATATTGCAGGAATTTGGTTGGGTTTTGAGAATATTTAGGGAATTGCGTGGGGCTTTTCCAGAATTTTGTGGGATTTGGAGGAGACTTGAAGAATTTTGAGGGATTTTTCCTAGATTTTGAGGAAATTGGTGGAGATTTTGGGAGACGTCTCTGGAATTTTGTAATGTTTGGAGAAGATTTAGGGAATTTTGTGGCATTTTTCTGCAATTTTGTGGAATTTCTCTAGAATTTTCTGTGATATTGAGGAGATTTTGTGGTATGTTTCTTGAATTTTGTGGGATTTTTGTGGGATTTGAAGGAGACTTGAGGAATTTTGAGGGATTTTTCCTAGATTTTGTGGAAATTGGTGGAGATTTTGGGACATCTTGCAGGAATTTGGAAGGGTTTTGAGAAAATTTAGAGAATTTTGTGGGATTTTTCTGGAATTTTGTGGGAAGTTTGTGGGATTTTGAGGAGACTTGATGAATTTTGGGGGATTTTCCTTAGTTTTTTTTGTAAATTGTTGGAGATTTTGTGAGTTGCTGCAGGAATTTGGTTGGGTTTTGAGAAAATTTAGGGAATTGTGTGGGGCTTTTCTAGAATATTTTGGGATTTGGTGGAGACCTGAAGAATTTTGATGGAATTTTCCTAGATTTTGTGGAAATGTGTGGAGATTTTTTGAGATGTCTGTGGAATTTTGTAATGTTTTGAGAAGATTCAGGGAATTGTGTGGGATTTTTTTCTGGAATTTTGAGGGGTTTTCAAGAATTTTGTGGGAGTTTTCTTGAAGTTTGTGGAAATTTGTGGAGATTTTTTGAGATGTCTGTAGAATTTTGTGGGATTTGAGACGATTTAGGGAATTTTGTTGGGTTTTTCTGGAATTTTGTGTGTGTTTTCTTGAATTTTGTGGAAATTTTTGGAAATTTTGGGCGATTGTTCGGGAATTTTGTGGAATTTCTCTAAAATTTCCTTGGATTTAGAGGAGACTTGAAGAGTTTTGAGGGATTTTTCTTGTTTTTTGTGGACATTTGTGGACATTTTGTGGGATGTTACTGGAGTTTGGTAGGGTTTTAAGAAGATTGTGGGAATTTTGTAACATTTTCCTGGAATTTTGAGGATTTCTCTTGAATTTCTGGGAATTTGTAAGAGACTTGAAAAATTTTGAGCGATTCTTCTTGAATTTTGTGGACATTTGTGGAGATTTTGTGTGATATTTCTGGAATTTGTTGGGATTTTTGTGCGATTTTGTGAAATTTTTGGGAGACTCGAAGAATTTTATGGGATATTTCTTAAATTTTTTGGGAATTTGTGGAGATTTTATCAAATGTTTCTGGAATTTGGTAGGGTTTTGAGAAGTATCAGGGAATTGTGTGGGTTTTTTCTGCAATTTCCTGGGATTTTTCTTGGATCTTGTGGATGTTGAGAAAATGTGGAGAATTTTGTGGTGTTTCACTTGATTTTTTTCTGGAATATTTCTGGAATTTTTGAGAATTAGAGTAGGTTTTGTGGGATGTTTTTTGAATTTTCTAGGATTTTGTGTAATTGCATCAGATTTTTCTGTAATTTTCTGGGGGTTTTGTGGAATTTTGTGCATTTTTTGAAGAATTTTGGGGATATTCAAAAGCTTTAGGGATTTTTGTGGGATATTTCTATAATTTTGTGAGGTATTTCTGGAATTTTCAGGATTTTGAGTCTGGTGAATTTGGTGGTATTTTTCTGGAATTTTGTGGGAATTTCAGGAGGTTTTGTGGGATTTTTGTGGAATTTTGTGGAGTTTTTCTGGAATTTTGTAGGATTTTGAGAACAATTGGGGCATTTTTTATGAAGATTTTGATAAAAAAGCTGGGAAAAAAAGTGTTAAAATTGCTGAAATTTCAATAAACAAAGGAGAAAAGCAAAATCATATAAAGGGACCTAAACTGAGCGCTAAGTCCGCATGGTTTGGCCTAACATCAGCCAAATGGGGTTAAAATCATCCCAAGGGGTCCCAAGTGCAACCACCAGGGCATAAAAATGCCCAAAGAGGTGTCAAACCCACTCCAAATGGCCTAAAATCACCCTGGGATCTCCCAAATGGGTGCAAAGTCCACCCTGAAAGTCGCTGGTTTTGCCTCAAATCACCCAAAGGGCCCCAACATCAGCCAAAGTGGCCTGAAACGCCCAAAAGGGACCTGAAATCACCCGAAAAGGGCTCGGTTCGAGCGGCACCGGGACTGGGAGCGAGACCCAGATGGAGACCGAGACCGAGACTGAGGCCTAGAGCGGGCCTGAGACTGGGACTGAATCCGGCACCGGCACCGAGAGCGGCACCGCTCCGGGACCGGGACTGAGACCGGGACCGGCACCGCTGCGCCATTGAGATCGACACCGGGACCGGAATCGGCTCCGGGAGTGCCCCGGGACTGCTCCGAGACTGAGAGCGAGGCCAGCACAGGGACTGGGATCAACACCAGGAGCACTCCCAGAGCAGAACAGGGATCTCCGAGTGTTCTCAGTGTGGGAAGAGGTTTCCCAACAGATCCATTCCTTTCCGGCACTATCGGATTCACAGGGATGAGAGGCCTTTCCGCTGCCCCGACTGCGGGAAGGGCTTCAAGCACAACAGCAACCTGGTCAAACAGCGGCGCATCCACAGCGGGGAGAGGCCCCACGAGTGTTCCCAGTGTGGGAAGAGCTTCTCACAGAGCTCTCACTTGACCCGACACCAACGGAAGGGAAGCCCTGCGAGTGCCCCGAGTGCGGGAAGAGCTTCGTGCGCTGCTGCAGCTCCATCCCCCACTGGAGGAGCCACCTTGGGCACATTCCTGGGATCCACCTTGGCAATACACCTGGCTGCTTATCCTTCTCCTTTGGCCACAGTTTGCTTCTCATCTCCATCTCTTTGCACTCCAAAAGCCAGGAGGGATCCATCTGTCACCTCAAAACAACTCAATCCCACGCAAAACAGCTCCATTTGACCCCAAAAGGGCTCAATCCCAACTCCAAAGGGCTTGTTCCACCTCAGAAAATCTCAATCCCAGGCTAAAAGAATGGATCCGGAGAAATGCACAATGTCATTTATGACCTACACAACAGTAAGTGAGTAGAATTTTGCCCCTTGGAAGAAATGCTCCAGAGTATATAAAAATACAATATTGGGTTTCAATTACTTATGCTGAACAGCACTGGAAGAAATCCAGGCTGGAATTCTAATACCATTTCAGAGTGTCTTCGTTCTTGCTCCTCTAAGAACGTAAAAGCAATGATGCATTGACAGTCAAGGCAATGCAATATAAATGCAGTCTTAGGAAAAACCTAGAGATAATCCAAGTAAATTTGGAGAGCACACATTTCTCTGTATGTTGTACAGTTCCATACATATTGTTGTAATAAATATCTTTCTCATGGCATCAGTAATTACAGGAGCATGCAAGTAAAATGATCATTGCCTTCTCCCCCACCAGTTTTACTCTTTAAATAGATCTTTTAGAGATCAATATACTTATCCAAAAGAGGACTGAGGGGTTATTTGATCATAGTTTCTAACTGCCTTCTCAGGGTAAAAGTACAGGATATGAAATAACTCTTTCATCTAGCAGCAAACAATACTATGGGTACAAAAGATACAAAAATTCAGGAGAAAATACTTATCAAACTTTTTTTTTTTTTTTTTTTTTTTTTTAATATGGAGTGAATGGCCAGTAACTCAAAACATGAAGAAAAGAGTAGATGCCTCATAACTCAATGTCATCAAAGCCAGACTGAATGCTTCTGTGGAAAATCCCAAGCACTAGGTCTAAGTTGTGGCCTTGCAATCAAAACTAACCGATGTGACTGGCCCTAATCGCTTGTGTCTTTAAAACCAACTTCTCCCTCTAATTTGCATTTCTACCTTGCCTTGTATAATGCTGATAGTTTTCATTCACCTATTGAAATACTTCTTCCATTCAAAGCAATGGATGTACTTGACCGTGAGAAATGCACAAACAAGGCTGGGAAATATTTTCATATGTATCCTCTGATTTGGACAAGTAGATACACGGATAAAAGCTGAGATGGGCCAAATAAATTTAGCAGAAGCATGTGAGGACATGATCAGCAGAGTCTGCTGGTGATGCAGAATTGTAGAGGTCAACACTAAGAAAAAAGTCAAGCTGGACACAAGTATAGGTTTGGACAGAAGTGGGGGGAGAGCAGCCCTACAGAAAAGGATCTGGGGGTGTTGGCTAAAGAGGAGTCAGCAGTGTGCCCCCAGGGAACGTCATGCTGGGGCAAATGAAACACAGCATCATTAATTGGTCAAAAGGGGGAATTACCCAGCAGTGCTGGCAGCTGGGGGAAATGAGGCTGAGCAGCAAACTCTTTGCTCTCTCCAAACACCTGAGGAAGGCAAGGTGCTGATCTCTTCTCCCCGGTATCCAGTGATAAGACAGATGGGAATGGTTCCAAACTGAGCTAGATGAGGTTTAGCAAGCATTTTTATCAATAGACATGGGTCAAACACTTCCTAACAGGCTTCCTAAAGAGATGATTGATGGTTCCAAGCCTGTCTGTCTGAGAGGTACTTGGACAATGAGCTGAATAACATTCTTAACATTTTGCTCAGCCCTGAATTGATTCAAGCAGCTGAAGGAGGCCATGGGACTGCTGGAGACCATGGATAGGATCAGAGGGCTGGAATACCTCTCCTACGATGACAAGCTGAGAGAGTTTGGTTTGTTCAGCCTGGAGAACAGAAGGCTCTGGGCAACCTTAAAGCACCTTAAAGGGGGGCTCCAAGAAAGCTGGAGAGACTTTTAAAGGACATGTAGTGATAGGATAAGGGGAAATGGCTTGAAACCAAAAGAAAGTACATTTAGATGAAATGTTAGAAATTCTTTAGGGTGAGGCTGGTGAGGCACTGGAACAGGTTGCCCAGAGAAGCCGTGGGTGCTCCGTGCCTGAAAGTGTTCAAGAGCAGGCTGGACAAGGCTTGGAGTAACCTGCTCTAGAGGAAGGTGTCCCTGCCCGTGGCAGCGTGATTGGAACTAGATGATCTTCAAAGTCCCTTCCAACCCAAGCCATTCTATGATTCTGTCATTCTATGACTGGTGTAGGACTCTTCCAACTGAAATAGTTTTTTCCACTTTTTTTTGTTGTGTGACCTTCATGACTCACTGCTCAGCTCACTGAGGCAATCTGCCTTCCCAACAGGAACAGAAATGGAAAGCCCCATGAAACACTCATCTTAGATGATTTCACACAGCTCAGTCTCCTGGGAAAATACGGCTAAACAGCTTTTCCAGTCCGTGCACAGTTCTTCATTGACATAATGCATGAATTTGAAGCAGGGCCATCACCTCAGGGTTACTGTAAACTTCCAGACATGGGTGTCACAAGAAACATCGGACTCATATTTGTATTCCAAGTCCATCAGTCTAAGAAAACAGATCTCCTTGCAGAACCACTCTATATCTCAAATATTGAGCTGCCTGCCTTTGCAGGAATAGCTCAAATTGTTCCTGTGTGAAGAAATGCCCTCATACGTAACTTAAATATATACTTTTACAGGAACTTGATCTCAAAGTATGGCTGAGTGGAGCACTTGGTGCTTAAAATGGCAGCAAACTTGTGTTAGTGCTATTCACAGATAGATCCATCCCGAGCAATTCCTTTGATCCTTAACTCTTTCACACTCCCATCCTTGTCATCTCCCTACTTAGCTGCCTACAGACACTCCATCTTAAAATTCAAATAGTTATGTTATTGGAGACACCTTTAATTTTCTGACACCTCTACTTCTCTGACACCTCTCAATATTTTTCTTTACTGTTTGCCACAGACCCTGGAGCACTGTCCCATTCCTGCCCCTCCTTCCTCTCCTCCCCCCAATCCCAGACGAAAAATCCTATTTTAAGAAAAATCCTATTAAGAAAAAATCCTATTTTTTCTTACCTTCTATCCTCTTGTCTTTTTCCACCTCCAGATATGCATCTAGAGACATACACACTATTTTTGTTTGGCTGTGGAAAGTTTGTCTTTTCAGTTCCTTACAAAGTATTTGAAAAGGTAGCATTTTTTTACATTTTTTACATTTTATATTTAATTAAAGGCCATAAAATATCCCAAATGATGCCTTAGAGAAAAAGGCAGCAAACACTGTTGAAAGTCCTGGCTTGTGGTCACTGATGGAAATCCAGCCCCTTAGCCCAAGTGGAAGGGGCATAGCCCATGTATTTGGAATGACAGTTCTGTGTTCTCTTGGTTAGATTGTGCTCCTGTTATGGAATAAACTGATGAAGTCCTCCAAGAAAGATGAAGCTGTGGTTGGTTGTTTGGGCTTTTAAAAATGATGATTTTTAAATGACACATTGTGGCATCTCCCTATGGCCACAGACTTGCAGCCAGAAGTTACACAGAAAAAAAGGACTGTAGTCTGTCTGCTTTCAAATGTCACACCTGCACTGTGTGAAGAACTCCTGGTGACATTGAGGCCATTTAATTTTGGACCATCTATTCCTGTTATATGGCAGAGACTAATAACTTTGAACAGTAGCACAGGTCCCGGCAGGTGCCTTGTTTTCCTTGGGCAGCCTTGGCGAGGGGCAGGAGCTTGTGGGCACAGGTGGCTGGTGTGCTCTGTGTGCCTTGTGTGCCTGGCCTGGTGTGGGTTTTGTGCTTTGTGTGGCCTGTGTGCTGCTGGCTGTGGCTCCGAGTCCGCTGTGGCCATAGGCAGCCCTGGTGGCCGGGCTGTGTGCTCTGCGTGTCTGGGCTGTGTTGGTGAGGCTGCGGGGCACGGCAGGAAGGTGAGCGCTCCTGAGAGGGGAAGCAGCGCCTACGGCCAGAGCGCCCTGAGAGCGCCCGATCCCGCCTGATCTCGGAAGCTCAGCAGGGTCATGTAAATCATGTAGGACTTTTCTCCTAACATGAGTATCCTGGGGATTTCTCAGAGCTGTTTTAAAGGAAAATACAGGACAATGTCCTGGATTCCTTCTTTATGTTCCTAGAAAACCTTCTGCTAAGCTGCTTGCCTGTGTCTTCACTATCTAGCCTGAGACTTGGGTGACTAATCCTATTAATTAAGGCAGCATTATGATTAATAGCTCCTTGGATCAGTCAAAGGTAGATAACATGTTGGAGTCTGAGTGTGTCCCCTTGTTTTTAATACTTACTTCTAGGATTCAAAGAAACACTGAATTTCATATAATACGAAATTCATGAGCATGTTTTCATGGTGATACATGAAAACAAATGTTAAAGTTAGATAGGAAAAGTGTGAGTGTGTAGATTAGAAAGTTTTCTAAATCACTGGGTGAAAAAGTAGTTTAGAGAACAAGAGACAAGATGGAGGATTTAGGGTTTTTCTCTTGTCCTTCTTCTTTCTTCTTCATGTTCTTCTCCTAGGGGTTTTTGGGTAGTAGGAGGTGATTGGAGAGAAAATACCGTAGTGCAGCACACAGGTGTTGGGTCGTTGGGTCACTAAGAAAAATAACTCCCTGCAAAAGCTTACTAAATCTCCACCATTTCCCACTAAATCCAAGAAAAATCCCTCAAAATTCTTCAAGTCTCCTCCAAATCCCACAAAAATCCCACAAAATTCCAGAAACATTCCACAAAATCTCCTCAATATCCCACAAAATTCTGGAAAAGCCTCAAAAAATTCCAGAAAAATGCCACAACATTCCCTATAACTTCTCAAAATTCTACCAAATTCCAGCAACATCCACAACATATCCAAAAATGTCCACAAAATTTCACAAAATCCCACAAAATTCCAGTAAAATCTGATGAAATTGTTAGCGTTCAGGAACACACATCATCACAGAATGATTATATGAAGGTGCTTTATTGAACAGCTCCGGGTGTCAGGGGTACACAGACCCAAATCTGACCCATCTTGCTTTTGAGCTGAACATGTTTTATACTCTATCGTTATATAACTTACATATTAATTATTAAACTTACATTGTTCTATTGTATGCATTGTTTTTACCCAAGCATGGATTTCTCGTGTTCCCCTCTCAACCCCCTAGCATTGTTCCTCATGTTCTTTAAACAATAATTATATCTAATCACATCTAACAATTCTATCATTTATCATATATTGATTACACAGGTGCAGTTTCACATGATCTTTAGCAAGCACAAGGCCTAACATTTCCCAGGGCCTACTCATCTTGAGCTTTCCAAGCCTAATTTTCTTTGTGAGTTCCCAAATTTTCTATGATTTTAGAACCTTTTACTATCATTCCCCTCTTTGAAAGCATTTTCACTTCACTATAAGTGCAAATGTTTTCACTTGACACAGTCCTTTGTTTCTGAGTTTACACTCGATGTTCTTCGAATCCTTGAATGATGTAAACGTTGTCCTGGATGCCATCAGGAACTGGAGAACCAGAAGATGGTGGGGGTGGATCTCGTGTCAGTGCCTTTATTATTTTCTGGTTCCAGGATGTTTTCTTCTGTATTTCTCCCTTGAAGATGCTGTAAATTAACCAAATTGCTAAGAATACAATTAGTAAGATTATCACACTCTCAATGATAGATTTAATCCATGAACTCACATTCCATCCTAACCCTTGGAAGATTTTGCCTAACCAATTTATACTCAAATCCTTTTGCTCTTCCTGTGCTTGGTGCTCTATTTGTTGCAACTGATTGTTGTCATATTCTACATCTGCAGTCCCATTTGGGATGTGGACACAGCAATGATCAATCCATCCATTTAAAAACCCACACACTCCATGCTCTTTCAGGAGTAATAAATTGTAATTGTACATTTAGTTCTTTAAATCTTTCCCAGCTCACTCTTGCCAATTTATCTACCTGACCTGTAGGTTTGTACAACATTTCTTTATTCTGATACTTTGCTCTAGGACCAAGCAAAGACTCTAGGGCCTAGCCAAATTTCACTCTACAAGAGGGTTCTTGCCAAGTGTCATCCTGATTCTGTTCCTATCCTAATCTTCCCTGGCTATGCCTGTGTCTAGCCACTGAGTTGTTTTTAAGCACATTTCACATTTTGACATTACTGATTTTACCATTGTTAGCATCCGTACCGAGATTAATTTTTGTTTCATCCATTTTACCAATGCCTCTGCACACCAATGACATTTGTTATGTTTCATTTATAGAACTTCTCTCATTATCAAGAGGGTTAACACTATTTGTCTTTGTGCAGTTACATACCACTCTTCTGAATTCTTTTGTGCATTTAGCAAATGTCCCAATTTCTCATCTCCTACTGAATATTTCGGTTTTGGAGGCAAATTAAATTGAGATACATTAACTTTTAAAGACATCAATGCCATTGTTCTTTGCCCTTTTTGAGCAATCTGTCGAGCTCAAGTCTGCTTTTCCATTTTCTTCACAAATTTTGGAGCTTCCTGATTGGTGTCCTTTGCAGTGCATAATTGCTACTTGTTCAGGTTTTTGTATTGCTTTTATCAATTGCAGGACTGCATCTTGATGTTTAATGTGTGTGCCTTGAGCAGACAGCAGTCTTCTTTCTTTCCACAGCACTCTGTGGACATGCACTACTCCAAAGCATACTCTGAGCCAGTCCAGATGTTTCCCCTTTTCCCTTTACTCAATTCTAGTGCTCTGCTTAAGGCAACCAGTTCTGCCCTCTGGGCAGATGCATTTGCTGATAATGCTTTTGCCTCCACTATTGCACTGACTGTTGTTACCGCATATCCAGCGTATCTGGTCCCATTCTCCACCAAGCTGCTTCCATCTGTGAATAGCTCTCACTCTGGGTGCTCCAGTGGGATGTCTTTCAGGTCTTCTCTTGCCAAATAGGTGTCCTCTATTACTTCTACACAGTCATGCTCTAATGGGCCTTCTTCAGTTGTGGTACCCAGGAACAGAGCTGCATTCAAGAGGTCAGTTGTCTTTAGTGTGACATCATCCTGCTCAGTCAGGATTACCTGGAATTTCATCATCCTGCTTGGAGATAGCCAATGGCCCCTCTTTTGTTCTAAAACAGTGCTCACCATGTGTGGCACAGAGACATCTATGTGTCTACCCATGGTGAGTTTCCTGGCTTCTTGTGGCAGCATCACGCTGGCTGCAACTGCCCGCAGGCATGAAGGCCATCCAGCACTCCCCTTGTCAAGCTGTTTGGAAAAGCAGCCGACCGGCCTTTCCCAGCTTCCCAAACCTTGGCTCAGCACTCCCAGTGCTAGGTGTAGTCTTTCATGCACAAACAGCTGGAAATCTTTGGACAAATCTGGCAATCCGAACGCCGGAGCAGTTGTCAATGCCTCCTTCAGTTTGAGGAAGGCCTCCTTCTGTGCTCTGCCCCAGGTAAACGGCTGCGTCTTCTGGGCCTCATCCAGGGCTTTTGCAATTAGTCCATAGTCCATGATCCACAGGCAGCACCACCCTGTCATCCCAAGGAAGACTCGCAGCTCATGCACGTTCTGGGGTTCTGGAATAGCACAAATAGCTTGAATACAATTAGTACCCAGCTTACATTGCCCTGGTGAGATTTCACATCCCAGGGAAATCACACTCTGCCAGGCAATTTGTGCCTTTTCTTTAGACTCCTTATATCCTCCCATTCCCAGCTGATTTCAAATTTCAATTGGTACCTTTATGCAGGTTGTTTTCTCTTCTGTAGCTATCAGTATATCCTCAACATACTGTAACAGCAGGTATTGTTTTCTCACTACTTGCACGTTCTCGGTCCAAATCTCCAGCTCCTTCCCCAGCTGGCTTCCAAATAGGGTTGGACTGTTCTTGTATCCTTGTGGGAGTCGTGTTCAGGTGAGCTGAGTTTTCCTTCTATTTTCTGGACTTTCCCACTCAAAGACAAACAGTTTCCTACTTTTTTTGTCAAGGGGTGTGCAGAAAAAGGCATCTTTTAAATCAAGTACAGTAAACCATTTCTATTTCTCTTTTATAGATGTTAACAATGTGCAAGGATTAGCTACCACTGGGTAAATATCTTTAGTTATTCCATATATTGCTCTCAAATCCTGTACTAGTCTTTATTGGTCAACACAGAAATTTGGACTCCAGTGTTAACTACAAAAGTAAAAAGTGGATGTATAGGACCCACTATTATTGAGAAACCGCTCAGACTATTCAGCCTAGTCTTCACAGAAGTATGGAGAACACCATTTATTTCTATCTTCAGCACACATTTATAGGGTTTTACAGGGTTCCCGGGCTAAGCAAGTTACTCTTGGTTAATCCACACAGGTTTACATTTTTGCTCTTATACACAAGGATATTGTTTTGCTTCATTCTCTCTGCTTCAGGAAAGTTTCAAGGACATGAGCCTTTAATATCACAACTTATACCAAAAGCTGGTTTGTGCAGACAGGCCTTTACTAAAATATCATGCCCACCTTCTGTTCAAATATTCTCTACACACTATTGCTGTAATCAGTATGCCTCCAGTTTTGTTATTTCTAGTGAGCATTTGAAATAAAAGCAACCTCTGCCTCTCTGCTCACACAGGAGAAGCAGAGTTCCCAGTTTCCCTGATTCTGAGGCTCTTTGGGCTCCACTCCCAGAAGCTGAGAAGGAGACGGCTTTGGCTCACAGCCCAGAGCCCATGGAGCTGTGCTGGGTTATCCAATGGGGCATTCCATACAATGAACTTGGGACAGTGCCAATTAGAAACAACTTCACTCAACTTTGAAGTGAGAAGCCATCTATTACCTTCCTGGGGACCCCCTTCTTTATCTCCAGTGACCACCAATACTGGCAGTGAGAGATTTCTTTTCTCTTGTCTGGGTTTTCCTTAAGAGAACCAATGCATCTAACACCTTTGCTTTCTCTGATTTTTCTTCAGCCATTTTTACAAGTCCATCATTTCTACTGGAATGAATTAGCTCTTTTGGAGGGTAAATTTGATTCAGGAGAGGGGTTTCCCCCTCTTCTGTTTCCTTTAGTGAGTCAGCATTTTTGAATTTTCATCATGGAGGGCTGCTCGCTGCAGATGGATCTTACTCTTTTCTTCATTGAATTGTTTTTGCAAAATTTCAACTAGGTTCTGGAGGGAGTCTATTCTAGTTCTTTCCTCACTTCCTTGCTTAAAGCCAGTTTTTAGAGCTGCTGTAAAACAAGCTCCCAAAACTGAGCAGAGTAGAGTTTGATTTTTGCCCAGTTTAAATTTTCTTTCACCTTGTAAAGAACACACTCTATCAATCACATTTTCCAAATTAAACCAGTAACTAAGGGCCCACTTTTCCCTTCTTGGAGAAGGTCTGGCATTGTGTTTTGCTAACAGAGCATAAAATGCAGCTTTAACTTCTGCACTGCCCTTTTCAGTCATTTTTACAAAGGGAAAACCACTACAGGGAGGTATAAACTTCAATTATACACACACACACACACACACACAGACACACACACACACACACTGCTTTTTGCTTCCCTGTGTGGGTAAAAAGACCAAATCTGCTCGGGAGGCACTCTTTCAGTTTAAAATTCTGATTGTCTCTTCGCTACACCAAGCACTCAAAATTCACACACACAACAACAACAAAAACATTCCCACCCTTTTGCTCTAAGAGATCTTTTGTGAAATTCTGCAGACAGAGCCCTCAAGTGAGTGTGGGGTGCTTTTCACCTCAGCGTGTGCAGTTTGCGGGAAATTCGAGTTGCCCCCCTTGCTTTCTAGACACCGCTCACTCTCTTGGGAGTGTCGGGCTGGGTGCGGCTGGAGCAAAACATCTTTCCCCTAATACAGACTGCACAACAAACCTGCAGCCCCTTCTGTCTGTCAGAAATCCTGTCCGTGACTCCAGTTTAAATGTCACGATTCGCTAACGCCAGTGGGAGTCACGAGAAGTTTCTTTGATCTCAGAGGGCAAAAAGAACACAAAGGGATTTCAGTTGAAATCACAACAACAATAATGTACATTTATTTTAGCGATAACGAGGGCTATGCGATAGAGGAGAGTGCGGGAGAGAGAGAGATAAAGAAAACAAAGTAAAGAAAGAGAGGAGAGGAGGTTATAGCTACCAACAGGTGAGACAGTGTCACAGGGGTCTTTTTCCGTGGGGAGATCTCACCAAAATTAATTCAGCCTTATGTAATTCTTCCCCAAAGTGACCTTGTTTCCAATGTGCTAATAAGCACCCCAAAGGAGAAGTACCTGCTATGAGAGCATTGCTGCCCAAAACCCCTTTAAGCTTCTCCATGTCACAACTACAATACACCACAAATGCCAAACCTGCAACGCTTTCATAGTCGTCTGACGGACGGCGCCCAGGCAATCCCAACAGGAATTCCTTTAGCCCAACCAAGCGCAGCTTTTGCTGCGTCTTATTGGCAGGCACCCAAACCAAAGTGAAAGCACCTTACCTCTTCTCCTGGGGACGCTGTGAGCAGCGCAGACAGTCGCGGCCGATGGGCTCCCCGAGAATCCCTCGGTGCCGGCTGGAGCAGGATCGGGTCGCGAGCTCGCTCGGCAGCACTCACAAGGTCCCATCTGGGTCACCAAAATGTTAGAGTTCAGGAACACACATCATCACACAATGATTATATGCAGGTGCTTTATTGAAGAGCTCTGGGTGTCAGGGGTACACAGACCCAAATCTGACTGTTGAGGGTTAGGTGTCCTTTTTTTTTTGTTTTGTCCTTCTGGCCTGCCCAGGGAATTTTTACCCATTAAAAGGTTGTGCTGGGACAACCTAACTACCGGTACTTAGGGGTGCTCACAACGGACAATGAGTGGCCGGGCCCAGGGCGGGGAAGGGGGCAGAAAAGGAGGGTGGGGACAGTTTTTGGGCTGGTTCTTCTTTGGTTTTTCGGGGAAGGACGTTTGTGTGCTGGGTTGCAGAGCTGCTGCGGTGGAGAGAAGGGAACTTTACCATCACCCAGACAGAGCGGCTGCTTCTTCTCCTTCTCCCCTCTTTGTTGGTGGCCTTGCACCCCCTGTCCTGCCGGGACGTGTAGCAGTGCCAGCCACCGCCGCAGAGCTGCTGATACACCTCATCCACCAGCCCAGGATCTCAGCTCATCCCTGCTGTTCCAGCCGACTGTTCCTCGGAGCCCTGCAAGAGCACCGGGACTGACTGCCCGAGGAGTTTGTGAAAACAAAGCCTCTCCTCCATCCCATCTCAGCCGAGAAGGCTGTCCCGGGGTCCCTGTTTCTGTCTTCTTGTTATTGCTGTAGTTATTGTTTGTTTGTTTGCCTGGTTATACTAGTAAAGAACTGTTATTCCTATCCCCAGATCTCTGCCTGAAAGCCCCCTTGATTTCAAATTTATAATAATTTGGAGAGAGAGGGTCTACATTCTTTCATCCCAAAGGAGGCTCCTGCTCTCCCTAGCGGACACCTGTCTTCTAGAACCAAGACAGATTTTGGCGCCCAACGTGGGGCACTGAGAAGAAAAGGGCAATAAAGGAATAACAGTTCTTAAATAACCTAACTTTTGTGTGCTGGATTTAGAAATCTTGTTAGGTAGAACCATGCTGTTGAGCTTACCCAGGTTCGCGGGGCATGTGGTCACATCTATATTTCTCCCATTTTCTGTACCTTACCTAAATATGGGTCCTATAACTAAGGCTACTGTGGCTATTATCCAGCTTGTTTTGTGGAATGATAAGGTGAGGAATTCATGGATGTTTAACGTCCTCTGGACGGCGGGCTCATGGATTCAGAGCTGTCACACACTAACTGGATGGTTTTGGGGTTACTTTAATAATGGTACCTACTGGGAGAAAAAGACAGTTGGGGAAATTTTCTCCCAACCTTTCACCCAGTTCCTTGGGCCTACACAGCCAGTTTTCGAAGGGTTAAAATCTTCTCTGAATGCTAATGACATCGTACAGTGGCTGGTGTTGCTGATAGGCCTGTTCTACTTAGCCTTCAGAGACAAAGGGAAAGAGACAGGGGGTAATGTCCCAGAGCCTGGCACAGCCCCAGAGACAGGGGGTAATGTCCCAGAGCCTAGCACAGCCCCAGAGACAGCGAGTGCTGCCCCAGAGCCTGGCACAGCCCCAGAGACAGGGGGTGCTGCACCAGAGCCTGCCCCTACCCCACAGCCCACCTCAGAAATGAACCATCCAGAGTGGGTGGGGGTTCTGGTCAAGGAGATACGTGAGATGCTAAAGGGATGCATTTCCTCAGCTGCTGGGAAACCCTCCCCCTGCCTCGAAGAGAGAGAGTCTGATAGTGCTGCAGTGGAACCCACAGATGTTACAACCGTCCAGGTTCCAGCTGAACCACAAGAGCAGTCACAGCCAGCAGCTGTTGCTCCTGTGGAAACGAGGAAGTCTAAGATGAAATCACAGCACCCTGTTGATAAGGATAAGAAAGGAGGGTCCTCACAACCCACGGGGGAACCAGAAGTTGAAATCATCACTGAGTCTCTGACATATGACAGTCTCCGTAAGTTACAAAAAGACATTGTGAGGCGGGGGCTTGAGCCTTATACAACCTGGTTACTTCGGGTCTGGGACCTTATGGGTACAGGCGTGCAGCTGGATGGTGGTGAGGCAAGGAATGTGGGACCCTTGACGCAGGACTCAGGTGTGAATCAGATATTCGTCAGGGAGCAAGGGCCCCTTTCCCTCTGGGAGCGGCTTTTGATGAGTGTAAGAGAGAGGTTTGTCCACAGAGAGAGAATGGAAGAGCACTATCGTAGAAGAGAATGGAAAACCATTGAGGAAGAGATCCAACAGCTGAGAGAAGTGGCAATATTAGAGGTCCTTTTTGGGAAGGGTGGACAGCATGATAATGACCCCGACAAAGTCAGGTGCACTGGGCAGATGTTGTGGAGTCTGGCAAATCTAGGGCCACGTGACTACACCACCTATATTGCAACGATTAATGCCGATAACAGCCGAGAGACGGTGAGTTCTGTCTCCACCAGGCTTAGACATTTCGCCAGTATGGTCCATGGCCCACATCAGGCTAAGATTTCTGCTGTGATTAAGGAACTCAAAGAAGAGATGAGGGAAATGAGGGAAGAGATGAGAAAGAACAGTTCCCATATAGCACCAGTGCGAGTCACAAGCCCAAAACTCCAAGCCCCACGTCCCCCAGCTAGAGAGAGAGGGTACACCTCACGAACTGAGCTGTGGCTCTTTCTACGTGACCATGGGGAAGACATGGGAAAGTGGGATGGGAAACCCACTTCTGCCCTGGCAGCACAAGTGCGTCAACTCAGGCAGAGAACCAGTAACCAGAAAGGTTCCACTAAAGTGAAAGTAGCCTCAACCTCCCGTCACCAAACTGGCAGATATTACAGAAAAGAAGATGATCCCCTTGAAAGAACCTCTAGCATGTATGCCCAAAAAAGAGAAGATGACCAGTGCTAGAGAGGCCCTGCCTCTAGCCAGGAAGAAGCACGGGAAAACCGGGTCTTTTGGACGGTGTAGATCCAATGGCCTGGCACATCAGAGCCACAAAAATATGAAGCTTTAGTTGATACTGGTGCACAGTGTACCCTAATGCCATCAGGACATGTGGAGGCAGAACCTGTTTCCATTGCTAGAGTGACGGGGAGATCGCAGCAATTGACTCTGTTGGAAGCTGAGGTGAGCCTGACTGGGAAGGAGTGGCAGAAACATCCCATTGTGACTGGCCCAGAGGCCCTGTGTATTCTGGGCATAGACTTCCTTAGAAATGGCTATTACAAAGACCCAAAGAGACTCAGGTGGGCTTTTGGAATAGCTGCTGTGGAGGCAGAAGACATTAAGCAATTGAACACCTTGCCTGGACTATCAGAGAACCCATCTGCAGTAAGACTCCTGAAGGTGGAAGAACAGCGGGTACCAATTACCACCTCGACAGTGCACCGCCGGCAGTATAAGACAAATCGAAATGCTGTGATCCCCATCCACAAGATGATCAGAGAGCTGGAGAGCCAAAGAGTGGTCAACAAAACCCACTCACCCTTCAGCAGCCCCATCTGGCCTGTGCACAAGTCTGACAGAGAATAGAGATTAACTGTGGACTATCGTGCATTGAATGAAGTGACTCCACCGCTGAGCGCTGCCGTGCCGGACATGCTGGAGCTCCAGTACGAGCTGGAGTCCAAAGCAGCGAAGTGGTACGCCACAATTGATATTGCTAATGCATTTTTCTCCATTCCCCTGGCAGCAGAATGCAGGCCTCAGTTTGCCTTCACCTGGAGGGGAGTGCAGTACACCTGGAACCGACTGCCCCAGGGGTGGAAGCACAGCCCCACCATCTGCCATAGACTGATCCAGGCTGCCCTGGAAAAAGGTGAGGCTCCAGAACATCTGCAGTACATTGATGACATCATTGTGTGAGGGAACACAGCAGTGGAAGTATTTGAGAAAGGAGAAAAGATTATCCAGATTCTGCTACAAGCCGGCTTTGCCATCAAGAAGAACAAAGTCAAAGGACCTGCTCGAGAGATCCAGTTCCTGGGAGTAAAGTGGTAAGACGGACAGCGTCAGATTCCCACTGAGGTCATCAATAAGATCACTGCAATGTCTCCACCCACCAGCAAGAAGGAAACGTAAGCTTTCCTAGGTGCCATAGGTTTTTAGAAGATGCACATTCCTGAGTACAGCCAGATCGTGAACCCTCTCTACCTGGTTACCCGAAAAAAGAATGATTTCCACTGGGGCCCTGAACAACAACAAGCCTTTGCTCAGATCAAACAAGAAATCGTTCATGCAGTAGCCCTTGGCCCAGTCAGAACCGGACCGGATGTGAAGAACGTGCTCTGCTCTGCAGCCGGGAACAATGGCTTGTCCTGGAGCCTTTGGCAGAAAGTGCCTGGGGAGACTCGAGGCCGACCACTGAGATTCTGGAGCCGAAGCTACAGAAGGTCTGAAGCCAACTACCCTCCCACAGAGAAGGAAATCTTAGCTGCCTATGAAAGAGTTCAAGCCGCCTCAGAAGTGATTGGCACAGAAGCACAACTCCTCCTGGCACCCCGACTGCCAGTGCTGGGGTGGATGTTTAAAGGAAAGGTTCCTGCTACCCACCACGCCACCGACGCTACATGGAGCACGTGGATCACCCTCATCACACAGCGCGCCCGTATTGGAAACCCGAATCGCCCTGAGATTTTAGAGATAATTACAAACTGGCCGGAAAGTGAAAACTTTGGTCTCACTGATGAAGAGGAGCAGGAACAAGTGACACGGGCTGAAGAAGCTCCACTGTACAACCAACTGCCAGCAGAAGAAGCACGCTATGCTCTGTTCACTGATGGTTCCTGTCGCATCGTAGGGATGAACCGGAAGTGAAAAGCAGCCGTATGGAGCCCCACACGACAGGTCGCAGAAGCCACTGAAAGAGAAGGTGGATCAAGCCAACTTGCTGAACTCAAAGCTGTTCAACTAGCCCTGAACATTGCTGAAAGAGAGAAGTGGCCAAAGCTCTACCTCTACACGGATTCATGGATGGTAGCCAATGCTCTGTGGGGATGGCTGGAAAGATGGAAAAAGGCCAACTGGCAACGCAGAGGAAAGCCAATCTGAGCTGCTGATGAGTAGAAAGACATCGCCACCAGGGTAGAGAAACTGTCTGTGAGGGTCCGTCATGTAGATGCCCATGTCCCCAAGAGTAGGGCTAATGAAGAGCACCAAAACAATGAGCAGGTAGATCAGGCTGCAAAGATAGAGGTGTCAAAGATAGACTTAGATTGGCAACACAAGGAAGAGTTGTTCCTAGCTCGATGGGCCCATGATGCCTCAGGTCATCAGGGGAGAGATGCCACCTATAAGTGGGCACGAGACCGAGAGGTGGATCTAACCACGGACAGTATTTCCCAGGTTATCCATGACTGTGAGACGTGTGCCACGATCAAGCAGGCCAAGCGGTTGAAGCCGCTATGGTATGGTGGGCGTTGGTCCAAATATAGGTATGGAGAAGCCTGGCAGATTGACTACATCACACTGCCCCAAACCCGCCAAAGCAAGCGCTACGTGCTCACGATGGTAGAAGCCACCACTGGATGGTTAGAAACCTACCCTGTGCCTCATGCCACTGCCCGGAACACCATCCTGAGACTTGAAAAGCAGGTCCTTTGGAGGCATGGTACCCCTGAGATTGAGTCAGACAATGGGACTCATTTCAAGAACAGCCTTATAAATAGCTGGGCTAGGGAACATGGCATGGAGTGGGTGTACCATATCCCCTACCATGCACCTGCTGCTAGAAACGTTGAACGGTGCAATGGCTTGCTTAAAACCAGCTTGAAGGCACTGGGTGGGGGAACTTTCAAGAACTGGGAAATTAATTTAGCAAAAGCCACATAGTTGGTGAACACCCGAAGTTCCACTAACAGAGCAAACCCTGCCCAATCTGAGCCCTTTAGAGCGAAAGATGGAGATAAGGTTCCAGTGGTACATATGAGAGGTATGCTGGGAAAAACTGTTTGGGTTAATTCTGCCTCCAGCAAAGACAGTCCAATCCGTGGAGTTGTCTTTGCTCAAGGACTAGGTTGCACTTGGTGGGTGATGCAAAAAGATGGAGAGACCCGGTGCATACCCCAAGGGGACCTGGTTTTAGGGTGAACTACCCATGACACTGTGCTTGTATCTGTATCTGCATGTACATATGTATATAGTTAAAGTAGTATGTGTTCGTGTATAATTTAAAGGTTTAATATTTGATGTAACATTTTGGTATGGGAAAAAATTCGGGGTGGATAGCGTTGAGGGTTAGGTGTCCTTTTTTTTTTGTTTTGTCCTTCTGGCCTGCCCGGGGAATTTTTACCCATTATGTGCTGGGACAACCTAACTACCGGTACTTAGGGGTGCTCACAACGGACAATGAGTGGCCGGGCCCAGGGCGGGGAAGGGGGCAGAAAAGGAGGGTGGGGACAGTTTTTGGGCTGGTTCTTCTTTGGTTTTTCGGGGAAGGACGTTTGTGTGCTGGGTTGCAGAGCTGCTGCGGTGGAGAGAAGGGAACTTTACCATCACCCAGACAGAGCGGCTGCTTCTTCTCCTTCTCCCCTCTTTGTTGGTGGCCTTGCACCCCCTGTCCTGCCGGGACGTGTAGCAGTGCCAGCCACCGCCGCAGAGCTGCTGATACACCTCATCCACCAGCCCAGGATCTCAGCTCATCCCTGCTGTTCCAGCCGACTGTTCCTCGGAGCCCTGCAAGAGCACCGGGACTGACTGCCCGAGGAGTTTGTGAAAACAAAGCCTCTCCTCCATCCCATCTCAGCCGAGAAGGTTGTCCTGGGGTCCCTGTTTCTGTCTTCTTGTTATTGCTGTAGTTATTGTTTGTTTGTTTGCCTGGTTATACTAGTAAAGAACTGTTATTCCTATCCCCAGATCTCTGCCTGAAAGCCCCCTTGATTTCAAATTTATAATAATTTGGAGAGAGAGTCTACATTCTTTCATCCCAAGGGAGGCTCCTGCTCTCCCTAGCGGACACCTGTCTTCTAGAACCAAGACACTGACCCATCTTGGTTTTGAGCTGAACATGTTTTATACGCTATCATTATACAACTTACATATTAATTATTAAACTTACATTGTTCTATTGTATGCATTGTTTTTACCCAAGCATGGATTTCTCTTGATCCGCCCCAACCCCCTAACATTGTTCCTCATGTTCTTTAAACAATAATTATATCTAATCACATCTAACAATTCTATCATTTATCATATATTGATTACACAGGTGCAGTTTCACATGATCTTTAGCAAGCACAAGGCCTAACATTTCCCAGGGCCTACTTTTCCTGGGCTTGCCAAGCCTAACTTTCTTTCTGAGTTCCCGAATTTCTTAAGATTTTAAAATGTTTTACTATCACCTCCAGAGTGACACAAAGAGGCCTGCCTGAACAGTCAGAGAGCTACATCTATTTTTAATTTTAACTTTTATAAATTTTTCCAGAGCCTGCTGGCTGTGTTCAAGGTTTTCTCCCTATTTCCTCCCTAGTGCACATTCTCCAGAAACTCTGCTTTTACATCCTTTTGCATTGATTAAAGTTACCTGCAATGACGAGTCAATCCAAACCATGGGAAAACTTGAACTTCGATCTCTACCCAGGCAAAATATCTGCCTCCCACATCTGAAGCCATGAGCTGCCAAGTACTGTCCCCACTGTCATACCCTGTCCCCTGGAGGTGTGCTGATGCCATTTCAAAGGGGTTGCCAATGAAAACAAGTTTGAATATTTTGGTAGTTTCCACATTGGCATTCAAATCCTTGACTAGAAAAATCACAAGTCAAGATTTCTAGGATTCTTCCATACCAAAGCTGTCATTCTCCCCCGTGATTTTAGAGTGCCTGAACAGTCGGACAAGGTTTTAGTTTTAGACACTACAAAGTCCCTGCTGTTTGGCGATCCCATTCCATCAGCATATAGTCCTGATGATTCCTTTAGGCAGGAGCAGCAAAGGCAAGAATGAGCCAAACAAGCTGTTCCTGTGTTCTCATGTCCTGCACAGCAGTAACTGGGAGTTCAAGAATGGATTCAGGAGACAGTGGGTGCACAGGGAGCCACCAAGACTTTGGGATGCTGAAATGGACCAGCCTGGTGCCTGTGCCCAGGCTGCATCGGGCTGAGCTCCAACTGGACAATCTAACAATGGTTGAATGGACACACCATGGGCCACTGGAGACTCCTACTCCTAGTTCTGTGAGCTACACTATTCACCTGTCATTCACCAGATGATTTTTTGATCTTTGCTTGAAATCCAGGAGAGGAAAAGGTCAACATGGAAAAGTGTTCTCCCAATTCTAGTGACACCTGTGCCTGCACACCACCTGTGCCCATGGCAGGGTGGCTGGAGACTGGATGATGTTGATGATACTTTGCAACACCAAGTGCTCAGGGATTCTGGGATTGCCCAAGTGGAGAGCAAAACTGAGCCGTGTAAGTCCCTGCTTTTTTTCAGCGCATGCTGCTTCTTCCTTTGTTCCAAGCAAGTCCAGGATTTGGTTTCATGTGTCTTTAAGGTGTCTGGACAGAAGAGAGGGAGGGCAGCTGCAGCACAGGGCTCCTGCCCCGTCAGACTCTCTCTCTCTCTCTCTCTTTCTCAGGATGGCGCCAATGCCGCTGCCTTGGGACACCTGAGTGTGGAAGGCGAGCTCGCCCTCAAGCACGGCCATCCAAGTCAGTCACGGGCACAGGCTGCAGCTGAAGCTGGCAAGCGTTGCTGTGAGGCTGCAAGTGAAGAGAAAGCCATTGTGGCCAACTCTGCTGAAGCCTTTTGCCAAAGCAAAGGCAATTGTGCCCACAGCCTCCCCCTGTTTGGCACTGGGCTGCTGCGGACGCCTCAGTGCGCAGGTGCCGACGTTGGGGCTGCTGCTGTTCCTGGGCACACTCTGCTGCTGTTTCTGTGGGCTCCAGAGCCGCTTGGGCAGCAGCCACTGGGCAGCCCTGCCGGAGGAGACATCGCCACCCTCCCCATGGTGGCAGCAGCTCTGTGGGCCCCGAGCTCTGTGTCAGGGGGGCCTCGGTCACAGCAGCGTGGCCTGGGCAGCCGCGAGGGCCCGGGCTGGCCGCCAGCCCTGCCTCTGCCCACTGCCCCTTCCTGGAGGCACCCAGTGGCCGTGGCCTGGCAGCACCCCCTGCCCTCCATGTCCCCAGCCAGTCCAGCCTGGGCACCTCGGGCTGTCCCCACCCTCCCGCTGGGGTGATGTCCCAGCCTCCAGGCCTTCTGCTGCAGGCCGGGGGGACATTTTGGGGAAGCACCGGAGCAGCCGGGTGTCAGGGACCAGGCGGCTGCCCAGGGGCTGCTTATGGCCTCTGACACCCAATTCCTCAGGGCTTCCCACCACCCCGGCTCCTCCAGGGCCTTCTGTCCCCTTGGAACCTCCTGCCACCCACTCCCTCACACATCCCCCTCGTGCCTTCCCACTGCCTTGTCCCGTCTGGGCCTCCGCAGCCCCTCATCCCTTCACGGCCTCCCAGCACCCCGTGTCCTCAGGGGCTCCCCCAGCCTGGCCCGGCAGCAGCGCCGCAGCCCCACAGGAGCTCCAGCAGCTCCTCAGCCATCACGGCACCAACACACGGGCAGCAGGACACAGATGGCGCTTCCTGCCTGCCACAGGGCTTGTGGCTTCAGCACAACCACCAAACGCCAAGGGGCTTCTGGCCATTTCCCCTGCACCACCGCATGCCCCGGCAGGTTGCTGAGCACAAGAACCCTTTTCCCTCTCTTCCCCTATGCCCCACACAACCTGGGCAGCAAAAGAAAGGTCTTGGGACTCTTGTGGTTTATAACATATCCTATATTATTTACATACTAGATGGAAACGAAACGAAGAAAAGAATAATCTCTATGAAAAAAAAAATAACAGATGGCCCATGTGGCCCCAGAAGATAGAGCCTCTCAGCCCTAACATATCCTATATTATTTACATACTAAAAAGAAAAAAATAGAAGAAAACAATCCTTATGAAATAAAAACTCCCGGCTGGCCCAGGTGGCCCCAGCAAACAGAACGTCCCATATCAGCCTTGAGCACATCTCCAGCAGCGCAGCCAGCCCAGGCCCGACAGACGAGGCCGTGTCCTCCATGCCCTGAGGATTTGGTCTTGCATCCTCTGCAGGATGGAATATCGGGCACTCTGGATGGCCCGGAGGACATACAGCGTCTCAAGTGCCAGGTCTGACACGGCACCGCTTCTGTCCTCCGTCAGGCGTTCGAGGGCTGCAAGAGAGACAAACAGAGCCAGGGTCAGATCCCAGAGCTGCGGGGGCCCAGCGAGAGCCCCCTGCCAGGGCCATGCCAGCCAGCTCTTGCCTTGGCCAGGAGGGAGCAGGGACCAAGGGGGTCAGCCCGAAGCTGCTGGCCACAAATGCCCCACGTGGCCCTGAAATCTCACTGTGCTCTGCTCACGCCGCCCCTCATCGGCACAGGGAGCAGAGCCCTCCACAGCCTGGCCAGGGCTTGCAGCTGCCCCGACAGCCACCGCTGTCAGCCCGCTGCCCTGGCTCACCTCTGCACAAAACCTGGAGCTCTGCGTGCTGCCCCCTCAGCTGCTCCCCGGCCATCCCTGAGAACACAGAGCCTGTCAGGGTCCCAGCAGCACAGCTCCCTGCCAGCGGCGCTGCCAGCCCTGTGGCCACACGGCCTCCT
The DNA here is from genome assembly GCF_971803275.1 of Cyanistes caeruleus. Lineage (NCBI taxonomy): Eukaryota > Metazoa > Chordata > Aves > Passeriformes > Paridae > Cyanistes > Cyanistes caeruleus. Next base: position 369,033 of record NW_028255934.1, read on the forward strand.
GCCCCGGCAGGGCTCAGCCCGGGCCCTTGCCGCATCCTGACCCAGCCCAAGGGCACGGCTGCCAGAGGCCGGCAGCAGCAGCCCCGAGGGCAGCCGGGGCTCCAGGGCGCCGGGCCCGGGTGCCGCTGCCGGGGCAGCAGCCGGGGCTGGGGCCGAGCTGCGGCGGGGCGGGGAGGGAGCCCGGGCTCGAGACTCACCGATGACCCTGATGGCCGCCGCTCGCAGGGTCTCCTGTGGGTCCTGCAGGTACTGCAGGGCCCGACGCAGGTGCTCGGCCAAGGGGATCCTGTGGTCGGCCAACTGGAGAGAGCGGCAGGAGGGAAGGGTTGGCGCGGGCTCTGTCCCTCGGCCGGGCGCTGCTGCCTGCGGCTAGCCCCGGCCTCCCGTGCCCGGCCAGCCCTGAGGCCCGGCCAGCAGCCGCTGGCGCCGGGCTCTGGAGGGGGCAGAGGGCCGGCTGCTGCCCGGGGAGCCGCGGTGCCGGCCCGGCCCGCAGCCCCGCTGGGCTGGGGCTCCATCGGCACCCGGTTCGAGGCCACAGGGGGCTGGAGAAGAAGCCGTGCGGCCCCCGGCTGCAGCAGTGGGCAGGGGCACAGCTGCCAGCCCCACACACCGAGCACCGGGGCCAGGGGGCTTCTGTAGCTTGAGGCTGGGACTTCCAGGCTGTCCTTACCACGAGCTTGGCAAACTTCCACAGCTTCTCCTTCCTCACAGCTTTTTCCAGGTCTGTCCTCTTCAGGAAGCCAGCCGCGCGAAGGAGCGTTGTCCGAGAGGCCTGGGGAGCAGCAGAGCCGCAAATGGCCCCACAAGGCAGGGCACAGGAGTGTCCCAGTGCCAAGGGCTGGAGGAGGCTGCAGCCTGCAAGCCTGCGTCAGGGCAGGAGGCAGCTGAGCCCCCTGCCAAGGCGCAGCAGCAGCCCAGGAGTCCTCACCTCTGCCACATGCCGATTCTCATCTTGGCAGTGGAAAAAGAGTGGGAGCAGGCTCTGGTACACTCGTTCCTTCAGGGGCTTTCTTCCTTCTTCTTCTGCCGAAGACATCACTCTTCGAAGGAGAGACATGGAGAGCAGCTGCACGTGGCTATCAGGCTGTATGAAAGGAAGGAAGGAAAAATGACCTTATCATTGGCTTCTTATGGCCCACATCGGCGCAGGCCTGCAAATGCACAGGGCACAAAGTGTCCGGGCAGCAGGCAGTGGCTGTGGCTGGGGCACAGAGCCTTACATTGTCCAGGAGTTTCAGGAGCGGCTCAGCCAGCTGCAGGGCCCTGCGCCAGGATATTGGGGTGTCTTCTTTCAGGAAAATATGGCTCAGAAGAGCAGTGCTCATCCTGGCCACGTCACTGTCCAAGTCCCACAGGAGGTGCACTAGTCTTCCTGTCAGGCTCTGCATTCTTTCGGCCTGTGCAGAACACAAGGGTGTGAAAGCCCGGGCAGCTGCCGCAGGGCCCAGAGGCCAAAGGGCTGTCCCAAAGCACTCGGGCAGCTGAAGCAGGAGGCAGGAGAGCTGGGAGGAGCTGCCTCAGTGCCCAAGGCAAAGGCCAGCCAAGGCCAAGTGACAGCATTGCCCAGCCTCATGCTGCCCACACGGCTTCAGCTGCTGCCCCCTTCTCACCATGGAGGGATGGTCCTTTAGCAGGAGGAGAGCCCTGAGAACCTGGTGATGCATCTCTGTGGAATTGTACCACAGGTACTTATACAAGATCTCCATTAGGCTGTCACCACAGTCACTCAAGTCCAGGCAATCTAGGAGCTGAAAGGCACAGGGCAGTGAGAGGGGAGCCGGCCGGCAGGAGCCTGGAAGTGCGCAGGGCTGGGCCCAGGCAGCAGCACAGGGCGGCGGGTGCCGTCCCAGGCAGCTGTGGCTATGCCCAGGGGACAGGGCTGGCAGGGAGCTGAGCGAGGTAGTGCTGGCCATCAGACTCACCTCCACAAGGAATGCCATGGCAGAGACATCCCAGAGTGGCAACGGTTTGCTGAGCACCTCAAGCAGGTAGCTTAAGATGCTTTTGCACAAGTGGATGGATGCACGGCGCATTACCCTGGAAGGCGGAAAATGGCAGAAAGAGTCTCAGCAAGGGTGCGAGAAACCTCTCCCAGGACTGATGGACACAGTTGTCCTATTGCCCCAGCACCCTGTGAGGCGATTTGGGCCCTTGAGATGTGGCTGCTCCTGGACAGGTTCCTCTCGCAGCCTTTTGCAGTCTCCTTGGCCATCCCTCGGTGACGAGGCCCTCAGGCCCATGGCCACGGGGACTGTGGGGGCATCCCGGGCAGGGGGCACAAATGTCAGAGGCAGTGGGGAGAAGGGGGGCTCACCTGGCCAGCAGACCCACGGCATAGTGGTGGGTGTCAGCACAGAGCAGCGTGTCCCAGCCACGCTTGCGTTCCATTGCCACCACCACATGCTCCAAGTGGAGACTGCAGAGCAGGGCCTTCAGGGTCTGCACTGCAAACCTGTGTGCACAGCAAAGCCCAGGTGACGCTGGGAGCGCTGGCTCTGAGGCTGGGGAAGTGGCAGGGACAGGAGGAGTGGCATGGAGCACCTGTTGGGGCTGGTGGAGAGGCCGTGTTGCTCCTGGCATTCCTTCCAGAAGGTATGGACGTCCTCTGTCATATACAAAGTACTGAAGTATGTTTGGAAGAGGAGATGCACAAAGAGGCGGGGGAAATAGACTGTGAGGATCTGTGGGCAACAGGGCCCCTGGAGGATCTTCCACATCACCAGAGTTGCCTGTAGAGGACAAAGCAGCCCGAGACAGCGCTCAGTGCCGAGGTGTCCGTGTGGCAGGGCCTGAGCGTGGCAGGGAGAGGCCGGGGCAGACGCAGGGGGAGCAGCGGGCCTGGTGGCCCTGAAGCTGCCCCTAGGCCAGGTTTGTGGCCAGTGCCTGAAGCAGGGAGATGCAGTGGGGGAAGGAGGCAACAGAGCTGCTGGAGAGGCGGCCGGCCTTGCGGTGAGCAAAGGCCAGCTCCAGAAACTCACAGTCAGGGAAAAGACAGCCGTCTTGTCCCCATCAGAGGTGCCCAGGTTTTTCTGCGGCCAGCTCCCCACCACATTGATGAGGAGCGGTGTCACTTCCTCTGAAATCCAGGGCGAGAGCAAGATGGTCGTCCACATGGCCATAGCAGCTCTGCGGGGTCAGACACAGCACCGTGGGCTGGGCAGCAGCGGGGAGCTGAGCTGGCCGCCAGCTCTGCCTGTGCCCACTGGCCCTGAGTGGCAGCAGCAGCCAGGCAGCCCAGCCCTGTGGGGACAGGCCCCTGAGGGGCAGGCTGGCAGCACGGCAGCGGGCTCGGGGGCCGACTTTGTAGCAGGGCTGGCAAAGGGAGCAGCCAGAGGGCCCTGCAAGTCTGTGTTGCTCACAGCCCAGGGCCAGGCTGTACAGGGTGATGGGCTGGGGAGCCCTGAGGCCTCGGGGCAGCTGGGCCCCATACCTGTCACACGTTGGGGCCACCCGCAGGAGAGTGATGGCCACATCATCGGGCTCTGCCTCGGCCACTTGCATCAGGGCCCAGTCCATCCTGTGCTCAGCAGCCTCATTGGCCATGAGCCACTGGTGGATGTACCTCACCACACCGGGCACCTGGAGAAGGCACAGGGAGACTTGGAATGCCAGCAGAGGGAGTCAGCAATGTGCCCAGCTTCTTCCTCAGACAAGTGCTTCTCTTCCAGCACGCTGCCATGGCCTCAAAAGCTCCAAGTGAGCAACAGGCGTGGCTTGGGAAAGCCAAGCAATTGCTGGAGGATCAAAGGCTGGCCACAGGCTGCTTACTTGCTCTGGATTGAAAAGAGCCGTCTCTACAAGCAGATCCAGCTGGGCAGCGCTGCTCTGTTCTACCAAGACCTCTGAGGATGCTTTGACCTCAGTGTCCATAGGTCTGGTGTCTTCCTTGCCAATTCTCTTGATGTATTGGTAAAGAAACTGTAGGAGAAGGGCAGGAAGGCAGGGAAGTTGCATGGAGTGCTCCAAGTGCGGTGCTGGGCTGAGCAGTGCCAGCAAGCCCAGCGCAGGTGGGGATGGCTGCAGGTACCTGCGCTGCTCTGCGGAAGCGGCCACGGGCGGTGTCCTGCTCTTGTGTGCCGTCCATGGCTGCATCTGGCAAAGAGCAGCCAGAGCTGAGGGGCTGCGGGAGAGGCCGGAGAGCACAGCCCAGCCCTGCGTTCCCCAGGCAGGGACAGTCCCGGGATGCCCCAGGGGATGCAGCACGGCCACTGCTGCGGGGGCAGCCCCAGCCCCTTTTTTGTGCTGTCCATGGGTGTGTGTCCACAGGACAGTGTGGGATGGGATGAGATGGGATGCAATGGGATGGGATGGGGCCAAGATGGCCGCAGGCACCAGCCCTGTGGCCCAGCTCTGCCACTCACCCTCCTCCAGTGGCTGCAACTGCTGCACCTCTTCGGTCTCTGGTGCTGGGGCAGCTCCAGGGCCTTCTTCCTCTTCTTCCTCTTCCTCCTCCACCCAGGCCAGCTTGGGCACTCTTGGGGGTCGCTGCTCCGTATCTTCTTCCAGACTCTCCAATCCTTTCCATAGGAACAGCACCAGGGGATGGCATGGCATGGAATGGGATGGGGCCAAGCTGGCAACAGGCACTGGCCCTAAGGCCGAGCTCTGCAACTCACCCTCCTGTGGTGCCTGGAACTCCTGCACCTCTTCAGACTCCTGTGCCAGGACAGCTCCAGAGCCTTCTTCTTCCTCCTCCTCAAGCCAGGCCAACTTGGGCACTCTTGGGGGTCGCTGCTCCATGGCAGTGACTGGATTTCTGGCTACTTGCAGGAGAGATGGCTCGGAAAAGCTCGGAGTCAACAAGTCCTGCAGTCGTGCCTGGAAGGCACCTGCAAGACTCAAGTCCTGGCAAGATTGCAAGACAGCGAGTCCTGCACTTGGGTCTTGAGGGCTCCTGCCACAAGGACAGGAGGCTCCTCGACAGGGATTGTGGTCTGGTCTCAAGGGCAGAGACTGCAGGGATGGGCGACACGTCGGAAAAGCTCCGGGTCACCAAGTCCCACGGTCTGCCCTCAAGAGAACCTTAAGAAGGAAGGCTCAGCAAGGCCACAGGTCAGCAAGACCTGTGGTCTGGCCTCGAGGTCACCTGTAGTAATAGTGCTTCAGAAAAGCTCCAGGTCCGACACAAAGGAGTGCGCTGTGCGGGGGCTCCTCACAGCACCGCTCTGGCGTGTCCTGACCCGTCGCGTGCACCGAGCACTGTGGCGTTGCCCTGTCACCGCCAGCTCCTATGGCAGCACGTGTCACAAAGGGCCCTTTGACATCTGCTCCCGTTGCCACCATCCCACGGTGACCGTGCTGCAGCGTGTCACAAAGGGCCCTTGCACACCCTGCCCTCTGCCCTGGGGCCGCCCCCATCCCCCCCCCAAGTGGCCCAGCTTGGAAGGAATCCCTTGCCCAAAGTGTCTAAGACAGCCTGACGGGATCTTTAGGAACAGCTTGTTAGAAATGAAATGGAGGCAAATTTATCAATAAGAATTTTATTGAAAACTTTGTAAAATTTACTCATGGAAATGTCTCAGTGTTGAGAGACAGGTGTCTGCTAGGGAGGGCAGGAGCCTCCCTTGGAATGAAAAATGTAGACCCCCCTCCCTCCGAATTATGATAATCCTGAAATCAAGGGGCTCTCAGGCAGAGATCTGGGGATAGGAATAACAGTTCTTTACTAATATTTATAACCAGGCAAACAAACAACAATAACTACAGCGTTAGCAAGAAAACAGAGCCAGGGACCCTGTGACAGCTTTCTGGGCTGAGACGGGAAAGGATGGAGGAGAGGCTTTGTTTCACAAACCCCCTCGGGTTGGCAGTCAGTGCTGGTGCTCCTGCAGGGCTCTGAGGAACACTCAGCTGGGAACAGCAGGGATGAGCTGAGATCCCGGGCCAGTGGCTGAGGTGGATCAGCAGCTCCGTGGCGGTGGCTGGCACTGCCACACGTCCCGGCAGGACAGGGGGTGCGAGGCCACCAAAGAAGAGGGAAGAAGGAGAAGAAGCAGCAGCTCCATCTGGGTGATGGCGAAATTCCCTTCTCCCCACCACAACAGCTCTGTACCCAAAGTGTTCTTCTCCGAAGCTGAAGAAGCCACCAAACTGTCCCCACCCTCCCCTTTTCCTGCCCCCTTCCCCCCCTGGGCCCAGCCAAACTCTTTATCTTTCCTCAAGCACCCACCAAGTACCCGCAGTTAAGTTTTCCCTGCAAGTCATGAGTAAAAATTCCACAGGCAAGCCAGAACTAAATAGAAAATAAAGGACACCGAACCCCCAACACCTGTAAGTTGTATCTTGAGAGTCAGACAGGATCTTTGTTTGCCAGAAACACCTCTGAAGTTTAATCAAGGCATTAGTCATCAAAATTATTTTGAAAATTTAAAGATCAAAGTAGCCAAAATACTCAATGTAACTAATTGCTGGGTATGTTCTCAGCTCAGGTTGGGAGGAATGGGGTTCCCTCGGAGGGCTCACCCTGTGGGGTGGCCAAAACTCTGTCAATGGGCTCTGACTCGTAACGGATCCAGTGCAGGGACACTCAGAGAAAACTGTGCTGTGGAACACAGGAATGCAATTATCAGTTTTACAGGATTGACTGAGCTTTCCCTTCCGGTAGAAACCAAGCCCTGTTCTAGCTGGAGGCCACAATGTGAAAGGATTTCTGTGCTTTACCATCACAAGCTTACTCATCCTTTTTCCTCACCCTCATTCACGTTAGGAACAATAATTCTGTTGTCCATGGAGCTGGCACCTTTTGAATTCCAGAATAATGTCCCCAAGGTCCTTTGCTGTTCAGCTTTACCGCGCTGTCTGTGGCTAACAAGGCTTGCTGGGGTCCTTTTCCCTTTGGCTGGAGAGGTGCCGGGTCCCAGTCCCTGAGGGACAGCCAGGCTCCTGGCTGGAATTGGTGTGGAAGTCCCTCAGGGTCACATCAGCCTTCACATGGAGCCCTGTGGATCTGAGCATTCTCCAAAGGGGCCGTTGGGGCAAACAGGGAGATTTGGTCTGGCAGGGTCTGTAAAACAATATCCCATCCCATCGACTTGTTCTGGCAGAGAACACTTGGCTGCAGGGACATATTCCCATTGTTCCTGCCCAGGTCTCATGATTCAAACAGTGTTGTTTTTGCCCAGAGCTGTTCCTTCAGCTGGCTTGGGAGGGCCATTTGGCCTCTGGACCCACACTCTGGCTCCTTTATTAGGACTGCTGGGTCCAAACTCTTTTTATCCACAAATGGAGGCAATTTGAAGTGGATATTCTTTCTTCACAATTATTTTTCCAATTGCGATATCAATATTTCTTCTACCTTGTCATGGGGTTGAACAATCAAATCTTGTTCACTATTGTTTAACAGACTTACTTCAATTTCTCCTTGATAATCTGCATCAATTCCTCCTCCCGTGACATGAACCCTTTGCAAGGCCAAGCTCCAGTGAGCAGTTATCAAACCAAAGTGTCCTGGAGGAATCTGAATTCTTATTCCTGTATTGTAAACTGTCATTTGCTTCTGATTTCTCCTAATGAATTCCAGTGCATGAAGGTCCAGCCCTGCAGCCTCTGGGGTGGCCCTGGCAGGGGCCATCACACCCAGAACAATTTCCCAGGCAGTCCAAGTCTCACTGTCCATGGCTGTGTTTGCAAATTGGGTGCAGCCGTGCACACCCAGGGGTTTCCATTTCCCAGTGGGCCCATGGTTAAGGGCATGGAGCCCATCTGGGAGATGGGTTCTCCACCGGGACAGGTTCCCATCTCCCCATTTTATCAACTGCTCTTTTAACAATTGTTCAACCAATCCTGCAGCTTGTAGATAGTGTGTTACATGAAAAACCCAGCAGTCTTAATCACTGTGTTTTTCCCAGGAACAGACAAAGCATTCCACATCACAGCATTGCCAAACCCTATAAAAATTGCCAGTTTTATCCCTTCCTCCTTTATTCCTTGTATACAGTTCACAATGTTTACCATTGACATTTGGGTCTTTGCTAGTCCTTTTTTGTAGGGTATTTTAGTGTTACAGTGAGCAGCCAAAGGTAACAAATTGGAATTGTCAGCATTATTTCACATTATCGATTTTTAGTTATATATATAAATATATATTATTGTGTTGTTATTACTATTATTATTGTTATTGTTATTGTTATTTTACTTGGACAAACAAGCCTAGGGTTGGAGAGCCACTCCAGACACTGGGAATTCCTGCAGGTGCCTCCAGCCACAGGTGAGGCTCCAACCCCGCTGTGAGAGAGGGCCCAGCTTTGATAGTGCTGAATAAACAAACTGACAGCACTTCTGGTGTGGGAACATCTGGTTTCGTCCTCCTCTTGCGTCCCTGCCAAAGTCTGGCCAGGCCTCAAGGAGGAACCAAGGGGGTTGTCTCTGACCATACACCCCAAACAAGGCCAGATGTCAGATTTCATGGCCTTGTCTGGCTTCTAAACACAGAAAGGTCAATCCATGTTTCATTGATGAGTGGATACATCTATCACAGTGTTCATGACCATGAGTATTTCAGTAATGAGCAGATGGACAGATAACCCTTGGTTGGAAGGTTCATTCAGAGATCACCTTTGGCTCAGGGCCTGTTGTTCAGGCCTCACTCAGGGCCTGTTGTGCAGACCTTGGCACTTCAGAAACGAGGTTTAGTGGGGGGCTTGACACTGCTGGGTGACTGGCTGGACTGGATGAGCTCAGAGGTCTTTTCCAGCAGAATGGATTCTATAATACCAGGATTCTATCTGCTGCATTCAGCTAGGTCCATTACTTAGCAGCATTACTTTAGTCCAAAAGCCCCCTCTTGCTCAGCTCTTGTGGCCTGAGGCTTCAGCTCCTTCAGCTCCTGGTGCTGAGCTGCTCAAGCTGAAGGAGACAACTGGGAGAGAAGAATAAGTTCATCCAATTCCTTCTGGGACATGGAGAGGGGAAATGTGAAAACAGGAGCATTGTTTGGTGTGGCCTCCTCTCTGCCCTTCACACCTTTCAGTGCTTTGACCCAGCCAAGAGCTTTCTCCAGGATTCAATGAAGCAGCTGTTCCTGCTCCCAGCTCTGGCTCTTCCCAGTCTCTGACCTTGACTGGTTTTGTCCCTCTTGCTGTGCCCTCTGTTCCCCCAGGGGGCTGCCCCAGACGGAGGGATCAGATCCAGGCACTGCTGCTGCTCCCTCGGGACCAGCCCCAGTTTGGTTGTTGCTGTCAGTGCCAGCAGAAGCCGTGGCTGGAGCAGCGGGTGCTGACAGTGCCCCAAGGCCCGGGGCTGGAGGGGTCCCTGGGCTGGGGCTGGGAGGGAGCTGCCCCTTGTTCTCCCTCTGCCTCCCGCAGAGCTGGGCCGGGCACAAGTGGGGCAGCAGAGCCAACAGGGAGCCTGCGAGTCTCTTGCAGCCGTGCCTGCTCAGAGTTTGGCCTTGGAGCTTCAGGTGGGCAAAGGCAGCTGCTCTGCTCCCTCTGCGTGTCCCCGTGTTCAGCAGTGCTGCTCCATCAGTCTGTGCCCAGCAACGGGGAAAAGCCTCAGCCCTGCAGGGCCAGGAGCTGCCGGGCTCTGCCTGAGCAGCTCAGCCAGCGGGAAGGGAGCTGCTCCACACGGGAACCAGGAGCAAAGGACATGCCTTTTCTAGGACATGTTTTCTGTAAAAAAAATCAACAAAAACATCAAAAGCAAACAAAAAAAACCCCCCCAAAAATATGAAAGATAAAAATTACCCCCAAATGTGTAGTGAAAAATCTTCTATAACACTGGAGTAAGAAAGAGGTAACTGATCTTTTGAAAAAGAGAACTCAGCTTTGATTTTAGTTCCTTAGTTTGTTCACATGCTAGTGAAAAGGATCCATTAGCTGCCTTCCTTGAGAGATTTTATGGATGTTTTCCAATATTACACTGCAGTTAAAGGAATAGGAAATTGAAATACATGTTCTTCATGACTGTGTCTTGAGTGTGAAAATTTGCAGTTTAGAACTTGGACATAAATGATGAGTTTGGCGGGAGAAATGCAGCACTCAATATGAATGATCAGCAAGTCTCATTTATTGGTAACTCTAAAACCACTTATATAGCATCAATAATTAGGCTCATACATAGTGCAAAAGCAAGCTCATTCTTGGATATTTTTATTTAAGGTCAACTCCACCTAATTCCACATTCCTGTGATCGTTCTTCTATGCTGAATTCACATTCTTCTGATCACAGCGTCCTGTTCTCAGTTAACAGTTATCACTAAGGCCTTCCTGACCTTGCAACATCTCACACCAACTGTACTCTATTGTCTCATTCTTTCCCAGCTAACTGCTGCATGGGAACATGACCTTTGCTCTCTAGCCATTCCTCTACAATTCCCCTGTTTTCTTTTTGTACTAACAAAACTGCAGAAGTAGCCCTTTTCATCATGTTTTGCAAGCATTGCAGTATGCAAGGAATAAACAGTAGCACAATCACAATGATCAATATAACAACAATTGCCATTTGTGCCAAATATTTTAACCATCCTGTGAGACCTAGGGATTGAAACCATTCCTCTAATGGATTTGTTTCCATGGTTAATATTTTCATATTGTTCTGTAGTTGTCGGAGATGAGCATGAATAGACACTGAATGGTCAGAAAGATTCATGCAACACATCCCATCAAAGTCTTCACAGCCATGGCCCTGTGCTAATAGCAAAAAATCAATAGCAGCTCTATTCTGCAATACAGCATGCCTAACACTCTTCATATCCAAAAGCAAATCAGACAAAACCTTTGATGTAATATTAAACTGTTTTCCTGTCCAACATGCCAGTCGTCGTAACTGTGTTAAGGCTTGAGCACTAGATACTCCAGGTGTAAAAACAGATGACACAATCACTGTAGGACGTTCCCAAAGTTCAACCTGATCCTTGCATTCTGGCCCCAATTGGAACACACTTCTCTTTGTTCGTAACCTGGTTCTATTGGCTCCTCATAGTTGCTGTATAGTGGGTGCAAACAATGTCAATTTCCCAAAATAACAAGGCCCTCCATAAATGTTTGCTGGCAGTCCTTGCCATGCACGATCTCCACAGATTAGAAAAATACCAGGTGGTAATTGTAGAGGTGAACTGCTAGAATTTACCTTGTGAGACCAATTGCCACAGTATGCATCATTATTTTGCAAATACAGCAAATTTTGTGGAGAAACATTTGTACCATTTGGCCCATGAGACCTTTTTGCATGATTGTTCCTAGCCCAATTGACAAAAGTTAAACAATAATTGCTAGGGGCTGAGCCTAACAGTCTTAACTCTTGTGGCTCTGACCCGGTAACATTTAAACCTGTAGCAATGTACCAAATTTGAGCACCAATGGGATTTGCTGGGATTAAACCTGTGTCACAGATATTGATCGTGAATTTACCTGATGGGATTTCACATAATGTTTTCTTTGCTTCCTTGGGCATTTTCCAATTCTTTGTCCATTTTTTAAACATTGTGGCATTGAGTGAATCCTCTAAAGGTGCGCCCACTAAACAAGTTCGAAAAGGATCTGAAAGGGTAGCCATTGAAAGGCAAAAATTATCTTGTCCAGTTTGATTGGCCCACATTATCCACATATTTTGTCTCTCATCTATGTCAATCAAGAGCCCCTCATTTCCCTTTATCATGGTAAACCAAAACAACAACCTGATCAGAGATAGTCACTTAAGGACTTTAAAAAGATTGTGGCAGTTCAGCCAGCATCTTGGCTGGATCCCATGTGAGATCTTGCTTCCCTTTTCTTTTACCCCTCTGCCTCACCCGTCGATTCGTTTGCTTTGAACCACAGGGTGTTCCATCTTCTCAGCAGCAGGGATAACTTTCAGGGAAAGACCCTTTCTCTCGAGACTGCCGTTTTAAGAATTGCTCCCAATTTTTATTTTTTACCCCTGGAATATCACACCTGACCTGTGTAAGTGTTTTATGACAGCGCATTGTGGTTATTTCAATAATATACGGTAAAGGGGTATTAGGATGATAACAATAATTTTCTGGGTTTATCCCAAAAGCAAAAATCTCCCACCATCTATCAGATCCTTTTTCAAATTGTCCTGTTTGTATACCTTCCTGTAATGCAACCTCAGTGAAATTTCTTTCAAAGTTGTAACACTCTGTACAAATCCCTCTTGGGGATCGACCCCACTTAGAATGTGCCCACCACTTTTCTTTACACACCTTACACATGTAACATACAAAAGAATAACATTCACACTCTGGTACTGTATACAAGATTTGCATGTGAGAGTTCATCAGATCCCGTCTCTATGTTGATGGTAGAGAGCGAGAAGTATCTGCAGAATTTTCTGGATCAGCTGAAGGTAAATCCCTGGGATCAGCAGGTTTAGTCCATCGGCTCGGCACCCAGACAGGCCCTGTGGGGGTAGACACACAAAGATAACCACGTCCCCAATACAGTACCTTGCTGGGACCTCCCCACAGTCCTGTTTTTGGATCTTTATAGACCAATCGGTCTGCCCTAGCATTTCTTTCTCCTAAACCCACATCCCATTTGTGACTACAAATATGGATAATAGCAAAGGCAGCAGTCCTCAACTTTACTGCTCTTTGAAGCTGCAAAAACAGTTCATATAAACGAGGATTTTTTACTTCCTTTATGTCTGCTTTTTCAATACGTTCACTCACTCCTGCAACATATAAAGAATCAGTTACCACATTAACAGGACCCTTAAACTGCACCAAAACCCAAACAACAGCGACTAATTCCAGAGTTTGTAATGTGTCCTCCTTTTGAGCTGGAATAATGTGATGATTCCGTTGTCCTTCTGAATTTTGCCATGTAGCAGCAGCTGTGCGAGATTTCTTTCCAGCATCAGTGAACACCGTTGATGCCCCTGGTAACGGCAAAATGATCGTTTGGGCTTTTCAATCCAATTCTGCTGGCCTATCCATCGTAGTGGTATTCGAGGCACCTCCTCAGTACTGACCACACTGCTGTTGTCAAGCAATGCTTCTTGCAGTGTGGAGCTGTGAATTAAATACCAGTCTAAAGTGTCCTTTTTTATTGGTATCTGAATTACAGCTGGATCTGCACCCATAATTTGTCACAATCGCTTCTACCTTTGTTTTATTAAATCTGCTAAAATTTCAATTTTTTGAATTAAGGTATGTCTCTGTAGTAGTGGTGCTAATAACCACTCTAATACCCATATCTCCCCTGTTTTCTTTTGTTGCTGTGTTAAAGCACCGATGAGATGTTGATGTCCAAACCGTACAGTAAAGTTAATGTCCAAGTCTGGATCTCGCCTACAAACAACACCTGTCTGGATACCGTCCATTATTTTATTGAGAGCTTCTTGTTGTTCACTGGTGACCTGTATAGGTGCTGTAGGATCAGTACCTTTTAACAAAGGTCATAAGGGTTGTAAAAGTTCATTAGGAATACCCACAACAGGTTTAAGGCATTGCAAATCCCCCAGCAATCGCTGAGCATCATGAACAGTATGAAGTGACATGTTCAATGACAGTTTCTGAGGGGCAACATACTGCTCAGTTCAAGTCCCCCCGAGATATTTCCATGGGGATGACTGCTGTATTTTCTCAGGTGCAACAACCAGTCCATTCTGAAGTAGTTGTGTTTGAATGTCTTTAACTTGTTTATCTGCAAAAGGTTGTGACTGAGCAAAAAGAATATCATCCATATAGTGATAAATAATGGCTGTAGGCCATCGAACACGTAGTGGCTGCAAAGCATTATCAACATAAAGCTGGCACAAGGTAGGAGAATTACGCATACCCTGTGGTAAAACTGTCCATTCAAATCTCTTGTCTGGTTCTGCTCGATTTAATGAGGGCAAGGTAAAAGCAAATCTGCAAGTATCCTGTTCATGCAGTGAGATAGTGAAAAAACAGTCCTCTAAATCAATTATTAACAAGGGCCAATCTCTTGGCAACATTGCAGGATTGGGCAAAGCAGATTGCAGTGCCCCCATTGGCTCCATTTGTTCATTTACTGCACGTAAGTCGTGCAGCAATCGATATTTTCCAGATTTCTTTTTAATAACAAAAATAGGGGCATTCCAAGGACTTGTTGACAACTTTAAATGTCCTTGTTGATATTGTTCCAGCACTAATTGATGAGCTTGCTGCAGACTTTCCCTTTTTAAAGGCCACTGTTCAACCCATACTGGTTCCTGAATTATCCATTTAAGTGGGATTGGGAAAGTCCAAACAATGGCCTCTACTCTAAAGGGTGCTCATTGGTCAAAGTAACACCAAGTTGTGACAAAATATCTCGCCCTATTAGACATTGAACCTTGTCTGGTAATGGAACAATTGACAAAACAGAATTAATGACCTTCCCATCTAATTGAATCTGGATTTGTGGAGACCTTTTTGCCAAAGTTAAGCCTCCCACCCCTGTAACAGTAACCATACTAGGCAACAAAGGCCATTCCTGGGGCCAATACTGTGGAGCAACAATACTTGAGTCTGCCCCAGTATCCAATAGTCCTTCTAATTGGTGGGATTCTCCGTTGTAATTGAGAACAACTTTTTGCTTGGGTTGAGTCTTTAAGCCCAGGGTAAGCAATGTAAGTCCTCCTGTAGAACCAAATCCACCCGTACCCCGTGACTGATTTTTCAATGGTGTCAATTGATGGGTATATTGTGGTACTGGCACCAGTTGTGCAATTTGCTGTCCCTTATCAATTCTGGCTGGTGGTGCCAGTGTATATGCCATGATATATATTTCACCAGAACAGTCCACATCAATTACTCCAGGTAAAATAAACAATCCCATTAGACTAGCAGATGAACGTCCCAACACTATTGCACCCACAGCTTTTCCATTTATTATCACTGGTCCCATAATTCCCGTGGGAATCTTGTAGGGCTGAGATGTCAATAAATCCACAGTCACTGAGGCTGCCAGGTCCAGGCCGAGGCTCCCTGCTGTGGCAGGCTGGAGGGAAGTTGCACTGATGTTCTGGCAGCTGCTATTTGTGTCCTGGCGCGGCGGCTTCTCGCGCTGACCTTCCCGTTTCCTGATCTCTGGCGGCAAACACTATCAGTGTGGGTATTGGAGCGACACTGATTGCACCAAACAGATGGTACAGTACATTCCTTCCGAATATGTCCAAGGTTGCCACAGCAAAAACATTTGAGTCGGGAGGCTGGAATCCTGCCATTGTTGGTTGTAGCTGCTTGTAGGGGTGCAAGAGCTGCTAAAACCTGACTCTGATTCGATGCCAGTTCTTTAATTGCCTGGGTTAACATTGCCTGTGAGCCCACCGGTATATTAGACATCCTCTCTAATGCCTCCTCAATAGTCCAATTAGCATTTAGGGAATTTAAAACTGACCTGGTTGCTGGATTACAATTCTGTAATGCACATTGTTTTAATAATGCTCCCCTCATATATTCAGGAACACCTGCCCGTTCTATAGCTGCAGCTGCTTTATCAATAAATGCTCCAAATGGCTCATCTCGCCCTTGTTTAATACCCATATAAGATGGAATACCTCCTGGCTCCTTAATCCGATCAAATGCAGCTCGCACTAACCGCATTCCTTCTCTCAACTTATCTGGTCCCAAAATAGCTTGTGCTTCCACTTGACTATATGCTCCTAATCCCCTAAGTTCTTCCAAAGTTAGCCCATGCAGTGGATCACCTGCCTGTCTTTGCACATTTACACTTTCTTGGCAATAAGCTTGCCAGTGTGCATTAAACAACAACTGCTGATGCTGACTAAGAATCAATTTCATAATACTCCTACAATCTGCAGGCAACAAAATCTGTGTACCCCACAAATAATCAATCATCTGTCTAACCGGTTCACTGGTCACTCCAAACTGACTGACTGTAGATCACAACTGTGATAACCATTTCCAATCTAAAGCTGTAATTTGAGCTTGTATTCCTCCCCCTTGCATCGGTGCAAAGGTTACAGGACATGCTACTTCCAATACAACATCTGCTATTTCCTGATCTCCCTCTTGCAAAATATTCCGTGCCAACGTAGCCCATGTCTCCCTTCTTTCCCGTGCAATAGCCTCACCTAACTCACGCCCTACCCCAGGGACAGATTTATTTTCCATAGGGGAGGATGGTAACGGTGCCGAAGGCTCCGTTCCAGAATCAAGGTTAGTAGGTGAAGGAATTGGAGATGGCACAAAAGGATTAGCAGCGGCAGCAGAGGACAGTGACTGCGTGGGGGGGGTCAAGATTACTGTGTTCGTGGCGGGTGGCAATGGACACTCATTAATTCCCTCTAATAATCTATTTTTTGACATAGGTGCAGATGCTTTTGTGGCAGCTGCCTGTTCAGCCTGATACTGCAAAAGAACATTATGAACTGTCCGCCACAGTTTTCTCAATTTTTTAGCAGTTTTATCATCATCTAAAGTAGCTTCCCACAATTTATCTCCAAATTTTCGCCACTCATTTAATTCATGGACTGTATGGGGATTCTGAAAACAACCCTGAGCATACCCATAAGCAAGAAGTCGAGGGAGCTCCTTGCGCAAATCAAAGTCTTTAACCTGTCGCTTTTCTAAAAAGCAGGTAAATAAATCATATGCTGCTTGCCTTTCCATCTTACCGTCAGCGCTGTTGCAGCCCCTACAAGGTTTCGGCAGCACGTTACGGCAGGACTCTCCTCTGAGGTCGCCTGGGCACGGCACCGTTGCTGTGTGATCAGGACTCTCCTGTGAGGTTGCCTGGAACGCGGCACAGCTGTTGCGTTTCACCGTCCTTGCTGCAGAGGACCCGTCCCCTGTCACCAACTCCCTTGGCCGACTCCCAACTCCTTTTTAAAGTCCCAAAGGTTCCAAAGGTCCCAAGGGTCCCAAAGGTTCCAAAGGTCCCAGAGGTCCCAAAGGTCCCAAAGGTTCCAAAGGTCCCAAAGGTCCCAGAGGTCCCAAAGGTCCCAAAGGTTCCAAAGGTCCCAAAGGTCCCAAAGGTCCCAAAGGTCCCAAAGGTCCCAAAGGTTCCAAAGGTCCCAAAGGTTCCAAAGGTTCCAAAGGTCCCAAAGGTCCCAAAGGTCCCTGCTGTTCGGGCGCCATTTGATGAGTTCGGCGGGAGAAATGCAGCACTCAATATGAATGATCAGCAAGTCTCATTTATTGGTAACTCTAAAACCACTTATATAGCATCAATAATTAGGCTCATACATAGTGCAAAAGCAAGCTCATTCTTGGATATTTCATTTAAGCTTGACTCCACCTAGTCCCACATTCTTGTGGTCTCTCATCTGTGCTGAATTCTCATTCTTCTGATCACAGTGTCCTGTTCTCAGTTCACAGTTATCACCAAGGTCTTTCTGACCTTCCAACATCTCAAACCAACGGTACTCTATTGTTGTTTAATTCTTTCTCAGCTAATTGCTGCATGGGAACATGACCTTTGCTAGCTAGCCATTGCTCTATACATGGCCAATCACAGAACACAGAGATCATCTGATTGAGGTGAAATTTCATTCACTGGAGACAAAGTCAAATTGCCTCTTATTTGCTCAGCACTACAAATCCATTTGAAGCTGGTTGCCAAGACTTGCTGCAAGTGCTGAGTGATGGGATAAAGCCCTGCAATGGCACCATGAAATGGGAGAGCTGGAGAGAAATCTCAAAGAATGGCATTTCCAAGCATTTTCAGGCGCTGATGTTCTGCTGCTGGCTTGGTGCTGTCCAAGGGGCTGATTGGAATGGTTTTAGAGGAGCTACGCTGGGCAGTGAAATGCACCTCAGGCAGAAAATGCATCTCTGGTGTCTGCAAGTGCCTTTATCTCCCATCATGTTCCTCAGCACTGAAATCCTGCAAGGACTGAGTGAATCTGAGGCTTTGGGAATGCCCAAGAGTGAGAGATTTTGGTGAGACTTGACTCAGGAGATGGAAGCAGCAGCAGCAGAAGGTGCTGTCATCTTCATCCTTGTGTTCTCCTGCATGCTGATGCATCATGAAGGAGGCAGGGATTCCATCAAGTACCTTCTGTATCTCCTGTGGCAAATTCTTTCATTTCTCAGAGTTTCAGGCATGTGTTGTGTGGCTGTGCTGCACCCCAGGGCCAGGCTCTGCCTCTCTTGGCTCTGGGTGCTGCTTCCAAGCTGTCCTCTGTGATTTGGATTTGCAAGCCACCTCTCTGACCAGCTTCCACTTTGCTTGAAAAATTCAGCACCATGTTGGCGGCTGAACAAGTCCCAGAGCTGGGGAGAAGGATTTGAGATGCAATTTGCATCTCAGAGTTGTTACAGTGGGGAAAATGTCACATCCCTCCTGTGCCTGGAGCTGCTAATCTTGTTGCAAATATTGAAAACCTCTTTAGCTTCTCTCATTCTACCTAAATTTGATGACTGCTTTGATTTCACACCTCTTCCATGCAGGTTTTTCCTCTGTCCTTGGCTAGAATTGTCAGGACTGAGAATTTTGGTTGAGCCTTGGGACAGCTCCCATCATCACTCCCTGCTCCTAATGCTGCTTTGAATTCTCTTGGGAATGTGAGCATGAGGGAAACTGGGGGGACTTTAGTGAGAGGAAAAGTGAGGCACAGAGGCTGAAGTGCAAATGCAGAGTGTGCAGGGTCAGCACAGTCTGCAGTGTTGTGGGGATTTGGGCCATGCAAACAGATGTTTCTTTTCTGAGAATGGCTGATTCCTTTGGTGTGTCTCCTCCTGAAATTGCTGTGCACCAGGGCTGGTGCTGGAGCTGCAGCAGCACCAAGTTGCCAGGGAGCCGTGTGGGAGCCAGTGGGAATCATTTCTTTGCTGCTTTGGATGAAAAGTTGTGACATGAATCTCAGTGTCAGGGAGGTGCCACGTTCATGCTGCTGCAGTGCCCACACACGGTGTCTGGAGACAGCTCAGGAGAAAAGGAAGAAAAGCCAGGATGAAATCCCATGTGCTACTGAACTCTATCAGAAAGTGCTTGGAGTGAAGTGTGTGAAGTGACTGGGGAGAGCTGGATAGAAGGGACAGCTCTGAGCAGTGTGTGGTACATCATGACATCCTTGCAGTGATCTTTGCACAGAGATGAAAAAGTATCAGTTTGCAT